>NC_138782.1:102597066-103004562 GCF_965178545.1 Coloeus monedula
GATGTTATTACTATTTAACATTTTAGGAAGGGTAAACACTGCTGTGCAGCAGTTGTGAGAGAGAGAAGCATAATGATTTTGGCTGGAATAGTTAATTTTCTTCACAATAACTTGTATAGGGCTGTGTTTTGGATTTGCGCTGAAAACAGAGTTGATAACACAAGGATTTTTTGTGACTGCTGAGGAGCACTTACACAGCATCAAGGCCTTTTCTGCTCCTCACCCCACCCCACCAGTGAGGAGGCTGGGGGTGCACATGGAGTGGGAGGGAACACAGCCAGGACAGCTGACCCCAACTGACCCAAGGAATATCCCACACCATATGATATCATGCTCAGCATTTAAACTTGGGGTAAGGAGAAGTAAGAAGGGGATGTTTGGAGTGATGGCATTTGTGTTCCCAAGTCACTGTTTCATGTGATGGAGCCCTGCTTTCCCAGTGATGGCTGAACACCTGCCTGTCCATGGTGAATGGGAAGCGGTGAATGGATTTCTTGTTTTGCTTTCTTGCTACGTGCAGTTTATGCTTTACCTATTAAACTGTCTTTATCTCAACCCACAAGTTTTTTTCCCTTTAAGTCTTCCAATTCTCTCCCCCATCCCAGCAGGGAGGAGCGAGCAAGTAGCTGTGTGGAGATGTGTTGCTGGCTGGGGTTAAACCAAGAGAGTGAGAAAATAAGTGAGAAAAGTAGGAGAAAACCAGCCCTTTAGACCCCCAGGTAAGGGAAAAAGGAGGGGGAAGATGTGCTCTAGGCACCAGAGATTCCACATGGATCATTGTCATAGGTTAGCAAGCATAGTCCCGGAAGAGATATCCTTCAAAGGGTTGCTTACAGCTTCCTCTGTGACCTAACAGAACCTATCAGCTGGCCAGTTTGAATATGGACAATTCTCTAAGCCACTTAAAGTTGTGACCGCCTCTGTGATCCACACTTAAGAACAGGAAACCCCGAGGCAGAGGCTCTGTCTCATTTCCAGTGCTGGCACAGGTGGCTGCAGGCCTCATGCGGGGGCCAGCGGGCCCGGCCCAGGCCCTGCTCAGGCTAGGCCGGGCTGGGCCACGGCCATCCTGGAGCCATGGACCTGTTCCACCCACAGAACCCCCCCAGCAGGGCTGTGGGCAGCCAGAGCAGCTCAGCTCTCCCCCCTCTCCACTGCGATAAGCCACATTCCAGCTGCAAGGCCGAGGTGAGATTAACCCTTTTAGTGCTGTGAAGAGCTGAAAACCTGAGGGAAGAGAAAGAGGAGATGCTTAGAAGCTGAAATTCTGTTGTAAAGCTATGATATATCAGAATATCCCATTGTAATTTCATGAAGATATGGGGGGTGGAGTGTTCACTTCAACTTGTAAGCAAAAGCACCTGCACTGAGATAGGCAGATGCTGAAGCAGCTGTAATTTAATGAGAACTTTGAATAGGGAGAGATGGAAGCGATGAGGACTTTTGCGCCAAATGGGAAAGGAGAAAACCTCAGTTCCTAGAGATGCTCCCAGAGATAGTCCTAAAGATGAAGATGAGGAAGACCCTTTGCTCCCAGGGAAGGAGAAGGGCCTCTGTTCTTAGAGATGAAATGCTCCCAGAGATGGGTGAAGAGAACTTTTGTTTCTGAACGGCTCAACCTTAAAACTGTACCCCAAAAAACTTCAAGAGTGGACCCTCGAAAGCAGTTGTGGGAAAAGCTGCAAGTCGGGGGAAGGGACTCACATGTGAGCAGAGAGACTCCTCTTCCTAAATGGACTGAACAAAGTTATTTGGAGGTGGGCGGCTGTCTCGTTGTGATAATGTGTTCATAGCATGGGCAAGAGAGACTCCTCTTCCTAAATGGACTGAACAAGGTTATTATGGAAGTGGTAAACAGACTGAACATCTGAAGGGTTGTCTTTTTACATTGTCAGTGGGAGAAGGGAGGAAGGTGTGGGGAGGAGAAGTGTTCTAAAGATGTGGTATAATTTTTTTCTTCTTCTTTTAGGTCTGTTAATAAACTTCTTTATATTCTTTCAAGTTTGGTGCCTGCTTTGCGTTTCTCCTAATTCTTATCTCACAGAAGATAAACAGTAATGAGTATGTTGGACCAAACCACTACAATCATGAATAAGACCAGTTTGTTCCCCTGCAGCCCATGGATAATCATATCAGAACAGACATTTGCTCTGTAGTTTGTGGAGGACCCCACACTGAAGCACATGGATTTGCCCTGAAGAACTGCAGCCTGTGAAAAGAGCCTATATCTCCTGATCACTCTGGATCAGGAAAAATATGAGGAGGGAAGAGCAGAGATAATGTGTTATGAACTGAGTGTAACTCCCATTCCTTGTGCCCCCGTGCTGCTTGGGGAAGGGAACAGATAGAGGATACAAGAGCAAGGAAGTGAAGGCGAGCCTGGGAACAAGGGGAGGTGGGAGTCATAGAATTATGTCTTTAGTTTTGATTTGTTTCTTACTAATCTGTGCTATTTTTAATTGGCAATAAATGAAATTTATCTTCTCCAAGTTCAATCTGTTTTGTTCATGATGGTAATAGGTAAGTGATTTCCCTGTCCTTGTCTTGATCCACAAATTTTTTCATCTGATTTTCTTCCCCCATACTGTTGAGGAAGGGGAGTGAGAGCATCTGGGTGAGCACCTGGTGGCCAGCCAAGACTGAACAACCACAACCTCCCTCCTCTTTTCCTAGATTAAATAAGCTTACATTTATTATTATTTTATTGTGGGTAGTTATCAATGTTTTCTGAACTTTTCCTCTTTTCTTCCTGCACACTAACAGGTTCACAGTTTCCTGAAGTGTCTTAACATGAATTTTGACTCCAGCTAATTTTCCCCGAGCTAATGAACAACTGTGGTTTTCACATTCATATTACTGATGCATCCAAGGATTAGATTTGCTGTATTCATCCTTACTTTTCTGTAAATCTTCAGGTTCCTCTTTCCCCAACCGGTTGATATGTACCAGCCTAAGGGGTTGCTGTTAAAACATGATCTGAACCCTGAGAAATCTAGGTAGGTTGAATCTCAGTTTTACAACAAATCTTGCTACCTGAACTGGACAAGTATTCTTGTTTGACTGACCTTTCTGCCTCAGTTCCCTTCCTATGTCTCTCAATTTATTATGTTATTTAGATTGCAAGCTTTGCAGATTGGGACTGAATGTGTATATGCAATGTCAAGTACAGGGCTGTGATTTAAGCTGGGTTCAGTACTACTGTAGTGGTTTGGTTCAAAAAACTATGCTAAACCATGACACTAACAATAAAAATAAATCATGCCAGATTGGCTTTCTTGGCATTCAGTGGAAAGGCTGGTGTTTCTGCTGTTGATGACTGAGAATGGTAAATAAAGGGATGTACATCTATGGAATAATACTTTTCCACTATGCAAAAACACAGAAATATTTTGCATTGTATTTAGGATGTGTATTCCTAGAATAATACCTTTTAAAAAAAGGTAGCATGATATTTTATTTAGTTTAGCTTAGACAGCATGTAAATGAGAGATGATAGAGGTAACTTAGGCTGGACAGAATACTTCAAATCTTCAAAGTGCTATGCCAGCTATAACTAATTAAGCCTCACAGTAGGCAAAATATGTTTTCTTGGAAGCAAACCAGGAGTATTTAGATAAGAAGAAAAAAAAAAATCACAGGTCGAATAGTTCTAACAAATGCCTCATTTTTTTTCTTCCAGTTTGGCTGTTTGACAAAAACATTCCTTCTATAATGGAGGAAAAATATTTATGTCTTTTTAACACTTTCTGAATATGAATTTTTGATTGAAAAGTCACATTTTTCTTGCAGTGTAAAATAAACCCTACAAGAACTCTCTTACATACATTAAGGTGCTAAAAATCAGAGAGGTAATAGTGGGTATCTTAACAGAGGTCTAAAGGCTCATTATGCAAATGACAGCTAAGTCCATATCATGTTAGCTTGGTCAGTACAAACCAGGAAAACAAGGTCATATCGACTTTGTGAGAAGTTAAGCAGCAGCAAAATGAAAGATCACACTTGCATAAGGAAAACATGTAGCTTTATCCATAGATGAGGGAAAAGTAATTTCAGATTTAGATTTTAAAAGAGCAAGAAAAGGACCAGAGGCAATTGCACATTTAACAGACAGAGTTAGCTTAGGCTTGAACCTTTTGAAGATTATTTAAGCTAGTGTTTTAATCAATTATCTTAATGTTAAGCAAGAACTTGTGCTGGATAGTACCAGGTTTTCAAGCTTATTTATTTTCTTTTCCTCATGTGACTGTTCCAGGAAGTAGAGGATCTTGCACAGTTTTTGCTGGAGTGACCATAGTTTCTGAAGTAAATTTAGTCAAGGTCTAAAAACCAGAAAGGCTTCAGTCCTGAAAATTTAATTTGAACTTTTAAAAGTGTATTAGACGTACTTCTCTTAACCTTAATTTCTTAATTTCTTGCCTAGAAAAATGTTATGCTGTAGCCTATGTAGCCTTATGTTTGTACAGCTTTCAGTAGTCTCACTATTTTTGCACTTTAAGGTATGAAGGAATCATACATCAAACTACCTTTCCAAAGAGGCCAAGATAGAGAAACATGAAGACAGAATGCTTCATAAGTGTGAATTGTAGTTATTAATCTTATGAGAATGAACACCATGTGAGTATTCAGAACAAGAAGATGAAATCTTTGAAAATATTGCTGTAATTGAAAGCTTTAAATATGGTGCAGTCATCATAAAATTCTACACTTGTTAAAATTCATTTAAGATGGTCATTTATGGTAAACATTGTCATTTCTGAATTATCCTGTTGTATGAGAGATTATAATTTTAAACAGAAACTAAGTGCACCCAGTGTAACAGACCAACTTACTGTGATTTATTCACAGGCTTGAGACATTGCCTCACTTGACAGAATTAATTTCTGGCTCACTTAAACTGAGGTGATCTGACCAGGAATGTATACTGACCCTTTCCTCTTATTTCATTAGTACTCTTATTATCTTTTCTAAATATTGAGAGTTTTTCTTTGTGAAAATGAATACAACACACATTGGCTGACTGAACAAAGAGGTGTATTCTCCCCAGACCGAGCATGAACATATATAAAATCTAGTGGCACTGCATTCTAGGTTTTCCCCAGTTTTGAGTGTACTTCAAGCATTCAGTTCCTCGCTAATAAATTTAAAATGCATATGGTCGATCTTGTAACACTTAGAGGTGCCTATTTTTTATTCTAAAAATAAATTGAGTATCACTCTTTTAAGTGTAACTCATTTTCTTATTATTTTTTAATAGTTGTAAAAATTTAAAAATAGAAGGAAATCAAATTACTTTATACTATTCAGATTATTCTGTAAAGTACAACCTGTCATAGATTTTATTATTTTACACTTTGAGGCTCCATTAGGAGAAATGGTTGTCTACCAGTCTCTTGAGGGATTCCCCTCAACAATAGCTCCTCAAAAGGTGTCCCCTAGGTCCAAACTCCTTATTTTCAACCACAAATGATTTTTTTTAATGACAAATAATTCTTTACTAATGCTGTCCAACAGTTAGAATTCTTCCAGAGCTTCAAATGTCAGAGCTAGACTAGAAAACCAGAGTAGTTCTCCCATTGTGAAATATAGACAGTGGCAATAGAGAATGCAAGATTCTTCTAAATATGCAATTAAAAAAATTAGTTTTTTAAAAGATATTCTTCAAAGGAACTTGCCCAGAATTTTTCCCTGGTGTGTTTTGTTACTGTTGCATGATGTACAATGACAATATCTCAGAAATCAATTGGCACAAATATTGAAATATATTCTGAACAGGCCATACGAGAAATGAGATAACAGATAGTATGGACAGAAAAGCAAATATTTAAGCTTAATCAGCATAACAGGTTAACAGCTTCTCTACAAGTCATGGAAAAGAGGAGATGGAGGGAAGAATTTTTTTCAAGATGCTAATGTGATATTGTAGATAATTATGGGGACTTCTCAGTCAAAAGGAGCAGAAACAGAAAAGTACTTGTTCAGACGTTAAAAGCAATGGTAGTATGGAAGATAACTTTTCTGGCTGTCAGCCACAAGACCCAAAAATTTGACAATGGAAACAAATACAGTGTGATGGGATATTTAGAAAAAATATTTCTGTGGGTTTTGCTTTATTTTAAGGGATATTAGAAATTAATATAGCATGTTCACTTCTAAAAGAGCTTCCTTGTAATGAGGAAATTTCAGATGTTCATGGTACACTTTTCTTTCCATGGAAAGTTCAACAGTGAAACACACTCTGTGGTATTTTCGGGGAGCATTTATGAGATGCAACAAGAAAAAGAAACAGGCTTGGAATGCAAAGAGGCTTGCAACAAAATACTGCAATTAGCAGCTGCAAAGCTTTGAATGCCAAAATCCAATTCCAAGACATGAAATTCTAAGATTTCCTAACTTTTTCAGCTGTTGGTAAATTAAATAAATAGATGAAAGGGGTGTTGTATGCCTTAGAGAAGAAAACTAATACAAAGTTCCTTACTCATGAAATGCATCATGACATTATTTCCACTATCCTCACATTTATTTGTGTTTTAAAATTCAGTGATTTTACATTTTGAAGTGTCTTGGGAATAAATGCTTCCAGATGTAAATTGCCTCCGATTTGAGGTAAACTTTATATGACTTGATAGTTTATATGTAGCTTTTTTATGTAAAGAAGAGGTGAAAATGATGCCTAAAATATTGTTTCTCTTTCTTAGACTTTAATTTTTGGAAATTTCTCTCATATTTAGAAACTTTGAAGTCCATCAAGCCAATCTAGCTTCATCCTTTAGCACTGATATCTCAATTAGCTGGTTTGAATTCAGAATGCTTAGAACAAAACAGGAGGTGGGGAGACTACTAAGCCACTAATTTGAATACATTAATTTACATACCCTGAAAGGCAAGGATCAGGCCATTACTATCATTTTACATTGCTGTATCTTGGCTGGAACAAAAGAAGAACTGTATTAGTGTGGCACAGTTTGACTGTTCCTACCTGCTAGCATACAAACTGTTTTCATGCCCCTTTAGGAACCTAAAGATTAATACTTTGTTTTATTGCATTGAAGGTCTAGTCAGTGCCACTGAATTTATGCACGTTTGTGTATAGATATTAATCTCAGCTGAAGATAGTACTTTGCAATGCAATTTATAATGGAATCAAATTCATAAGTACCATGAAATTAATCAGACCAGTGTACATGTTGAAGCCATTTCTTTCACTAGTATAAGCACCAATGAAGTGAGGATGAAGAAAGCAATTTAAAACCTCGACTATCTAGAGATGTGCTTGTTGACTTGAACAGCTTCAATAGCTCCTTCTTCTCCCTTGGGTCCCTCTTGAGGTCCCAGTCCAGTTCAAGTGTGTCAAATTAATGCAGTTTTATTTTGATTTGGATACTTGCTCTATTAAAAGCCCCAACAAACTAAAAAAAAAAAAGCAATAACAACAACAAAACCCCTAGGGAATTATTATATACACCCCCAGCAGGCTATTTGCATTTTGATTCATGTGACACTTTTGTTCTGTTCAAGTAGTTTGCTCTACATATTACTGAAGAGCAATCTGTACCATATCATAAAATAATACAAATCACTTTTCCACTGAGAAGAGCTAATAAGTCTTTCATCATTTTTATTACTAAATCTTTATTGGAAAAAATAAATTCCGTGCACTCAAGCATAATTTTACCTTATGTCTTAATGTTAGTTTGTTAACAAACGATAATTGTCCTTTCCATGACTTTTGCTGAGTGTGTGGGGAGAGCTTCTGCCTGCCATCTCCTGAAAACTGAAAACATTTTGTTATAATTTGAAAATTGCACAGGCAATTCACTTTTATTCACTTCTCACAATTTCAATTGTTTTCTACTGGAAGTTACTGAAATGAAAATATACTTGTCCATGACGGGAAGAAAACCATGCATTTTTGTTTTCTTTCACAAAAAAGATCCAGCAACATGAGTTCAATTTCAGTTACAAGGAGCAAAATATTTAACATAGTAGAAAGTTCCTTTTAATGGATACAGGCTGAAGAAATGGGTCACTGGGAACCCCACCAAGTTCAAAGAGAAGTGCAAAATCTTCTGTACCTGGGGAAGAACAATTCTATACAGAATTATGTGTTGGGGATCAGCTGGAAAGCAGCATGGCCAAAAAGGAGCCTGGGGTCCTGGTGCATAACTAGTTGAACATGAGCCAGGGATGTGCCCTTGCTGCAAGGAAGGCCAATGGTACCGTGGGCTGCATTAGACTGCAGGGGAGGTGATCCTGCCCCTTTATTCAGCACTGGTGAGACCACACTTATAGTAGTGTCCAGTTCTGGGCTTCTCTGTGCAAGAGAGACACGGGTGTACAGGAGAGAGTTCAACAAAGGGACACAAGGGTGCTTAAGGAACTGGGGTACCACATATGTGAGGGAAGGCTGAGAGAGCTGGGACCATTCAGCCTAGAGAAGAGAAGACTCAGGAAGGATCTTATGAATCTGTGTAAATACCTGAATGGCGGTTGCAATGTATGTGAATATCTGAAGGGAGGCTCTTTTTGGTGGTTGCCAGTGACAGGAACAACAGGCACAAACCAAAATGCAGGAGGGACTGTCTGAACATCAGGAAACACATTTTTACTCAAAGGATGATGGAGTACAGGTTGCTAAAGCAGGCTGTGAACTCTTTATCCCTGGAGATATCACAAATACAGCCGCGGGTAACTGGCTTTGGGTCATCCTACTTGACCAGGGGAGTTGGACTAAATGACTTTCATAGAACCCTTCCAAACTCAACCATTGTGAAATTCTGCAATTCTCTAAGACACAGTCTACAATTTTTATGACAGTTAAATGGCTCAGGATCACAGTTTCCATTAACTTACAGCAGAAATATGCTCCAGCTCTGAGAGATGCTTTGAAAAATCTCTCCCATTAGCATATTAGATCAACACTGACACCTGGTTTTTTTTTACTTGGTTTCCAATGCACTTAGGATTTGACATTTTCAAACTTTTGCCAAGTCTTGTTTGACGTGTCCTCTGCTTTGTATTTGAAGCTGTTCATTTGAGGGACTACTGTTTCATAAAATTATGTGTGGCTGTTTTCTTGTGTCCCAAACCTCATCTTTACTGACATAAAAGCTCTACATAGATCTCAAATGATCCATGAACAAAAGTAAGTTTTTTCAAATGCTGTGATCTCTAGAGGCATATTAGGCTGCTATTGATTTAGTGGGAAGAGTCTAATAGTAATAATGGCAATATAGAATCATTGACTGAGTATGCATTCCTCTAAAGACACAAGGTACAATTAGATTAAGGATAAAGGATCATTTGACTAATACAACTCAAGAATTCATGACTTTGTAGAGATTTGAAAAGTGCCTTGAAACAAAAAAGAAAACAAACAAAATGCTCTGTTCTGAATCATCCCATTTCACATATTCTTACAACTTTTTTTTTTTTTTCTGATGATTTTTTATGCAGTGATTATGAAATACTGGTCCAGAAATGTGTTTTGGTGAGATATGATGTGTTATGTGGGACTGACTTTTCGTCTTTCCATAAAATGATGACTCTTCTCATCTGCATCTCTGCATCTTCCTGAGGACTGGAAGTGCAGAAGGGATTACTGAGCTGTTCTCCCTGGTATCCATTGACAGGACGTGGGATTGTTTCAAAGCTGTGCCAGTGAGGTTTAGACTGGATATTAGGAAGCATTTGTTTACCGCAAGGGTGGTCAAACACTACCACAGGCTTCCTAGAGTGGTGATCGGTGCCCCAAACTTGTCAGTGTTTAAGAGGCATTTGGACAATGCCCTTAGCAACATTTTTAACTATTGGTCAGCCCAGAAGTGGTCGGGCAGTTGGACAATCATCACATTGTTGTAGCTTCCCTTGAACTGAAATATTCTATTCTACTACACTTTTCTGAAAAATTGTCTCATTTACTTTTGCTACACTTTTAGATAAGTGGTTCCTAAAATAGACAGTAAGACTGTTAAATAAAGTAAAATGTAAATTGTCTGGTCACAGAAAGGACAGGATATAGAGTTTAATACAATTTCTTTTGAGATGTATGCCAGCTTATGAAGAAGTTCTTGGGGAACGTTGCTTGCCATTCTCTGCAATAATGTTCTGTTCATTATTAAATGACATAAAATATCATTCTAGATTTGGCTATATTTTACATGTTCCAAATATTGTCTTGGTGTATACACGTAGGTTTTTATGTGTCAAGGATTGTTAAGATCTTCCTAATACAAGGTAGGTTCTTTCTATGTGTTTCACTACTGTTCAGGCAACAAATCAAAAGAGACAACTCAGAAAACAAAAGTGTTGTTTTGAGTGAAACAGTCATCTGAGATTTGCCACATTGCTTGATTTCCTAATTTGCCATAGTTTTTCTGCACAGGCTTCAGTAAGCCTGAGAGTGTGAGGTTATCTAATTTAAGACATATAAAACAAAAAAGCATTGTTTGAGCTCCTGAAAGTAATTTCATTCAAAGACAGAGTCAAGATTACCTTTTCAATGTGCTTGTCTTTATTATCTATAGCAAGAACAAAGAAAATTAGCTAAGACTAGATATCTATTTTTTGAATAGCAAAAAGTTAATGAAGGAAAGTGTTCTTTGGTTTCCTTGGTTGATACAGCTTACTCGTGGACACCAGAGACTTAGATGTGACCTAACAATACTGTATTTCCCTTAACTGTCACTTTTATAGTACAACTTTATTGAGCTGATTTTGATGTTTACCACTGGCTGAGATGAACTGTACATATGAGGTAACTGGCTAGATCTTTTGTTTTCCTGTGAGGGAATTTAGAGGACAAGATATATGCATTAGTCTAAATGAGAGGCATCTTGCTGGAATTGATTTCTCAGTTTTCCTTTCTCTAAAATACTATGGAGAATATCATCCTTTCTTACTATCTTTATTATTTTATATTAGCTTTTTAGAGACTATATTTTTCATAGGGAGTTGTCTTTTATTATGGCTTATTATGTTTTATTATCTTTCACCTAACAGGAATGATTTTGTGTAAACACAAAAGGATGAATATAATAAACTGTTGGAGTCTTCTAGTTTCAGAGCTCCATCTTCAGAATTTAAGAGTTTAATTGTCAATAATTAAGAATAAAACAATTAAGTTACTAAATTAGGAATTATTTTTGTTGTAGTAACAAGTTATTTCAAGGTTATTTCTGCATGCATCAGGGCCTTGTTCCCTAAGTTCTACAAGGGTGATCTTGAGTTCTGCAGAAAAGATTTCCAGATTGGGAAAGCCAACCATAAACAAGTTCTGCAGTAATTCTCCATTTCCATTTTCCCTGTACGCTACATTCTACAAAGTAATGTAAATGTGCAGACCCTACATGCCAATATAAACTCACACTGATCGCTTTGCAGGCTTGCAGCCAACATTTGTATTATCAGCAGTAAGTATCATGGAGAGGCTGTGTGCAGTCATACTTCAAATTAGATTAAGAAATTAATACTTAATATGTCATGATTTATAATAGTGTATTTTCTTGACAACAGTGTTAGGCTAATTGTTTCAATTAGGTTGGAATTCATTGCTTGTTACTGGGAATTCATATTGATTAAGAGATTAGATACCAGAAAGTATGCAACAATTTTATTGCTTCCCAGCAGTAAAATAGATTGCCAATTTAAAGACTTTCCAGTGCAACTCACTATTTACAACACCTTTACAGAAAGTCCTGCATAATTCAGGGATTTTATTTGTCTGTGTTTGTGGTCCCTGACTAAACAATACATTTTGGAGGATTCATAGAATATTAAATTTGAAGATTGGAATCATAAAATCATGTAATTAAGGGTTACTTAATGAAAACTGTATTAGTAATTTAAACTATGCCAAAGATTCATAAAAGATTTTCAATCCTTTAACCCAGTGTAGCGGGTTGGGTTTGTAACCGGCCAGTTACTAATTAATTTGAACTATCATATACAAAGCCAGCATGAGTAAGACCTTAGACGAACAGTTTCTTAAAGTGCTTGTTGATATCTCTTCCTCTGAGCATCTCACTAAGGTTCTTTTGGTCAATCCTGCCTGTTGAAACTATGCCTGTGTTTCTCTAATCCTATTTCTGATAAAGTCTAAGGAGTAAAGAACATTTTCATTGGTATTTTCATTCATTCTTACATCTCATAGTTTTGAGTGGAATAAGAATGGTGTCCATTTCTCTTGGACAGCTCATAAACCAATTTTTCTTTAGTGCCCAGTCATCCCACTCAGTAGCTAGAATAAACACATATATGAAGTATCTTTCAGTGCTTGAATTTTTGATAGATTTTGTATATTTTGGTGGGGGTTGGATACTTTTGTTGGAGATTTTGATTTGTCAGTCAAGAAAACCAGCTTGGTTTAAGTTAACAAGTCGCATGTGCTGCAGTGGAGGTTGATACTGCAAACATTTCTCTTGTCTACCTGTGAGTTGTATTGCTGGAAAATGTTTTTTGAAAATTTAATTTTCAAACCAAAGCCAAAACTTTCACTGCAATAGAACGATGTAGGGCACCCCCTCCTTTAAGGAAAATATGCAAGTTTCTGATACTAGGGGAAATGTCATCTTGCCACTTTATGCCAGGTCATATCTTGACCTATTTCCCTTGGTATCCATAGAATTCCCAATATTGTGGAGCAGCACAACCTGGGGATCTGCAATTTCTCTCTGGAGGAAAACATAGGTACTCCGGTGTTTGGTGAGTCTTCTGCCAATTTGGAAGCACCTGTGTTCTGAGAGGAGACTGAAGGGAGAGTGAAACACTTTATTCTCTTGAGAGAGGTGGGGCAGGGACATGACTCTACTATGAACTGTTGAATAGTAGATTGGCTCCTGTGTGAGGACCATCTTTCACCTTCTCCACTGCAACTGCGTGAGGCTGTGGGATAAAACAGATCTAAGCTTGTTCCTTTCCCTAGGCCCTTTTAGAATGTATGTGGCCTTCCAGGTGGCGGATTGGTGCCATGGTCTTTCCTTCTTAGAGAAGCCATTCACTGGACACCATTGGTATTGGGGAATTCCTTGTGAGAGATCCAGAAGCAGTAGAAGTGCAGCGACAGGTGTTGCATACAGAATGCATCATATTCTGGGAAGTTCTGTGACTGGGTTCTTGAGCTAAATGCAAAGTGTAAAGCTTGACAGACCTGATTAAACCATTACCTTGTATCTTGTAATAAGAGGACAAGTAAGCAAACTTGTTCTTTCAAGAAAGATTTTTTTTTTTTTATTCAAGGTTGAGTAGAAGATCAGGAAACGTTTGTTTTTATGCAAATATTGTTAAACATATTATTATTTACTCTTAAAAAAATCAAATCAAATCAAAGTGAATACTATTATAAACAGCCAGTGAGAGAAAGTAGGAAATTCAGCCCAAATTATTTTGTTCTTTAGATGATATACTGCCTGCAATGGTTACAGCTATGGACTCTAAATGACTTTCATGGGATATTGATTCAAATTGCCTTAAACATAGCAGGCAAAAAACAATTGCATTAAAGAAAATTAAATTTAAACACTATAACTGCCAATGGGTGGAAGCTCTTATACAAAAAAGCAGAAAGTACATCATCTTTAGGGTTTCCAAATTTGCCAGGTGTAAAATTGACATTTGTGGCAGCTCCTCCATGCAGTGGCACAGTTACTTGCAATAGTTTACTGGGTGTACTATACTAAATCATAAGATTAAGCTTTGTCCAAGGTTTCGTATTTTTGCCAGTGGGTAGCTGTTTACTACATAATTCAAATGTATGGTAAATGTTAAAGGATTCTAATCCCCTTCATTAAAATAGAATCCCACAATCTAAAGAGGCGCTTTGCTTGCCTTTCCAGGCTAGGCACTTGCGTGTTACACACTCTTCACATTTGACAGCTGGTGTGTCTGCTAACTCTGAGGAAATAGTTTAAAGTGTCTGGTTTTTTGGTTTTGGATTTTTTTTAATAGGGGAATAAACATTTTGTCACTCTATTAAAGAATACTGAAAAATTGCACAGAAATTACTTTCCACAGAATAAGGCCCTTATCTAAACAACTTTTGCCTCCTGTTTTAGAACCTGTCTATTCATTAAGGTCAAACTGTGTGCTTGGATCACCAGAGGGAGACTTTCCTGTAATGCATGAGTTCCTCTATAAAGTTGCTGAAGCCATAGCTACCAGACTCCTGAGACCTTCCAGGAAAAAAAATATATGTAAGAGTTAAAGTGTTAGATAAACAAAACTGTTCAATGAAGAAAAGTCTTCACAGAAAAGTTGGCCTCTGACTCACCAGAAAGCCTGGAAATGTGTAAACTAACTCTGAACAAGCTACACGCAGTCTGCAAGATAAACCTGACCTTGCTCTGTAGGTTGAGTCTACATGAACTGAATGCCTTGCAGCTCGGTGTCTCCCTTCACATCAGTACCACCCAGCTATATTTTCCTTGTTAAAAAAAAAAAAAAAAGGAAACAGGCTAGAGTCAGACTGCTTCAAGATTAAAGGTTTTAGAAATACCCCTAGTATGTTTATACATTCAGTGAGATCCTCAGTGACTGGAGAGATTTATAAAGGGTGCCTTTATCCAAGCTGTGGTCCATCCTTGAAGGTTATATCCAGGTCATTCAGCAGTTCCAATGCATAGTGATTAAGAATAAGGGGATACCAGATTTTTTAAAGAAAATACAGAAGATCCCAAAATTAAATTTTAATATGGATAGATATTAAGAAAATTTCTGTTATTGATTTCTGCCTGTTTTGAAATGCTGAAGTTAGCTTTTTTTAGTTGACATGTTTTTAGAATTAACTTAATTTTACTTCAACATTCTATTGTGCTTTGTTGCCATACTTGTTTGGCAAACAAAAAACTATTCAGTTTTCAAAGTCACTGGATTGCTATCAAAGTGCAAGATGCCATGATCACAAGGAAGTCCAGGAACAGTGAGAACTTTCCTCACAAAGGTGCAGGAGCTAGGTTGTCAGTTGGTGCCTTGTTATCCTGGGTTTGGCAGAAAATTCACCCATAAAAACATTGACTACCATCTCTCTAGTAAGCAAAAGAAAATAAGAGAGGATCCAAAACTGGAAATTCACTTTTGAACACTCTTAAAAGTAGTTAGTTTACGATCTCCAAAATAGATGTTCATAACTAACATGGAAAAGAGTGGGTTGGCCAGGGACTGGAGGGTGTTTCACCAAGTCAGCATAGATAAGAGTAAAATTTAACTCAAGAATTTTTGTTGTTTGATTGTTTGAATGGTCCCAAGCTTTGTCCTAGCTCAGGCTGACCAGCACAGTCCCAAACTAGTATTGGGCACAGGATAGCACCTAACACAGGCAGGGGCCATTTCCAACAGAAAGTTTTACTGTTGGTATCTGAATGTTAGCACCTTTTTTCTTTGTTAATATTACCTTTCCCTCTTTAAATTGCCATCATGCTTTAAAGGAGTATAGTGGTCAACAATGTTTCTAGATGTGGTGTTTTTAGGAAGCGTCTCTGGAAATATGGACTCTGAGCTAGGAGTCTATGTCAGCACCTAAAATATTTTTATGTATGAATATCAGACCATGAATTAGATGTTTCAGTGTCCAATACAGACCTAACACTTGGATCTTGACTAATTATTTCTGAAATTTGGCTAATGGCTTCATTCATGTAAAGATAAGAAATTATTTTTTAATTTGGCCTACCCTGTGGTAATCTTAAAAGCACAGTACAATTGGACATCCAGGGAAAGACACTAACAACAGATACCTTTGCTAAATACTTTTGCAAACTAATTGAATAAACAGAACATATCACAAACATAAATGACTTCTAACTGCATTCAGCTTCTTCCTTATATTATTTATAAATAATTATCTTTGCGCAGAGAACTCGGAGTACAAAACCAAATGGAAATGTGAATATGTTATTTTAAAACTCTTATGTTTCTATGTATATTTATTTTTACTGTATCTATTGTAGCCCTTATCAGCAGGTCTACATATATTAAAGAAACAAATGGAATTTTTCTGTGATCACTGTGCATGCTCTTTCTTAACTCAGTGTAAGTGTGAGTACAAACTTGTTGGAAAGCTAAAAAGTTACTCTAATTAATCCCTTAGAGAACAATTAGTAGAGCTAAGGATATAAAATTTAAACCTCCCAGGTGGTTTTTTGTATAACAGTCTCATAGACCACTAATAAAAGTACTATACTTCTCCTAAGAGCTAATGCACTTGTAAAACAACCAGAGCATAAAATATTTGTGTAATAATCAGAAGACTGTTTAAATAAATACCACTTGTCAAGGAGAATAGATTCTTAGAATGGTTCTCTCCCTTTCTCCTCTGTTAACATTTCTAGTTGTTATGCTTTATGACTCTGTTTTACAAGGCATGATCATTTTTTATTGTTTGCTTGTCTGGTTTGGTTTTCAGAGACAGTGAATTAAATTTGCATTTGGACAGACTTGTGTGATGGATTTAAGTGAGGCTGCTAACATGCTCAAAGTTAATCTGGGTGGTTTCAAAACTGAGGTCAAAGAAGTACAACTGGCAATAAAAAATTTGGTTGTTAATTTTCAAATAGCTTTGTATTCAAGTGGAAATTTCCAAAAGAAAATACAAGGTAAAAAACCAAACCAACAACAACAACCACCAAAAATCCACACACCCACAACTATCAATTATGCTTCCCCTTGGATTTGGGAAACATCAGAAAAAAGATAACCAATAAAAAGTATTTGAAACTCTTTAGCTATATTTGACTTGAAAATTTGCAAAGGCAATAAAAACATGCCTTGACTTTCTCTACTGAGGAGAAGGGTTGCATGATGAGAGTACAGGGGAGGAACACAGACACTAGACACATTTACCAGACATAACAGTCCAAGTATTTGGCTACTTAGGTATACTTACCTGTTCAACTAAGAAAAAGATTTGTGCAACTTATGGCTGGTGATGAAGATGAATGTAAGCATGGATGTTAATTTGCCTCTTGTGAGTTTTTCTTGTCCCTCTGTTCAACCAGTGTAAGACTCCCTTCTCCCAGACTTATTCTGCCTGTTGGCCATCTCCACCTGTGATGTCCTGCAGAATTCCAAAGTGCTTCTTTCAACAGCAGCCACTGCCTCATGGGAGATTCCATCATTGCAGGAGGATGTAAAGGCTCATTTTTCCTACCCTTTCAGGTAGAATGTAGCATAGCCCAACATAAGAGACCAACGGGCTTTGGGAAAATATATTCAGCAACCTCAAGGCTTTCTTTTAAAGCCTTCAAATAATTAATTGTTTAATGTTAATTACTGAATGGCTCCCAGTTCTGACAGCACCTCTAAACACCTCTTTTACTTTAGCACTCAGAAGGTCCTTCTCCCAAACATCCAGAGCAAAGACATTTGAAGACATCAGATGACAGTGTTGTATATATCAGGCTGAGAACCACATTTGGAACTAAGCAAAGAAGGGAGAAGGCAATCTCTAACAGTACAGAAATTTGTAAGTTCAAAAAGTTGCAGAATATATTATATATATTTTTGACTGTCACACAGACACACAATCAGCAATGAGTTGGCAGAGGTGGATGTATGTGTATTTTGACCCTCAAAACATCCAGTTGTGATATTTCATTGATTCTAAATACCAAAGAAGCAGTGCTTCTTGTATTTTCTGATATAATTAATTAAATTTTGCTGCCCTCAATTAGCTTTGCAAAAGAAAAGCTGAAGCATTTTTTCTTCTTTATTTTCAATATTTTGAGTGAAGGACTGGTACCAAGTAAGAGAAGGGAATTTAAAGTAGAAGTGTGATATTTATCAAGGAAACTAACACTACAGAGAAAAGGCATACCATGAACTATGTCATAAGAATACGTGTCATAATATTAAAATTTAAATGCTTTTTTTCCCCCCCTTATTTGTTTTTTTTTATTTTGGGTTTGAAAAGTGGCTAAATTTTAACCAACAAAGATTAACTTAAGTGCATTGATAGCATGTGGCAGTGCAAGTAGCTCCAGCCAATCTGTCTCCCACAGAGAACTGAGACAGCCAGCTGGGGTGGTCAGCAACCCAACTTTAGCATCTAACTTCAGTCACGGTTAGAACCCATGATTCCCTTGTTCTTTCTTTTGCATGTTTTCTCCCAATTGGTTAATGTTTCCCCTCCCTGTTTTATGTATAAAGTTATGTATATTCATTTCACTTCTTTAATATGTATCAGATCTAGAAAGTTCTTTGTTCCTTGACGCCCCATTGGATCTTTCCCTAAGTCCCTCCTATGTGTTGTTCCCATTGGTTCCCTTGCTGTCAATCCACTTACTTGCCCCAATTCCATTGGCTGTGATCCCTCTCCCCGCCTATTCTGTACTCAGTATAAAAACCCTGGACGCTGTCAAAAACTTGGCTCTTTGTCCCTGCCATTTCACTGGAATAAACTTGTGTGGAACACATACGGAAAGTCCCCTCTTTTTCTTCTTTCCTTTTGTGCTTTTATTCCAGCAACAGGAGGAAAGCTCTTTTGGGTGAGGAGCTCTACCCCTTCTTTTTGTGTGCTTCAGCGGGGATTGCCACCTTCCAGAGGGCTTGTATCTTTGACCTCCAGGCTTCCTTTTGTCAGCATGTGAGGGGTAAACCCCCTTCAGCTTCCTCTCAGCTGCAAAAACCCCTCAATAGCAGATCTGATTAATTTTGTAATCAAGAACGTATATTTCACAAATAAAAGGTGCTTCTTTAAGTGAGATTGGAAAACTTATTAACACTTACAAGTGCCTCAGAGATACTGTGTTCTCAAAAGGAAGCAGTTAAGACAGCACGTGCAAATGGTTTGGATATTGAACCTCTCCCAGGGAACCCTTAGTACTTATTTAAACCTTTGTGAAAAGAAATCTAAAACTGCCAGGGTGTCTCAGTGAGCTGTTACTAAGTTCTGGGAGGTTTTTTAGAACTACTTTTAAACAAAACGCATGTTTTGGACTTCATCTTGTTTCTGAATATGCCTGCTAACGTCCAAATGTTACAGCTCACAACTCTCCCTGCAGAAACAGCAGGCAAAACAGAGGCTCTAACGAACTCCACCCTGGGTTTTTCCTGCAAATGTAAAATTTGCCTGTCCTGTAGTAGTCTGCATCAGCAGTTTTTGCAGACAAGACAGTCTCAGCAATGACATAAAAACTGGTAATTATGGGCAACTGAGTCATATCCTTCCAATGTAAACTGGCCTTACACTTCCTCTGACTGAAGTTCATGCACTGAAACTTGAGGTGGCACAAAATGAGGTCATATGGTGTGTGATCCCCATTCTCTTGTACACTAACTCTGCATGGACTGTGAAATCATGTTGTATAGGCATATTTGTAATGATTGTGCATGAAGAGTGTGTGTTGAGATTGCAGCAGTGATCACTGCATGATACGTGATTTCCAGAAGATGTGGTGAACTTGCAAAAAGTGTATGTTAGTTAAAATATCCTGCAATAGTCCTGGGTAGTCAAATCTTTGTATTTCTGCCTACTGATTTCCTAAAGGAGAAAACCAAAACCAAAACGTTTGACATATCATCCACTGTTCCTGAGAGGTGACTCTTACAGCATCAGGGTGCTGGCTAATGCACTGGTATTGATTCACGTCTACTGCATTGCTCTGTTATTTTAAGATGCTTTGACAGTTGTCATAGGTCAAGGATCTGTCTATTACCTGGCAAAGATAGGTGTAGACTATGCAAATAGATGTTTTTCTAAGTTTCCTACTGTTCTCCTTCATAAATGCTACCTTTTCATTTAAAGTCCTATAGGTGCAAGGTGTTGCTGCCAAAAGAAATCCCCTTAGGCTTAACAAGAAGTAAGGGGTGAGTTTTTAATGCTGTGATTATCTAGTGAGATGCTGCTGAGTTGAGTTGTCTATCATTGTAACTTTAGTTTGCACTTCTTGGCATGCTTTGGCAATGGCAGAAATAATGGCTAAATACAGGAACATCCAGAGGCTGGGGTCATATTACTGCTGGGGCAGCAGTAGGAGCAGCAACACCAGGCTACTGGAAATTCCCAAGATTTGCTGAGAGATGGCAGAAGGGAGAAAAGCAGACAACTCTTCTTCCCTCTTCAGACACATTTTGATGAAATCTGTCCTAAGCAATAACAAAACAAGCCAATGAGCAGTAAGTTTGACCCTTTGTGGTTGTCTGTGTTTTTAGCAGGGATGTCACCTCACAAAGTTTTGCCTTGTGACAGTTACCATCCTTCCAGACCAAGCTTAGACATGGGTTTTGGTGAGAGTACACACCAAGATTTCTTCTCACCAGGCAGTGCAAAGGGTGCCACGTTTTCTGGGGAGGACATGGCTCAGCTGTGGAAATACAAACTATACTGTGACAGGACAGTAGAATAATATGTGTCCCATTTTATTTCTGGTACAGAAGCAGCCTTGGAAGGTACCAAATGGCATAGGGATTGCTTGGGGCTATTCCATGCCCTGCAAATTACTTCCCTCTATTAAATTCTGGCATAAGGGTTCATTCCAGTTTTCTGGTTAAGGCAACATAAAGGGATGAAGATTTTTCAGACATGAGGAAAGGGAAGGAGAGGTAACAGCTACTTTTGTTCTTTGTTTTACCTTCTGCTTTGGACATCTATGGACGTGTCTGGTCTGTGTAATGACTTTTCAGCTTTGTTTGGCGATGGAAATAGACTTAGCTGTACAGAGCAAGAGGAGAAGCAGAGGACAGAGATCTGGTCATGCTCTGCTCTCCTGCTCTCACTTAAAGAGCAACCTCCTTTGTGTGGCGGTGCACTAGAATAAGGCTTCTGTCACAGCTGTCTTGCAGAGCTGAATGTTCAGGAGAGAAGAATATTAGCAATGTATGACAGGGATGGGATGAGGTTTAATACAGTCAAGATTTCTACCCTAGCACAAAAATAAAAAAAAAAGGGAAATTCATGTGTGATCTTAACAATACATTGTTACCTCACATTCCATAATCAAGAATATGAAGATTAGGATATAGATACAAATTTTGTGCATCTTGGATACATTAAATTTCTCTGTGTGGTTGTATACCATCTTTTCCACAGGATCCCTCTCTTCTCTGCTCAGTATAGCTGTACAAGTGAGCAAACGGGTTGCCTATGTGTGAAAGAAGCCTGGTATTTCTTAACTTAAAAATTATTCAAGTTGCCAACATTCATCACAAATTATTTAACTTTACAGTAGCATTTTCTATACACAGTCTTCATACATCTGTTAAATACAGTGATCCTGCTTTAGAAACAGCTTTTAAAGTGATATAAATTAGATTTTCTTCACTTCTTTAAGTCTCACTTACTCCATCTCTACCCATGTGTTAAGGAGTCTCAGTCTAAATGGCATGCTGAGGAGATATAGAAAAATGGAAATTAAGTAACCAATCTCTTCTATGTTGCACCTCCTTCCGGCTTCTAAGCATGTAAATTATAATGAGACTATCTTTCACATCAGTAAAGTGGCTGTAATTAGACCTAAGTGACTGCAAGCAAGTCTGAGTCACAGTTCCTTATACATTGCTTCCTAATTTGGCACAGTTTCAAATTTATCTGATCATCACATCTAAGCTTCATATCATTACATCTAGACATTGCACAAGAACTGCAAAAAAGGCTGAGCCGTACATGAAGCTTTCAAATGTGTTTGCCCTTAGCTGTAGAGAAACAACTCTTTCCCTTCCCCAAACAAGAGGTGCCAGAGGTACAGATTACCTAATGATGTGGCCTTGGTAATAGAGCCCAAATAACATTTAGTGACCATATTTTAACAGTAAGAAGAAATAAATTGTGAGGTATAGAACCACAAGAAAGTAGTTTGTCCTACAAAAAAAAAATAGTCAAGTAGTATTCTTTCCTGGTCAGTGCCACTGAATTTGCAAAACTGCTGATCTAAGATACCTGAAGAAAATAAATGCTAACTTATCAAGAAATATATTCTCAGCATAGACACTACAAGCATTTTCCTCCAAAGAACATATTTCAGAGAAAGGAGAGAACACTGTTAAAGCAGTATGAATTTGTGATGACTAGAAAGAACTATTTTATTAAAGTCTGGTTCACTTAATAGTGCTCTCTCTCATTTAGATGATATAAAGAGCATTTTAAAATATTTTCTTATAAGCTGATTGTCTCACAAATTTCTTTCTGATATTTCCCTCACAGTTGTAATAAAGTTTGCTGCTTCCTTTTGCTATGCTGATCGATCTGTTATACATTGTCCTGGAGACAGCCTCAGTGAATGAGGTGGGTTACAAAAGGGCTTCCCAAAGTGTTTGTATTTTATTTGGGTCATTTCATTTTTCTGGTTTATAATGTGTTCCTAGAAATAAGTGCACTGGGATGGGAAGATGTCACAATGGAGGGAGGAAAGTGGTTAAAACTACTTTTTTGCTAAGTAAAAAAAATGAATGCAGAGCGATGAAATTTTATTTTCCAGAATTGTACCCTCTCATCAAAGATTGGCAGACCCAGTTCATTGCTGATGTCCATGCGATGCCCTTTTCTCTTTAGTCAATTCTTTTTTCTGTAAGTTTGGGTTTGCTCGGAGAAGGTCTGATTTATCCCATTTGAAAAGTGGAGATGTACAGCTGTGCATGTCTGGCAGGCCAGGTGACCTTACTTACCTATGAAAATGTCAGTGTCTCTCAGGACTTCACAGTTTTAAATTTTTGAATGAACATATTTGAAGTTTTATTTAGTGACCTAACTCATCTTTTTGTATTTCAATCCAAGTTCTTGGTTCAATATTTGAAAATACAATAGTGTACATACTTACTATGCATAATATGAATCAGAAACTCAAATTTAAGCCGATACAGACATCTTTTCCAAACCGGAATACTCCCAGTTTACTTCAGCCTGTTTTACATTTGTTCTTGAGTGTGCTACTGTCTCAAATGCAGAAAAAAATATTTCTCCAACCAAATTTTTTGAAAGGGTAAATATGTAACTTGAAAAAAGCCCAAATACAGAATCTTCAAAGTTTACCAAGACTTCTTTGTGTGTTGGTATTTATTAAAATCTGAATCCTTTTTGATTAATAGTGTGTTTCTAAAACACAATTTATCCTAATTCTTTTACAAATGCTGAATTTTCTCTCAGTAATAGCACTGTGGTCACATTTATGTGTTGAAGCAATCTTTTGAATTTGCTAAGACTGCTTTTGCTAGATTCAGGTATTCATGTTCTCTTTTAAGCCAGAATCTGTTTTCTGTTGATTGAAAATGGGCATTTGGATAGTTTACTGACTAAACTATAATTTGGACCAGTAGTGCTCACCATTTTATGATCTCGAATCTCTCAAGCTAGTTCTTTTTTTCTTTTGACTCTGATAAGAGACTTTTTTTAGTTATTAATGACATGTTACTTGCTTTGCAACATGTATAGCAGCTTCCTTGAAATGTAGTGTGAGGAACACAAGTTCGTGGTGGACGCCATGTGACAGGAAATTCAATTTTGAGCTGCCTTTTGAGTGCATGAGGGAGAGAAGAGGACCTCTGAATTTAGCAGTCCCAGAGTCTCTAATAGCTGTCAGAAAAAATTATACTAATTAAAATTAACTATGCTCCTTGCCAAGTGGTGAGGCATATGACTGCACATTAGTGAGGAAATGGATGATTGTGTACATTAAAGTCTTCCCTTTAATTTCCATCTCTGTAGACTGGTTTCACATTGGAGTAGCTCTGTTGCCTGGGTTGGAAAAACGTGTGATTTTCCCTGATGGAGTCTTACATGGGTGAATACCACAAATAACACCTCAATAGTCCAGTCCTCTGGTAACATAAATGGGAACCTACTCTATGACAGTAAAGCTGCACTGCTATACAACCGCACTTAAGAGTTATGACATTTATTTGCCTGTGAAACCCTTGCAATTCTCTTGCCTGAAAAGCAGGGTGTTTTCTCTACTGCTTTCCTTTTTCATCTGCTACAACACAGGGACATCTCTGGAAACAATACAGTGCTCTAGAAACTGCCATCTAAGCGGCGCAGGTTTTAAGAGAAATAAATAGTTTCTCTTTTCATATTTATTTGCAAATACATATCCTAAGAAGAGAGAGAGGGGAAGGGAGGGGGATGATGTCTTCCAGATGACAGCTTTCTGGATGGAATCTAAAGTCTAAAGCACAAGAAAATTTTCATTAACATTCAGATTGCATGTCATTTTGATTCACACTCCCTAAGCAAGTTAATTTGGGCTGCAGCCAACCTTCTTACACTGTGATGACAACACAACAAGCTTCACCGCCTCTTTTCATTGCTAATGATTCCTTGAGTGACAGTCGTGGTCTCCGAGCTCGGCACGACTCTTCACCCTGCAGCGACCTGCAGTGTCAGAGCTGCCTCTGCCCTTGGCCCCCGCTGGGCTCTCTGCAGCAAGGACATTCTACCACGTCAGGAAGACAGCAAAAAGGGGGAAGGTCTGCTCAGGACTGCACTCAGAGAATCTTATGCTTTCTGTGCATGTTGCTGTGGTATAAAAGCCACAGTGGGTCATTGGATCCGCTCCCAATGCCTCCACCCTTTCACACTAAACAAAAAAGGGACAAAGCAAAAAAATCGTCACCTCCAACACTGGCTTCTTTGTGAAAATTGCAACTGTGACATGCTTCCCCCTCAAATGTTTTCAGTAATCTGTGGTCTTCAATTTTATCAAAGATTTAGTCAGAATAGTCTTGATGGAACCATGGAGGCTTCACACTCACCAAATATTGCAAATTGTTGGTTGTCACTTCAAGCTTTGCTAGCATGGGAAATACTTTACCCACTCGCTCTTGTGTATAGGTGTATAGGTCTGATCTATTTCAATCCCTTTCCTCTATGGTAGCAGTTTATTCTGGGGCCTTTTGAGCTGTCTATATGTAAAGGATAGTTTTTCTAAGAATTCTTGAACTTGTGTTCATAAAACACAGGTAATGCTTTGGAAATCCTAAATAGATGATTGTTTATTTCCCTGTTGAGAAAACCTAGGCATCCTCTTATGAGGGTTTGGGAAATCCTAAATTTATGTGTTGATCTTAAAGAACTCTGTAAAACTATGCCTTGAGGTAGTGTGTCTTACTGGAGGGGACTGCTGCAGTACCCTTAAAGTCAAGGAAAGTGTATGGGCTGTTAATGGTCTTTGGATTGATTATACATATACAATGCCCCTCTCCACTCCAGTCCCATTAATTTCAGTGGAATAATACTGTAAATATGAAAAAAAGTCTCTAGATCTGCAAATATTCATTGCTATGGGGGATAGATGCTTGGTTGAGCATTTTTCAACTATGTTGAAAGTTCTGGTGACATGAATAGAGACTTGACTAGAGCTCCAGCAAAGGAGTGATGAAATAGGGAAAATTTGTACACTCATAGCATCTGTAAAAATGAAAAACACTCACTTAAGTGTCTTCTCCTGAAGTTCTCATTGGTTGTGCTCCTTTTGAGGCCCAAATATGACTTGTTTGCTAGTAAACCAAATGGTACTTGGACTTACTCTCTGGAACTACTAATAATTGCTTTATTACTATAGTCTATCCTATTTTACCTTCCACAGTACAAGTAATCTGCATATCCCTGCTAAGGATGGGTCTTGGGCCATGCTTAACTCACCGTATGTGCCGAAGAACTGTCTGAGAGGGTGCAAGTAGTCCAAAAAACTGTGAGGTGAAGGTCTCTCAATGTAAGTGTACACAAAAATTGAATTCCAGTACTCTTAGAGATCTTGGTACAATGGAATTTGCTTATGTATATGTGTGTGTATACATACATGCAGAGATGTATCAGTATAAAGGTGAAAGCAATAAGGAGAATAAGAAAGGAGCTTAGTGAAGGTGAAGACAAAGTGCATGTCTTGGTTGAGTGTGATGTCTGAGGGATCTCTGCTACTTGTTAGGGAGTATCAGCACTCCTGTGCCTGTGGAAATATCCCAAGTTTCTGACGTGCTGTCAGTAATAGACAACTAGACCATTTTTTCCTCTGGTTGCTGTTACTATGAATTTTCCTAATGGCACGACTGGTTTCACAGGCTATAGGCATATTTAGAAGCAGTGTCTGTTTGCTTATAAAAGCAAGGGATTAACTATTATGTAGAACACCCACATGAACTACCTGGGAGGTCTGCTGAGAGCCAAGCACTTCTATTTAAGTATAAAAATACCTTGAGCACGGACTTTGTAAATATGGGCAAATGAAAGAGCAGTGGAGACTCATTAGATCATATTTTTGCCATGTGGAACACAATCATATTTTAAAACCTTTGCTTTTCCAAGTTAGAGTGTACTACCACCCTTCTACTGCCTTTGCTTCTTTTATATCTGGCATTAACAGCAGGATGTTTTGGCTTCATATCTGGCATAAGAAGCAAAGGTGGAGCAGCTCCAGTGTCAACATCCAGAGGCAGATTCAGCACTGAGAACTGCTGCAATTTATAGCCCTTTCTAGCACAAAGCAAGATCTGTGGAGCAGCTGATTATACATTATATTTCAGTCATAAAATATTACCCATAAAAATACTGTTAATAGTGAATGAAAGATATTGCTTTGCATGTAATAAGAATTGTGTTTTATTTGCAGTTGAGGAAGGAAGGCCAGAAAGGAGTAAGTTGGACATTTCCACTGTTCGTAGGCAAGGTCATGATTTTTCCACATATAATATCTGCTAGGTAGAAGTGTCTGTTCTTACTACATCTGGCCATGCTCCAACCTTTGCTGTGCAGTTTTCTTATATAGAATTGAGGTTTTAATTTTGCAGCTTCTTTAATTTCCTTTTTTGATGCAAATATGCATAAGCCATTTCTCTGTGCACAAGAAGTTTAGCATAATAAAAGCAATAGGGTGAATCTCTAGTTACTGAACAGACCATGGATTTCATCCATTTCATATCTGAATTTAAAGTGTGGATTACTTAAAAATGCATTTATTAAGTCTGACCTACTTTTTAATTTTCAATATTTCATTGTGGTTTCTTTACAATATGGGGAGCTCAAGGATCTGCAAGTTCCTGCCTGTTCATACTCAAGTTGCTGTAATCAGTATAGGGAAACAACGTTCATTTGCAGTAGACAATATCTCTCAATAGACTGTCCACAGGGCTGGGAACTGGCAATTCCTCGATTCAAGTTTTGTCAGTAGTGCTGTCTTAGGAGGACTGATGATCTTTTCTGAATCTTTCTGTTTGCAAGCATTGGGTTTCATGTGCTTATATTTGCAATTGTGCTAAGAAAAACTGACTTTGGGTGATGCTTGTCATGCTCCACCTCTTCTCAAACCAAAAATGTGCAGAAACTGATTTAGTGTTATCTCAAAATAGTAGCAGTTTTCATAAGTCTTACAAAAATAATTGCAGTATGAATGAGACAAGTACTAAAATTATTGAGAGAGGAAATTAATATTGGCAGTCCTTTGCCATCTTATTAAAAATCAAACAGAAGTAATAACCAAAATTTATAAAGTGTGACTTGGAAAGGAAAACAGTAACCAAGATTAAAGAAAAGGCAGTAATAAGTATTTAAGGTGATGAAATAACAAATGAAAGAAAGGAGAGACAAGATTGCTAGTTGCTACTAAATGTGATGCAAAAGCAAATTTAATCAAAATAGTATGCTGATCTGTGTCTTAGACATTTAAGCAGTAGGAAGATAGCACTTCTTAAAATACAGGCCTGTAAATGTTCAAGCACTATGAATTATATCACTTTTGTCTAAAGACTGAAAGACTCTTAGGGGATTTATGCATGCCACAACGACAGTAGCTGATGTGATATTATTTCTCCTCTGATGGGAAATTATGATGGAACGATTGTCTTTACTAGTAATGAACAAATGAAGAAAACATTTTTGGAAATTAATTTGAGGTTTTGAAAGAATATGGCCAAGATGCCTCTATATATGAGATCTGAGGTTTACCGGTGTAGGCACTTAAGAGGCACAAATTTCAAATTTACACACACAAAACTAAATTTGTTGAAACCATTTCTTAAAGTCTTAGACAATCCCAGATTACAGTATCCACATGCTTATATAAGCATATATGTGTTTGAGATATAATCCCATTATTATCCTTTAAACCAGCACTGATTTTATAAAATGGAAAAGACCCTTACTTTGTTCCTGAGCTTCACTACAGCTCATCTTTCTGTGTCTTACATATACTCCCTGGTGCTTCTACGTACCTGATTGCTGGTAAAACAAATGCTCAGAAGCTTCCTAAGAAGATGTGCCTACTATTAGAGCAAATTGGTTTTGAAAGAAACCTGAATTCAGGTAATTTGGTTTGCCCTGAAGGTCAATAAGGCAGGTGGATTTAGATCTGAGGAACATGTTGAACCTTAACTCTCTCCCTAGAATTTATTACTTCAGGAAAGGTCAGCTGTGGGGCAGTGGTGCATTTTTATGCAATGGCATTAGTGTCACATAAACAACTGCCCCTTTTGCAAAAAAACCCCATATATTGAGCTTCAAGAGTGTTGACCAAGTATCCTTAAAGAGAGTGAATCCATAACATTGACATTGACATATAGCAACAACGTAGATGAATATTTTCAACAGCTACTATGTATATGTAAAGAATACCTATGGTTATTCAAAAGAAAAAAAAAAATTAGTACCAGTTATGCTGTATAAACTGTCTGAAGACATTCTTCTTTCAACAGTGCTGTTTTATTGCCCTTAAGATTTTGAAGTATCATAGCCCAAAAAAATTGTTAACTTGGTACACATAAGATGGTATGCAAAAAAGTATTGAGAAGTCTTTGTTCATTTATCTGGTTTTGTTTTGTTTTCCCTGTTTCCAGCTGTTATTAGCTAGCTGGCCTGCCTGGATTTTAGATGGTGATGGTTGAGAACAGCTTGTTCTTAGCCTTGCATTGCATTGCATTGCAGGGCTGTCAATATTATTCACCACGTGAGAGCACTGTCAGCCTTATTTCCACCATTCTGTTAGTGAGCATTCAATGGCTTGTGGATCAGCAACAGTGGTGTCAACTGTTAACCACATCTACTTTTCTGGCTGTTGCTTCTGGTTTCTCACTGATCAAAGACTTTATTGGAATCTCTGCTTGACAGGAGCAAGCCAAGAAATGAAGTTAAAGCTTTGTGCTGCCTCAGAAGTAAAATGATGCTTCCTTTAGATATAGTGCTATCTCTAGCTCTCATAGGTACATTTGTTTCCATAGAAGATGCTCTGCAGTGAAAAAAATACAAGGTTTAACTATCATGGTGCGCTATAAAGCCCAATATAGGACATATGTTGAACAAGAAAGAGGTTGCGCTGAAGCACATATATTTAAATAGACTGAGAGTTCGTTCTCGTGAAACTGCTGTTCGTTGGGGCTGCACGATAACAACATATGCAACCATCAAAGCACTTCTCAGCTTGCTCATTCTGACACGGGGTATGTGGCAAAGATGCAATCTGGTCCATAGTAAAAGTCAATGTATTTGCTAGGATGCAGACATAGCAGTTGGGTTATGACTGCATGCTTCATTGTTCACAGAAGAAATGTGTCAAGTGTGATTGCATTCTTCATGCCTACTGTGAGGTTTTCAATACTTGAAATACGTTTATTTCTTTTTTATGGTCTTATAATAGAATAGGGTGTTTTTATATTTTAGTATAGAATGAAAAAGTTTTGCTCTTTGTATCATTATGTTATAGCTACTAATGAATTTTGAACCAGACAGCTGTGTGTTTATTGCAGTGGGGGAACAGAAAATCCTCGGCATGTACAGACCATGGTGCTGCAGTTGAGTGGTAATTAGCAACCAAACTTCTTCATTCTGATAACTAAAAATCTATTTCACAATGATCCTGATGAGTTGGTATGGTTCCTGGAAAAATGACTTTGTTGGTATCTCATCTATTTTCTAAGCGAACAAAATAGGACTTGACGTTAAACCCTTTTTTAGAACTGTTCCCAAACCAGTAATTTTACAGTTTGCTTTATACATTTATGACTGAGATAAATCAAAGTCTTGTGTCACATATACACAAGTGGAAAAGATGAGTTTGACCAGGACCTATCAGAGAATACACCAGGGAATATATATTAATGGAAGTGAAGAGATTACCTGAACTGGAAAGCAATGTACCATTAAGGGCAGAATTAGGAACCTGATTTCATGCACTTTGTTGTGGTTTTAAGAATTCATTCAGTGTTTATGTCAGGACCTTGAGATTGATTAATAGTGCCAATAATTTCATACTACTAGGAATTTTGATACCTTGAAAGACCCTTTTTCTGGAGGTGCAGCCCCATGAGAGTTTATAAGCCTGGGTCTCTGTATGATTGTCAGGCACATGTATTATTTTGTATAAATCAGGAAGTGAATAGTCTAATTTTATAGTTTCTGTCACAAAATGGTATGGGATACATCACCTCGATTTTGCATATTTTATCCATTTATCCATTCTCTACAAGAATACTATTCTGCACATAGCTCTCTATCTGTGTTATCTTTTCTTCATAAAAAACCCTCTATTTTGCACATGAAACTTTCTGGATATTTTTCAGGGGTTTTTAATATATCTTGAGTAGTTCTCATTACTTGAGAGTTAGCAACTCTGATTCTTGCTGTCTTGATGTCTGATTGACTGTCACGGTACAACAGCAGAAACCTGGCTATCAGAAGAGGCTGTTATTTCTTACCTGAAATGTGACTAGAAAAGATTTTATCAGTGAAAAGGCAGAAAATGGAAAGTTGAATTGGAAATCTTATTCCACAAATAGAATAATATAGACTTCATTAAAGGGATAAGCATCCAGAACAGTTGCTCTCTTTGTGTCTCTTAAGAGACCAGCAGGAATAGGAAGACAACTTACGTGACAGGGCAATTCATCTAGTGTCCAAACAGAAGGAAACAAACATACTCACATTCCTATTTTTTTTCCCATTAATTCTTCACTCTTGCACCACCCCTCGATTTTTGTTAGAAGCCTCTCTGGGAAATTGTATTTTAAGTTCTTTCTGAAGCATAAAATTGGGACGGTTGAAGGTTCTGCTCAGTAGGATATGCCCTAGACCTCAAAAGTTAGGATCAGTGATTCTGTTTTTTTCATGCACAGGTGGTACAGAAACACATTGAATTTATCCCAAGCAGGTCAATGGACTGACAGTGGAGTCAAGAGGGTGTTGGGGAAAAAGCTCCCCTATTGCTTCTTGCTGGATCAGAGTAGCTACAGAAATATAATCCTCCTGAGATGTAATATGTGGTCAGTACTGGGGAACAGAGATGGATTTAGTAGATTTATAGCTCCTGTTTCTCGAAATGCTGCTGTCTTGGAGAGTTTCTAAAGGATAAACATAACATAATCAATTCCTTCCCCTGCCATGTGCTGCAGGTCTTCGGTTCTTTGCTCAGGGCCATGCTAAAAGTCAGTCTTACCCTCAGTAAACATCAAAGTAGATGGCTCTAATAGGAGTATAGTCTTCCTTTCTAAGAAACCATTCTCAAATTCAGGAGAATGTCCTGCAGGTTTGGAAAGCTTCCTTTGAGAAGATTTGTCTGCTTTGTTATGGTATGCTAAGAAATATCAGAGTGGGAGGTTCAGGATATAAAACAGAAGTTTCCAAGCTCCGGTTAGATTAAAACCCGATTTGTACTAAATGTGTCCAGAAAGGAAGGGGAAAGAAAAACAAACTAAACAAAACCATATAAACTATTTTTAAACATTAAAGTAAATAGCAATAATAACTCCTCAGAACCTGTGTACAGTTTCAGCTTCCACTTGCTCAGAATGTGTGTCTAATCACTGCTAAGCACTGGAAACCTCATTTGCAGGAGCACAGCTGTGGAGGAGATAGCAAAAAAAGGAGAGCTTAAAAGACAGTAGAGTTTGTGCTTAAAACTTTGACTTCCAGTTTGTTTCCTGGGTCACTTTACCTCTGTCTGGTATTCAGGTCACAATATGTTAATGGTGGTAACAGCAAAAAAACCTCCTTTCTTCTTGATGATGATTTCTTTGCAAACAAGATATTTTGCATCTTTACCAGTGAGGAAAAACATGCCAAGGAAGCAGAAAGCTAAGTGACAGCCAAATAGGGTAATTTGAATATGGGGTACCCAGAATAGTGTTATGCTCTTTACTCCTTGCTTGCTGATTATGCAGAGCTCTACAGCCAGGGAGACTGAAGTTGCCGTTCTCTTCTGCTAGGACCCACATCTTAAAGCCTTAATTCCTTATCTGAACTAACTCTGGAGAAATATATTACTGAAAAGAAACTGAGAAGCATGGTTTTCATATGGGTCAACTAACTCCTTAGACTTGCATTTCTAAAACAGTCTCTTGAACTTTCCTATTAAAAAAAAAAAAAAATAGGATATCTGATAGTTTTAAGGAGGTATATTAAAGGACTGGATAAAAGGTGTATCTTTGATCAAGATGCACCTGAGATGCTAAAAAGATTAGCCAGATAGAGGGGTTAGATCCCTACATTTTGGAGTACTAGTACACATCTTTCTCAAAAGGCCTTGCTCATCATTGCCTCCCAAGGGAGCATCCCCAGTGAATGTGACCATCACTCTATTCTTAATTATGATCTGATAGAAAAGGGAATATTGAGGGAGATTCTTATTCTATGCTTTTCTGAAATAGTCATAACCCTTAAATACAGCTCTAACATGGGTGTATGTGCCCACATGTCTTCAAGGAACTTCCCTTACACTGAGTTGATCCATAGACTCAATTATTCTAATCCTTCCTCACCCCCTGAAAACCAACCATAAACAAAATGCCTTTGTAAAAGTACTTTCCCTATAGGTTGAATTTGATTGGTAATTTACTGGTCTGAGAAAGAGTGAAGGTAGACAGAAATCAATATATACATTCCATCAGGCATCCAGATACTCTGTACCACTAATGAAATTTGGTTTAAAAACCCCCAGCGTGGTCATCAAAGGTACAGTCTGCCCAGATCCTGTTTAGAGGGAGTGTATATGACACATTCTAATCTAGAGACTACAAATTTTATCATTTTATACTTCTGTGATTTTGAATCAGACTTATTATACGTGGATATGTGTAATTTTATGGTAACTGATCCAGGATTTCTCAGGTGGTTAAAAACCTTCTTGCCAAACAGATATGAGATAATTTGATCATTTTATCACAAATTATTAAATACAAAATAAATCAGAAAACTTTATATTTTTGATAGGGCTTTAGAAACATTAATGATTTGCATTTGGAATTTTACAACATGAGGCATATTCTCTCTATCAAGATAAATTTCTAATGCCTCCTTAACTACTAAATCCTGTGTCAACAAGTCAAATGCAAGTTCAGACCCACAAGCTTAGTACTAGTGGGAACTGAAAGAAAAAGGGAGAGAGAGAGAGAGAGAGAGAGGAAAGAGAGAAAGAAAGAAAGAAAACACCATCACCACACATCCTTCATTAGTTCATATCTATTTATCAAATAAATCAATAAAATGTTACTGTAAGAAAATTGTCATGATCACTTCTTTTGTTGTATATTAGGTCTGATGGATAATAATTATTTACAAAAAGATTCAAATATCTTTATGAGTTCTATAGCTTGTGCTGGACTTCTTAAAGAAGAAGAATTAATGTTCTAATATAGTTATTTAAAATACTCTATGGTCTGGTAGACTTTCTATACTTCTGACGCAAATCTTCAAATCTTGTTATAATCAGGGGAGCTTTCTGGAGTTATACAAAGTGTGGATACAGTGTTTGCACAAAATGTATTTTTAGTAATAGCTTTTTAAAATGCAGTAAAGGAAAAATAAAATGAAAATTGAACAGATGAAAACCAGAAGTAGTTACAACACTTTAAAACACCCTTTGTTATGTTTTTGGAATTTTGTGATGACTTTAAAAAGAATGATAGATTTTCCCAGAATAACTCCAAAACACCTGTTTATATGCTTACCAATTATTTAAAACCATTACATGTTTTTTAAATTGCTTCTACCTATAAATATGCAAAGGGGTGTTGGACACAGTGTTAGAGTCTGAAGGCGAGTAGACTGACATACAGCTAAACACTAAAATAAGAGTTTGCTTCCAGGGAAAATATGTAACTTTTGATGTTTACTCAAGTATTTTATGTTCTCATACTAGTGAAAAAAATTCATGACCAGACATTTTCTTATCTTAGACATACAACTAGGTTTAAAATGCTTAAAATATAAACAGGAAAATGAGACATGTTACATATTACAAAACATTTTACCCAGTAGCAAAACCTGGTGGAAGCAGCCAGCAGTCTGAAACAAAGACCAAAAAGGCAGAATGTAAAATAGAATGGGTTTTTTTTCTGTCATCTTCCTGTGTATGGGATCAGTATTTTATCATTACAAGGTTCTGACTTGTGGTCCTAGTTCTCAACTAGAGTTTAAATTCTAGTGGTGTTACCCTGTCAGCGTTGAAGGCCAGCAGCATGCTGGGTTGTGTCTGCATGGGCACAGCCAGTGTACTGAGGTAGGGCTTGCCCCTCCTTTATTTGCCACTTAGACTACACCTAGGACCTGGTTTGGGCCCCCAGTTCAAGAAGATCACTGAAAAACTGGAGTTCAGCAGAAGGCACCAAGATGTTTGGGAGTCTGAAGCACTTATCCTGCGAGGAGAGTCTGAGAGAATTTGACTTGTGGAGCCTGGAGCAGAGAGGGGCTTCAGGGGACCTAAGAGGAGCTACCCAGTGGCAATGGGGAGGATATCAAGAAGGCAAGTATTTAGTGTAGAAGGACAGGAAGAATCAGTCATCATAAGTTGAAATAAGGGGAAGTTCTGAGTGTAAGTACAGAAGAATGTTCACTATGAGGATGTTTAGACAAGGGACCAGGTAACCCAAGAAGCTCCAGGATCTCTGCTCTCAGAGGTCTCCACAACATAGCTTGACAAAGCTCTTGGTATCATAGTCTTAATTTGGTGCAGATCTTGCCTTGAGGAAACACTTGAACTAGCTGACTTCCCAATGTCCCTTACAACATGAATTGTCCTCTGTCTGCTTCTTTCAGGATTGCTCTAAAATATGCTGCTGCATTTTGCGTAATACTTCCTTAGTACATTAAGTCCCCATCGTAAGGAATATAATTCAGGTTTCCCCCAGTCCCTTGGGGTTGTTCTGTATTCTTGAGAGAATGGGACAGTTATCCCAAAAATAACTATGTAATTAAAGTCGGTGACTTAATGCAGGCTTTTACATTGATTTCCATAAGAAATCATGGTTATTTTTGACTTCCTATTGTGTTATTTTAATACCACTGTTTAATCTCACCTTCTTGTGTTCAATTTCTATGTTGTTGAAGCAGAAAAGTCTAATTAGGACCAGATATTATGGAGTGAATTATGATTTTACAAGGGGCCATCAGCCTACTAGCACAGCCCTTCGTAACTTCAGCCCAGTAGAAGCATTGTTTTGGTGACAACTGCCAGGAGGTGGTGACACAGGTTTTATCATTGGGTTTTGCAGGGCTTCACTGAGAGCAGAGAAACAATGACACCCAGAACAGCAGCAAACCTCACATTTGGAAAATGCTAAATCCATATGCCAGAAAAGTGGCAGCTTTATCCTAATGAGGATATGATTTTCACAGCCTAATAGGGGTTTGAGTACTGGATTTCCCCAACTTCAGTTTTGGAAATAGTGGTATTCTTTTGTTGAATGCTTTTAGTAGCCCTGCTTTTGAGCCTACATGGGAAATCTTTGAATACTCCAAGTGCAAAAAGTAGGAACCAAATCCCAGGATTTTACAATGGGAAATTTTAGACAATATTAGCAGTACTGTCTCCACCTTCAACTTAAAAGGTTAAACAGATAATGTGCCAAAAGATGGCATTAATTACATGCAGTACTGTTTCAGAGTCTTGTGCCAGTTATATATATATATATATCTTCATGAAGATATTTATGTATGAGAATTATGTATGAGAATTCTCCACTGTGGGTTTTACAATTGAAAACTGACAATTTTCATTGTTAATGTTAATTACAATTTTTCTTTTCACTGACAGTCTTAGTCTATACTGGATTAGGACTTGGTTATGATAGGTGTTTTACAGTCCCCAAATAATGCATTAGGTGAAAGAAAGTGAGAATAAGGGGGAGCAGAGCAGGAGGAGATAACAATAGAATGTGAACATTTCTTTTAGTGACTGACTCACCAGAGAGACATACAGTCTCAGTGGATGAATTTTAGCCCTAATTAGGACATTGTCAGTGGAATAGTTACTGTCCTAATCAGGAACTGTGGCAGACAAGTGGTTTGTTAGACAGGTTATAAAAGATAGACAATGCATAATAAAGTCACCAGAGACCAGACAATGTATTGATGATGATCCCAGTGCTCTTTCCAATGCTGTCCTTTGCACTGAAATTTGGGGCCTATTCCTCTGATAAATGTGCTCCTTACTGTACAACTGTGACCTTTGAATGCCTTCGTTAGCATACAACACACTTCCATTTGATGCCAGGATAGCATAAAGAGCCTTACAGGAAGACTAGTGTTACTATTTTTGGTCGTCTGCAGAATAATAATGCAAATGTGCCAGTGACTGTAATTGTTGATTGGTTTATGTTCTGACCACTTGGACTCAGTTTTGCAAGCTGTTTTGTGCTGTGTTTCATTTTAGGAAGAGTATAGGAATCTCACAGTAACAGAAAAAAAAACCCAAACAACCAAACCCCAAAAAACAATCATTAAAATTGTTCCAATGCCCATAGCAATAGTATTTCTTACCACATGGTTTCCTTAGGCAGAATTAAGTCTGGGTGCACCAAGATTCTGGGGAGCAACAGACAGTACTTGTCTTCTACTTAAGGCTGCCTGAGATTTTTCAAATAGATCTTACAGCTGAGCTCTCTAATGGCCCCGTATACTCAGAGCATGCTTAACAACCTGAGGGTAGGAAAGCTCTGCAGAAAAACCTGGCCAGACTCTACCAGTGGGTTGAGGACAACAGCAGGAGGTTCAATAAGGCTGGGTCCTGGGCTTGGGTCACAACAACCCCAGGCAGTGTTACGAGCTGGGGGAGGAGTGGCTTGAGAGCTGTTCAGTAGAAAGGACCTGGGGATGCTGGTTGACAGACAGCAGAACATGAGCCAGTGTGGGCCCTGGTGGGCAATAGGCCAATGGCATCCTGGCCTGTATCAAGAGCAGGACTAGGGAAGTGGTCGTCCGCCTGTACTTGGCATTGGTGAGGCCACGCCTTGAGTACTGCATTCAGTTTTGCTCCACTCACTTCAAAAAGGATGTTGAGTCCAGAGAAGAGCAACAAGGCTTGTGACAGGACTAGAGAACATGTCCTGTGAGGAACAGCTGAGGGAGCTGGGTTTGTTTAGTCTCAAGAAGCAGAGATTCAGGGGGGGCTCGTCGCTCTCTCCGACTCCCTGAAAGGAGGTGGTGGTGAGGAGGGAGTCAGTCTCTTCTGCCCTGCCTGCAGTGAGAGGACAAGAGGAAATGACCTTAAGCTGAGACAGGCAAGATTCAGATGAGCTATTAAAAAAAAAAAAAAAACCAATCACTATCGGAGTGATCAGGCATAGGAATAGATTGCCCAGGGAGGTGGTAAAGTAACCATCCCGGGAGGTGTTTAAGAGCTGCCTGGATCTGGCACTAGGTGATGTGGTTTAATGCTTTAAGGGTTACAATGGTAGTGCTGGGTTGATGCTTGGACTTGATGATCTTAAAGGTCTCTTCCAACTTTGAAAATCCTATGATTCTAACATACTAATGGTAATTTCAGCAATATGTGCCAAGGAAAGTGGGTTCATGCCCTTTTTCATGCCAAGTACAATTATCTTACAGCTACCTGAAACAGAAACAGAGGAAATTATCTAGGTAAAAAAAATTACATAGGAAAGATTTTTAATCCTGGTAGTATTGTCCTAAACATTCCCCATCTTGCACACAGTACGTAGATGGGATGTGTACTTGTTAGGAAGGCAGAATTTAGGTCAGGCAGTTTCTGTCCTTTAAGGTATGCAGTTTAGGGAAATTAGACTCCCATATTCCATCTTGTGACTTTCTACTCATCAGGTTAGGACATTTCAGGAGCTTATACATTTAGCTGATAATGGTAAAACAAATGGCAAATATTATTTTAGGTAGGGTCATTCATCGTAACTGGGAATATGGTCACATGGAATATTGTCATCCTCTGAACAAGAATGAATGAATGAATGAATGAAGGTGGACTTTTTCAATCCATCAGAATCATTGATCTACTTTGCCTTACTTTATTTCTGAAATTATGTCTGAAATTATTTATTAAATTATTTCCTGTTTTCCTTATTTTATTAGTTGCTTCTTTCCCCATTTTCTCAGCACTGCATTAAGAAAACTGCTGCTTGACCTTCTGTCCTGATGCTGAGACCTGTGGGAAATCAGTAAATTGCCTAGAATGACAGCAGAGCATCCACTAACATAGGGGAAACCCTAGGTGAAATAAATTCAGCTTCTGATACCTGACCTGGCTCACATCCATCAAAGATGATGTACAGAGAGTGTGGTCTTGTAGACAGATGCATCCAAGCTGGTGGAATCATTTTAGAAACAATTCTTCTGAGATAAATGACACCAAGGGCTGAATGAGAAACCATATGTTGTGAGGATTATGGAAGACAGACAAGGAACTGGGAGTCACTTTTCCAGTCTGTGAGACTTACGCTACTAGCAGCTGGGAGCTGAGAAATATGAAGTGGAAGTCAGTAGACCTTCTTACTGAGACTGATATCATCAGTGTGGATGTGTCCAGAACTCATGGTCCAAGTCCAGCATCCACACAAGGAAAAGTGCACAGACAGGTTTTCACACTGAGACAGATTCAGAAAAGGCTACAAGGATTATTTGGAATCCAGAAAACTTGTCTTTATTGTGAGAGATTGAGGAAGGCCAGTGTATTTAATTTACCCTCTCGTGAAATACCCTCTTGAAAAAAAGCTTACTAAGGGTCCACAAATCTTTCTTCTTGCCATGTAAGTATTCTGCCCTGGAAATCTAAAGTGTTTGTGTCTAAGAAGATGAAACCTTTCTGATATAGGACATCTTTTCAAAACAGGATAGTGATAGGGCCAAGTCTGACATCTGGTTATCTAACACTAGAAAAAATTCAAACTGAAATAACTTCAAGCTTGTCAACACTGGGAAAGCAATATTTTTCAATAAAGGTTGACTCAGTCAACTTCTTGTGTTTTAAGTTAAACAGAATTAATTCAGATTCTATAGGCCAAATCTTAGCTGGTTAAAGAATGACACTTTAAAGTCAGTATTACAAATATATAATTGATAAATAATTAATCGGCTAACTTTAATTTACTAGCTGAAAGTAAAAAGTAGTAGAAGTAATTAGCTGTCAGCCCGCCCTTGTCTACCAATCACCCACAGGCTGTCCCATGAAGTCCCCTCATTAATGCCTTGTTCAGGTATTATTAATAAAAGTAGTGTATAGATGCAGTGGAGGAAAAAATTAAGTCCTGTGTTGCCTCCAGAGTTAATGGTCAAACAGATGTTATCATAGAAGGTGACAGTCTCTGTGACCGTTGTTATTTACATACAGCTCACTTCTGCCTGGTGAAAATCTCATGTAGTGGTGAAGGTCTTCTAGTGGCTCAGTTGCTGAGATAGGAGGATTTGCTTTGATGCAGATAATAAACAGCTGTTTACACAGCATGTTTGCACATGCTTTAATAGGATCACTTTGCTCATTTGGGCTTTTTCCCTACTGGTTGCACTGTGTTAAGATCTGTCAAACAACAAATAGCATTACCTGAAATGCATTAATATTAATGAAGATGCTATTTTTGTCATGGGAAGGATATGAAAGTAAATCTCATAAAAACTTTTTGTATTTTAATAACTTTTCTCATTTGAGGAAGTTTACCTATTCCTCACGATTTCTTCACCCGTATGTGTTTATGAGTGATTTTATTCCTTAACTCAAAATCAGACTAAGCATGGCTAACACTTAAATGGTTTCATGATTTCTTAAGTCTTGAGGTCACAGGTTATGACTGTGCTGTCATATCTGGCATAAACACCAGCCACGCAATTTCATTAAGTAGTTAATGGAATGGACATATTTATGTCTTTTGAGTGATCTAAAGCATATCTTTCGAGAAAGGTACAGCCAATCTGGTATGAAAGGTCTTAAGTGAGGAAGAAAACACTGTATCCATAAGAAGTTCCTGTGCTTAATCACATTTGAAGTTTAAAAATGTGCATCTTAACTATAGTGTGAACATAGCTTTCCTTTCAGACACTGAATACTTCTTAGTGCCTTGATCTGAGGATGACAAATTAGAGCACATGGTATGTGGCAATACAGTTGGAGGTACATCACAGCATCTTTGTGCAGCTTTCTTTAGCATTCTTTAGCAAGTTTTAGAATTATAAAACTCTTCTCCACAAATTTACTCAGAATCCTAGTGCAGCTATACGTACCCTGTGGACAGTGGGTCACTAAAATTCTTTCTGGATGTCTTATCTTTGCTTCACCATCACCATTTTGGAAATATTATTTCTCCTGGATACTGTGGCTATCAGCCTCTGGCCAATATTTATTTGTTGTATGTCAAGTAGAAATGTGCACTTGATTGCATTAGCTTTTGCCCATTTGGAGCTTTACATGAGTAGTTTAACAATACTCCTGCTTCAATGACTTTAATATAAAAGCCTGGTTCTGTAATTCTTTGCTTCTAATGGATACAAAAACCAGCAATTCAGGTGTGTGCAGCTCTTGAAAATAGCTATCAGTAGTAATTTCGTATTGTACACAGTAAAAACATAAAATTGTCTTACTGTTCTGTAACATTTATAGTTTCCAGAGCTGACAGATCTAAAGTAAGTAAAATAACAGCACTTTCCAATTTTCATGTGAAAGCTTCAGGTTTTTATTCCCATAGCCTATTTACATTTGTCTTTTTAGCACAACATAATCTGTTTTCAGCATGCCAGTTTTTTCCCATAAACCTACTGAACTACAATTCATGAATACTCACTAAAGAGAAGTTGATGTTTTTAATTTTTTTAAAATTCAAAAGAAATTTTGATGTTAATAAGAAGGATTTCCTGAAAAAAATAAACACATATATATACACTAGTCTATAAATGGATTAAAAAAATATTTTTTTCTCAGTCCTTCCTCAGTCCCATCATTTAATTTTCTGATAAAGATCACTGGAATTTTTAAAGGAATGTTGGAGATTATAATCAATACTGCTTTCCTCAGCAGATCTCTTAATTGTATGCTTATTAACTCTGAAATAATTTTGGTCTTATTCATTTGATGCCCTTTGCTGGTCTTAAAATCAAGAGTCAAACACGGTTAGAAGGGAAAAAGGAATTTTACCTTGGTATTTATTTTAAGGATCCTTAGGTGCACACATCCAGGTTGAATGCACCAAAATGCGCACCACCAATCCCCCCAAAAGATCTGGTATAACATTACAGGTCTTACTAATTAGCATACCTATCAAAAATTCCCCAATGAGAGGCTTGAATTAATCCCCCTCCCCAAGGAGCCTTCCCCCAGATGGTTCTATCTTAGTTTACAGAATGTGTTCTGGAGAGGACCTTGGGGTCTGGGACACACTGACCCCTACCTACGAAGCTTCTAAAATGTTTCATCTCCTAGCTGAACAAACAAGTCCAAGAATGTAGGCAAAAAGCACTAGGAATACAGAAGTTGTAAAAAGGTATAACAGGGGTATAAAAAAGAAGGCAAAAAATCATCATGGCATCACATTCCTGGACATCTAGACTGTGATCCTTACCTGCTGGTTATTTCCAGCTACCAGACTTGGCATCTCAGCAGTCTCCAAAAATTAAATGCATCTTTTATTCCAATACACTTGTCATAAATATATGAAGTTGGGTTTCGGTTTTGGTGGTTTTTTTATATCCATGTTCCAGTGTGAGGAGTTCCATACATTGTTGTAGGTCATTTTACATATTACTATACCACAATTCATAAGCATGGTAACAAATTTATTATGTGGGAGTAGAGACTTGTCTACACTTGAAAGGTAGTTTAAGTTAATTTTTGGAGTAAAGTAAGGTGTGAATTTTAAGTGTGGTAACTATTTCTGTCCATGTGCTGAAAAGTGAGGGTATGATGGGGCTGGATATTTGGCCACAGTATTTCCTTCAAAAGCTTTTATAATAACAGTATGATAGGGTATAAAGATCTTATATAAAATGTCTGCAACTTGAATCAGTACCAAGACTGTTATTATCTGTTTTAACTTTAAAAATGTCTTATTGCTAAAAGTGATATGAACATCATGTTTTTGAAGATGGATATATGTTTAACAGTACATTTAGCTAATGCCTGTGTCCTGTAAAAAACACAGTGTGCAGTTGGAATTATCGACATCTTATAGGTATTATTCTGAAATAAACCATAAATCAGCATGGAAATGATGCATAAAGAAAAGCAAAAATCTATTATTTTTATTTTTTCTTTTTTTTTCAATTTCATGTCAAAAGAGTTAGCAAAGAGATATGTTGAAGGACACACTTAATATATTGTGATGGTGCAGATTTACCCTACTTCTCAAGGTGGGATTGAAGCTTATGGACTTAAAAACTTCATCTATCTAGGCTCAGTATAAAGGTCAGGCAATAAGTTAGGGACCTGCAGCAGACTTGCATCAGAAGTAGTACTTTTAACAGTCTGATTTCCAGTGAGTTTTTCAGTGTCCTGTATTAGGTGGTCTCTGGAAGCATAGCTCAGCATTTTACAGCTTTTGATCTTTACTCTCTCATTGCTTTGGATGTGGGGTAACTTGAAAGAACAAATTGTAATTGCAAGAATCTTGAATAATCTGCTGTCTTGAAACAGCAATGCAATTTGGGTTAATCAGGGGGATATAAATGGCTTTCAGGAAGAACTTCAGGGAGCACCATGTGGTGTTCGAAGTGGGCTTCTGATTCCAGCTTCAGCAGAGTTTGGCAGGAGGTGGGAGCATCTCAGAAATGCCCTGCAGCTTTGAGTTATCAGCTCTGGCAAGTCCACTACCAATTCCAGATCCAGATCCTTGCTGAGCTCACCTGGCATGGTGGGTCCTGCTGTGAAAGGGAGAACATCACCTTGCAAGGAGAGAGGGTGGCTGCTGAGGTCCTTCATTCTGCTGGGTATGGAGGCTCCAGCATCCAAATGCAAAGGCTTTACTCTGTGAGTGCAGAACGTGGCTCTGGATTTCCAGTGAGCTCAAAGTAACTTGGGACTCAGTATTGAAAGCCTGGCCTGGTAGAAAGCTAAGACACTGCTGGCTGCAGACATATCCTGCATTTTTGGAGAACAGCACTCATGGAGATAGCAGCTTCATAGTGCAGTGGGAATAACAGTATAAGTGACCTGATATGTTTTCCCTGAGTTTGTCTAGCTCCCTGCTTCAGGCATTTGCCTCAGGGATAATGCAATCTGTTTTTATGCAGCAGTAGTAGCCACCTAAATAAAAACCTACTCAGGAATCACAGCAAATGTTCAAAAATTATAGCAAAAACTACCAGACTGTCTTGCAGAGAGGTGCTTCCACATGTCTTGGTGTTAGACTTCGCTGCTTGTGAAAATTTTACAAAAAAATAAATTGGCACTAATTTCTGAGTCTCAGCTGTAGTCAGGCTGTGTGCTTGAAGCTGACACTTTCTTGCATCTAGCATTTTGAGGTGTCTTCATTAAAGGTATATTTGGCTGTTGCATGCATGAAATGAGCTTTACTGGCTGTGTCTGTGCAATCTGCCCCAAGTAAAGAGGAATCCATGGAGAAAACTGTCTTGCCTAGCTTCTAGAAGCTAAAGAACAATAAACTGGCATAATCTTCTCAGTGACTTCAATGAAAAGGAAAGTTGAAAGCAGTAAGCAGAGCCTACCTGCTTCTCCTGTGACACCATTTAAAGTGTTTGAAGACTGCATCAATTTACTCTCTTTTACTGGGGTGAGACTAGGCAGGGACTTGGCAGAGAATCTACTGCTTTCCTTTCGTTACGCTGGTGCTGAAATGAATGTTACAAGCTGGCATCTCTTCTATTTGGGACATAATATTGTAATAAGCAAACAAATGATGCATCTCTAAAATTATGTACAAAGAACTTACTCTGGTTAAATGTATTTATTGGGTATTATGTGTCAGCTTTAATTGTGTCACTCTTCTCTATGTCTAAATTGACTAAAATTACTTTTACTGATATTATATACTAAATTTCAAAATAATCACATTTTGCTACAGCATTTAGCGCCAAGTACTTTTCTGCACAGTGCAGCCTCTGTTTTTGTAAAAGCTATGTTTCTAGCCACCTGGCAGCTCATTCTCAATTCATGTGCATTTAGTTACAGCTGGCACAAAAAGCAGTGTTTTCCAAGGACACTCTGCAGACTTGTCCAGTGGAAATTATAACCTCTATAAAATTTTTTCGTGATCAAATTTTTTCTCAGGCCTGTTTTGTCAGATCATGGCCTTGCGTAGAAGTGCTGGAGCTGCCAGAGTGACATGTCTAACTAGAATTACATCAAAGGTAACCAAACAGCTTTTAAATAGCAGAGACTTTTCCTTCTGTTGATTCCATTGCACAGTCAGCATTAATGACATTCAATTATTCTCATAGAGGTGTGCTGCCCACCCCCCAGTTTGTTTTTAAACTTCTAAATTTTTTGTTGGTGTTTTGGAATTTGCTGGTTTTGTTGTTTTGTTTTGTTCTGTTTTTTTAACTATTGCAGAAGTTTTAATGACATTTAAGATTTATCTGAGGGGTATATCCAGAGACTTCAACTCTTGAGAGTGTGCCAGAAAATTAGGAACAGTGTTAAAGCAGTAGAGAATATCAATCTATAAAATAGCATATATAATGTAGTTAAAAATAATGACAAGTCCTTTAAAAAATAAAAAAAATACCTTATAGCCTCAGAATATGTCCTTGTCACATTTAGTAAAGTTTTTCTTCAGGCATGTAATTGCAGTAATTCTGTCAGGCTGCCAGAAGAGTGAAACTGTTGCCCAGGAAAAATGATTTGTACAGACCAGTCTGGGAGAGCAGTGGCATCAGGAGAAATAGACTAGAGACCTTCTGAGCTCCAGGTAAGTGTCTGAGCAATTCAGTGACAGAGATTTTCCATAGTCCTTCCAGTGCTCACAGGAGCACTCGGGAGGTGAGATCCTGTGCGGTGCAAACAACACATTACTGGAATCCTCATTGGTTACCTAAACATATTGACAAATATCTACCATGTTCTGCCACAAGTATATTTTTATGATATTCTGACTTAAAACAACTGATATTTTGAAGTTTGGATTATTTGGACTGTTTTATATGTTAAAATATATAATTTTAAATGGGAATTAATTGTGTGTGTATGCAGTTGGATAATATACTATCAGTCAGTCAGAAAATTATCAAGTTGCACAGATTGGTTCAGCTGCTGGGTATAAGGCACTGTTTTGTTCATACTAGTATTTTGAGACTCTTAAGTGAACAGCTAAAACAGACATTGAACTCGCAGTAACAATTTGTAGTCAAGTGTGGAGTCTAAGTTTGTGCTCCTCACTTGCAAGACAGTATAAGCTGTGAAAGAGGCTGCATTTACAAAAAGAGATACAAGAAAGTTGTTAGTGCTCTATAAATCAGACAATAGAATCAAACCAAATTAATGGAATTAGAAAAGAATCCCACTTCTGTAGGTTTCTCTGCTCATGCTACAGTATTATAGTAATCACAACAGAAGTAGTAATGGCAACTTTATACAAGTGAAAATTAGAGTGAAAATCTGCAATGGAATGTATCTTTTAAAAGAGACCTATTTGAATTTGTAAAATCAGCCTGAAGTTTGAAGATGAACAAGGAAAAGTAAGATGTCCTGTAAATGCCTTGCAAGGCACTTCCTCCAAGCAGGGACTACCCTAAAAATCACATTATGCCATAGCGGTTTGCTTTGTGCTTCAGTATAATGAGCCTCAAAGTAATAAACCTCTAAATTAGCAAAAATAACCATTCCAAGCAAATGAAAAGTAGAATATCTTTTCAATTGGGTGTTGGATTTTTTTAAAAATTTGAAATAATGAAATAATACACTGCATTGCTAAAACTTCTCTCAATGACTGCATATGACTGTCAATTGATGTGACATTTTTACACCCAGTACCTCTTAGATATTATTTTAAAAACTATCTCCATCTCAGTTTTTCTAGTTGGTTGCACAGATGTAAACCAGAAGCAATGCAGCTGAAATTAACAAAGCTCCAATTCTGTAAAACCAGCCTAGAAGACAGAAGAATTAAGTTATGGAGCCTCTTTCTCTTCCATTTCATGACAAAGTAAAACCACTGCAAAACTATTAGATTAACTGGAAATCTATGTCATTTACATGAATATTAATGGAGAGTAGACAATTTGTTTTTATTTTCAGTAGCCAGTAATAACTGTGGCCTTATGTCTTACCATATAAAACATATGCTCTCCATAACTCCTGTCCATACAAAACTGGCACACATAAATTGCAGATTAAAGCTCCAGTAGAACTGAACCTCTGTTGCATAGGTTGCTATTACAGACCCAAGGCTATGATTTGCAGTCAGATTCTTAAATTTAAGGACTAACATGTACACAATGCATGCTTAAGTTCTTATGAAGTTATTTTAAAACTAGTCGGCATGATCAGTAGATCCTAAAGAATTATTCAGCTTACCAGCCATCAGATATCTATTTCACAATGAGAAAAACTGCTTTTCTAGTCTGTGTTACATCTGCACTGACAAATTTAGGGGTGCGTGCACCAACAGGATGGTTTACTAATATCAGAGTGAAATGTTTCAGGGACATGACACAGCACTGCCTCTAGCCAGCACCAGTCCCTATAAAAAGGCCATTTGAAAAAGTAGATAGAGCTTGGAGCTCATGTACATTCTTTTCCTCCTCTTACATAGAGTACTAATTTTTTTTATAAGTTTACCCTCACCTTGCCCAGCTGCCTTAAAAGGAATGGAGAATTCAGAGAAGGCACAAGAAGGGAGAAAGAGGCTTTGAAAAAACTTCTCAGAAATCAAGTCCCATACATTCTTTACTCTCTCATATGAAAGAGAGAAACTGTCCCCATACCAGGAGTGCTGAGAAATTATTCTCTTTCATGTGATAGCAAATATTGATGAAAGGGATGAAGGCACCCTAGGTATATCACTATAAATCACTTTGGGATAAACAGTTAACAGTTAGGCATACTTTGTACATAATAATAATAATAATAATGCATAGTGATACTAATAATATCAAAAATCCCTGCTTGGGATTCCAAGAAATATATGGAATTGCAATATTTTATAGCTTATAAATTACATTTTAATGCATAAGAAATGTAAAGATTGTAGTATGAGAAGAACTCAAAAAACCTGAATGCATTTCTCCAAACTGCCTATCCCACAAACCTTCAGATTGAAGTGGTTAATTATTAGTCCATTTATTTTTAATATGATTAGTTATTCTTGGTCGGGCTTCCTCATCCATTATTTCATGTGCCAGTACTGAATATTTTTCTTTCAACAGCATTAACAAAAATTGCTGTATATGAAGTGACAGTGCTATCTTCTTTTTTTATTTTTTTTTCCACAGTTATAAGCAAAAAAGCTTTGATTGTGATTTGCTGATGTAGTTATTTGTTCACTATTTCAGGCTTCATATGTTCATTCCACTTTCCTTAACATTTTCTGTGAATGCTATCAATGAGTTTTCAGTGCTCTTCTTCCAAATTATTTGCTATTTATCTATTTCATAAGGAAGTTTCTCAAGACTGTGATCTAAAGTCATGCTACCAATAGAAAAATAATTACTTTTACCTTTTCAGTGTTTATAAAAGTTCTGCATTGCTAAATCTAAGTGTTCAGGTTTATTCTTATCTGAATGGCTGTTCTGTTAGCTTAGTCCATTAGATTCATCTGCTTTTCTTCAAGATGTAATTTAGCAAGCAGAGCAACAGTCTGCTCTCCACTCAGACTGCAGAGTTCACCAAGGAAATTGTACAATAGCCAGTGCAATTGCTTTCTCTAACACCGTTTCAAAGGATGAGAGAACATGCTGGAAACCTTAGATCATGTCTTATCCTGCTATCAGCAGGATGCAGACCCCAGGCATAGAACAGCCTTATTGGCCATGGCTGTTTGAGAAAGCCTAATCTCAGTCTATGATTTTAGAGGTCTATTTATTTGTTGCTTCACTCTTCCCTGATTGTGGTGATGGATGCCACATTGCACTCAAGAATGATGAATTTGTTACAGATCTCTGAAGAATCAATGGTTATGGCTTCTGCCTAAAGCTGATTCTACATGCCAGGGCTTTTTACATTTATATGTTAGGTATCACCTTGCTGACACTAAAATGAAATTTATCAGGAAAGTGGAAAATAAGGACTTTGTACTCTGTGAACATCTTCAAAGCCAATGGATACTTTACATTGCTCTGACAATGTTTATATTTCACATTTAGAGAATATCCTCCACAAGGATCATGGCACTTTAAAAAGAATTGAACATATCACTGCATAGACTCCATTCAGTCCACCTTGTTTGGGTTTAATCCTGACTGTGTCAACCATTCAGTCCTAATCGATCCAGGACTATACCATGGTTTGTGTCTTCTGTGAAAGTATATGAAAAATCTCATCCATGGCTCTTTATGTCCAAATTAAGACACAAATTTCAGAAGAGGTGGAAATTTGTTCAAATACTGCACAGATGCTTCCCCCTTGTTTTCATCACTGCCACAATCTCGGTGTCTCTTTTGTCTACCTTCAGATTAGCTTCCTTTATAAATAAAGTTGTTTTGTATATAAAAGAAACTGATCTTCTGTACCAATATAATGTGGTTTTAATTGTATTAGACTGCAAAGTCATAGACAAAAGCATGGCTGTACTGTTCAGACTTGAGATTAAAATTCTCTTTGCTTTCTTATGATAAACCCAATGACATGGATATTTTGTGAATGTATTTGCCCTCAGCAATTTCCTATTTTAAATTCATAAATACAGTGTACTGTATAAGAAAAAACCAAACCAAAACAAAACCCAGCTTTTCCCTGTGCCATATAGTATGTATATAATACACAGGGTCCTGTGGAGGTCACCTGAAGTGCATGACCCATTTTGAATTCCTTCAGTTTGCATGATTTTGTCAGGCTTAAGCTGATGATTCTGACAATGTTTCTCAGTATCCTCTGCTGAACATTTAAAACTGGCTTCCTACCACTTTTCATACTGATGCTAGCTTCCAACTTGATGAAGTGAAGGCATAATTAAACAAAAAACATCTCATAGATAATTATAAACTATTAGCCTATCATTTGAGCTGCCTGAAGTAATTTTAGATGCTTGTTTTTATTTGTGTTATGTGGCTTTTCTATAATACTAATAACTTTATTTTTCCTGTACATCTTTCTCTAATTCCTCTCAGATGATGTCAGTTTATGAGACTAGTTTAATTCCCTCAGATGTCTTTCCAGGACTCAGTGACCTCACTCAGCAGGATTGGACACTTGGAATGTACAAGTGTGCAGTAAACTTCCTGCCTCTTTGTATCAGCTCTCCCGAGGTGCTTTCTGCAAGTCCAAATCTGTGAGGGAAGAAACTGCAATGATGCCAGAAAGCTGCTCTGAAGTCCCTGATGATTCTCAGAAGCTATTTTGTTGTGGGGTCATTCAATTATGGCTGAAATTATTTCAGTGATTAATTTTGGTTTGCAAGTATAAAAGTAGAAAATATTTTGAAATTGAGGGCTGTACTCAAACTGTAATTTGAATACATTGAAGAATGGTTCCAACTGTGGGGTGTGGGGGCTGTTCCATTTTTACACAAATGCTGAGACTGCAGACTTGCGACAAGACCTCCCTGCTGAAAACTTCAAAAGCATTCCTTCCAGGCAGAGAGTTTATTCTAGAAGAGTGGAAGTTCCTCCTTGAGGTTCAAAGGGTCATTGCTAGAAAACTCATTATCTGTAGGGACTGGTGACTTAGGTAAAAATCTAAAAAATAGTATTAATATTGCCCATGCTCACAAGGTTACAGGATGTGGGCATTAGTCAAGAAATTGAATAAGGGGTAGAAAATTTTTTGGGGGAGGAAGAGGAAGTGGGATGAGGTGTGTGAATGTGCTTACAGTATAAAGAAAGAGATTTTTCAAGTATGGCAAGCATTTTTCATTCAAAGCATCTAAACTTGATCTCAAAGTCAAACCAAGGCTGGTGTCAAAACTGCTTTCAAAGAGCTGTCAAGGAATGAGGGAAGATTCCTTATTGTTGGGAAAAAATCCAAAAGTGGTGGAAAGTCAGCCAAGTATATATTAGCTAAACTTTCTTTTTCCTGTACTTTGTACAGGGACAGATAGCATATCAGGAGGTAAGATGCCTCAAGATATGGCAAGACCGGAAGAATGGAGCTGAGGTTAAAAGCTTTCTATATACACAGACTGCTCAGTACCATCAGTCTTCCTTCGTTTTCAGAAAATAGTAATTTTCTCCTCAGTAGCACTGCCTGCTTCAATATCTACAGTCAGTTTCTTTCTCCTTGCATTCAATGCGCTCTTCTACTCAGAAGTACATATGCCAAAAGACTAATTAAAGTTATGGCATGATTAACTCTGTGTGTTGGGTACCACCATATACAGTTCCAGAACCTAAAACAGTGAGAGCAGAACTTTTCTTGTGTGGAAAAGAAAACTTTCTGAGTGGTTGATGCCATCTGACAGCAAGGCACAGAATGGCTCCCACTGACCCAGCAACCTGACCTTTTTTCTTGTGCATATTATATCATTAACACACTTCAGAAAACTAATGAGTATATAAAAGTAAAAAAAAAAAAAATCCTCAAAAATGTATCCCACCCATCTATTTCTCATGGACAAGGATAAGAAAGCAAACATTTGGCAGGCATCAATCACAGTGCCTGTCACTTAGCTGAAGTGAAATCTGTGAGAACCTCTGGAGGTCAGGACCTATATATACACTGAATGCTCAGGCCATATCTGTTCTCACAGAGCTACCTATCAGTGCTAAATCTAGGGCACAGGTTATACTGACAGGCAGTCAGAATATTTAACCAGTTTGTATGTACCCTCGAGAAGAACAATTTATGTCTATATTTAGCAAGTTAAGCATTTCCAGGTACTCTTGTCAGTACTACAGAAATTCTGGAATGACTGCTGACACACTTTTGGCTTGAGTCGTCCCAGGAAATCTTCCCAGAATTTTGTTTTCAAAATTTGAGTGTTAACACAGGGAAGGAATTATTCCCAAAAACCAGACCAGATATTCTGAAGAGCGAGCAGAGAGAGTTTGGTCCCCTTTAGTCTTGGGAAGACAGAATTGGTGCTGACACTGTGTCAGTTAACCAGCAGAATGAGGTTTATTGTCTAAGCATGCTGAGCCCCTGACCCACTACTGAATCAGCAGGAAAAATATTGTCCATTGTATTTCTTGCCACCTCCCATGTGGAAATGTGTCTTTTTTGCACACTTGCATTCTTTATGATCACAGAATGGTTGAAATGGTATTTTTTTCAAAATATTTTCATTTTGTTTCAACATAAGTTACTAAATTTAATAATTAGCAAAATATTAAGAGATCTTATTGGCAAATTTATGTCTGTGTATGTGTATAGTTCACAATAAGTAAAGAAAAAAACTGAAATTGTCTCTTCTAAACCTTTGCTGTCAATGAAAAATGAAAGCTAAAAGGTTGTTTTTCAAAACAATGAATATTAGGATTTTTTTTCTGACTGTTGTACCAGTAACAAGTAACAGGAGTACCAGCAACTAAATGGGAATGTATCACCTGGTTCACAAATTTATGTTAGACTCTCATCCTGATAGTATCACAATTTATTAAAGAAGAAAATAGATTGAAAATGTGAGTTCTGATTGAAGTTAATTTAAATATAACTATTATCATCCATATGAGACTAAAATGGCTTCTCACCATTTATATTTTGAGTTGAGATGGAATCACTTTTCTTCCACTCAAGTTTTCTTACATTCATTCCATATGAATGTAATTACACTCATGGGGATCCTTCAACCTTTATATTTTGGTCCCTCAACTACAGCCATAAGTTTGATGTGATTTTAATAATATTTGTGCTATGTAATGGCTTGTAATAGGCTCCAGAACTATTTTACTCTCTAAAATGTACTTCCCCAAAGGATTCAACAGCAAAGTGTACGTATCAGCTACATGGAAAATAACTGCCATAGAGTCTGAAGCTTTTAAAGTTAATGCTGTAATACTAAAATATTAGAGTATCTCACTTTATGACATGAAAAGCCTTTATAGTATTTTAATACTGCAATTATTTTTAGTTAAATGATAATGGCTGCTGGTTGTCATTGTTTCCTGATTGAATGTTATAGAATGTTATCCAATTTTTATTACTTTTTTAACTTTATATTTTTCTTTCACCTACTAAAGAGTAAAAGGAAGTATGACTTAAAATCAACAAGTTAAAATAACTCTGCTATAACTCCAACTGAGATACTTTGGATTCTTAAAACTCAAACATTTCCCAAGAGACTTGAAAAGTCACTTGGAAAATGTAAGTGTCCTGAGTATAAGATATATATATATATATGTATATATATTTATAACCCATGTTTTTTTTTATTTTGAAGTTTGAAAGAGAAGATATTAAGGGTTGCATTGTATTGTCATAATCAAACTGATTTTTTTCATGTTCTCCTTAGTTTGTATTTTATACACCAAAACTTAATTCTGAAAATATTCTTCAAATTTATTGTCAGTTGAATCTAGACATAGACATGAATTTAATTTTTGTATGTGGCATCTCAAGATTAATCTTGTTACGTCCTCACAAATGACCATGCTTGGATTTAGTGTCATGGCATTGGCAGTCAGACCTCTACCCACATGCTCTCTCACTCCCCCTCCTCAACAGTATGTTGGGGGTAGAAAAAAAGGTGAAAAAGCTCATGGTTAGAGATAAATACAGAGAAATCACATACCAGTTATTACTGCAGGCAAAACAGAATTAATGTGGGGACAATTAAATTTATTGCCAAGTAAAAATGATTTGTACAATGATAAACAAAGATAAACTAAAACAACACCTCCATCCCACTTTTTTCTTTTCCCCTGTAAGGCTCAACTTCACTCCATTGCCAAGTCGTCTACCTCTCCTACCCCACGAGGTGCAGGGGGAGGGGGAATGAGGATTGTGGTAAGACCATGATATCTCTGCTCTACAGCTCCTTCTCCCTCACACTTTTCCCCTGCTTCTGTGTGGGTGCTTCCACAGGCTGCAGGGAAACTCCTCCTTCACCATGGTGTCTCCATGGGCTGCAGGGTGATCTCTGCTCCAGCACATGGACCATCTTCTCCAATTCCTTCTTCCATCTTAGTGTTCCCAAAGTTGTTTCTTCCATTTCCCCCCCCCCGCCGCTCCTTGATGTTATCTGGTGATTTTGCCATTTCTTAAATGTTTTCCCCAGTACCACACCCACCTTGTGTGTGGGGCTCAGCAGTGCCCTGTGGTGGGTGGCTGGATCTGGCTGGATCTGGCTGGATCCGGCTGGAACCGGCTGTGCCTGGCTGGGGCAGCCCCGGCCTCCTCTCACAGAGCCCCGGCTGCTGCCCGAGCCTGGGTATCTGCAACCCATAAAAACATCCTGTGCTTTTAAATAAAGCACTTTAAATGTTAGTGAGGTTTAGTTTCTTAAAAATATCCAGGTACAGTGGAATTTTATTTTGCATTGTTCTGAAGGAATTAAATGTCTGTATTTGGATTTATTTGCACTTCTTAACTCTCTCCTTATTTCTTCTTCTTTCTTAAAAGCTCGTAAAGCTTTTAAGAGCTTTTAAGAGACATAAAAAAGAGACATTATTTTTTGCCTAGTTCAACCTGGATGTTCTGAATGATCAGAGGATCCAGAAATGAATGGGTTATACCACAAAATGGTGTAGTGTCTTAAAACCAGAAGTGCTGTGCAGTCTATGATTCTATGACATTTTAAGATAACTGTAAATATCAGCGAATCAGCCATGATTTTTCTAAAACTTTCCACCCTGAGAATTCCTGGATGATTTTGAAATCCCTAGGCACAACCAACATCAAAATACCTGAAAGTTTTATTGTAAATGGTATGATTATGAAGACATGTTTATAGGACATCCTCTAGTTAAGTCTCAAAGAACTAGAGAAGTAATTCCATGCAACTACATGGCTGAAATTGCAATCACATGACACATTTTTATCTTTGATCAGTAATTAAAGGGTTTTGTTTCTTTTCATTCAGCACTAGTTTCCTTCTCAATTTCCTGCACTCATTCAGGTTAATCAATGATTTAATCATGTTATCCTTCCATCAGTTTAGTCTCAAATCCTTTTGTGGGATTTTTGCAGTTTAATAGAGCTAATTTTCAAGTTAGAAAGATCTGAAGAGATCAAGATTAAGATCTATCAAAACCCCACATAATTATCCACTATTGATTTGAAGTCTTGAATGTAAAATCTCTGACTTTCATTTGAGATCTTTCTGTCTGTTTTCATGGGTGCCTTCTCATTCTATCTGAGGATCTTGTTTAGGGAGATCATTTTTCCCTTGCTTTGTTTCTCATTTCCCATGACAATCTTCAGCATAGTAAGAGCGGGATCAAATATCTAATGACATTCAGAAATTACAGATCAAGCCTTCAGTTTTACCATTTGCTATGAATGCTCAAAATTTCCATTTGGATCTGCTCCATTAAAGGGCCCTGATAATCTCCTGTCCAAATTAAACACGATGTAGGACTTCCAATTCACACTTACTTTTGCCACCCTTCCTATTAACACTCTTCCTCAAAAATAGATGATAAAAGTAGTGAGAAGCAATTACACTGATTCAGTTATTTTAAATAGAATGAAAGAATTCTGAAATCATTTATTTGAGGCTCAACATTTTGGCAGTAAGAGGTTTTATTGGGTAAATGACTGCTCAATTGTTGCTTACCTTAGGATCAGATCTTGCATTTCCTAGCGCTGCAGAAAGCCACATTGGGTTTGACACTCATTTAGATATTTTACTGTATCTTTTTAATCTTTTTCACTTCTTACTACTGGGACAGGATTAATAGTTACATCTGATACGCAAGATGTATTTGTGTCATAGATTTAAGCAGTGAAAATGAGGTTTTCTTGTTTTCTTTCTCTTTGCTTCCTGTTAATCCCTAATAATTATTTTTCAAATGGTTATTAATGTGCTGGTTTCATAGAACTATTTTCAATATGATTATAATCTCATTTTTGAATGGGAATAGCAAGATTAGATCTCATCACTCTATATGTATGTCAAAGCTTGTTTTACTCCTACATTTCTTTGTATTTATCACCATCCAGTCTTGGCTGTCCGATTATTGTTCAGTCACTCAATACAATAAGAAATTCCTGCAAATTTCCACATATGACCTTTAGTTTTATCACCCTGAATAACATATAAATAAACTTTGTCACTTCACTATTTTTTCATTTTCTACCTAAAAATAATCAAAACCAAATCCAGGCATAGATCCCACTGGGATCTAACTGGAACTTGTGTTGAAAAACCTGCCATCGATTCCTACCTTTTGCTTTATCTTTAACCAGGAATTAATTGAATTAGACTTTTGAAAAGACTCTTAACAAAATAATCTTTCAAGATTTCAGAGTTTGCTGTTTCTCATTGGATTATTTATTTTTTCCAAGAACTCTTAACACACCTGCAACAAGTGATTCTCCATTGCAATATCGAAGCTATTTCTCCCTCATCATATCATAGTTATGTAGTGTCTGCTAATTCTGCTCATTCTTATAATTTCAACCAATTTACTTGGTATGGAAGTTTTATTTCATTGATTTCTTTCTTCCTAGATATTACTTTACAATTTGGCATCACATTTATTACCTTCCAATCCCCACATACTAATGCTGTTTTAAGTGTTAATGTGCTCTGCAGAACTTAGTGTTTTGATGGTTTTTTTCAAGTTTTTGGGTGACTCTTTATTTGTTCTATTCTTCTTTTTTTATTTTTAAAAAAAATCTTTTTTTTCCTTTTCTATTCTTCTGTCTAGTTTCCTTTAGAAAGTTATTGCAGTCTGGTAATCCTTCCTTATATCAAGGAATTAATTTAGATTTTCTAGCATGAGCCTGTATTTTCATTTGATTTAGCTTCAAATTACCATATGTCTTGGTGTACAATATATTTCAATTAAGTACAGTTCACAGACTGCTTATGTGTTAAACTGAACCTTCAAAAGATAAAATAAATTGCATAGATGTACACAAACATTTAGCAGAGCTGGTAAAAAGTAATAAAAACATATTACAGGAAATTTCCTTCAAACCTAAAATCTGAAATGAGAACTCCAGAATATATGATTAAAGAAAATATACACCAACCAAGTCTAGCTTATATGTAAATTTTAGTTTTGGTGAAAAAAAATAATCTAAGCTTTTCAGGATGGTTCTTTAAGGATGGCAATTTCCTCCTTAAGGAGTTGAAGCAATTACACCAACTTTTGAGACACCTCTAAACAAAATATTCCCACAGGTATTTTACAGAACTGTAGGTTTTTCAGGCTGTAGCATCTCCATTTGAGCTTTGCTCTGACTCCCTTAGGCCAAAAGCCCATGAATCATTATTTTACCTGCCTGCTGAGAAAGGCAAGAGGGACTGATTCAGTTTATGTGGGCTAATTCATCCTCTTCTTATTCCCTTTCCATAAATAGGCCCAAAAGTATTGTTTACTCTAATTTCTTCTCAAGTTCTCCCCTATAATCCTGCAGATTTGCTCTTGGTAGAGACGGAAATTGAAAAGGACAAGAGGTTGACCCATTGGGGTTTTTTTTTTACAAAAAAAAAAAGGGAGGTTGTGCATGAAAGACTGAGTAAGAGAGGAGAAAAACAAAGGATAATACCAGGAAATTTGAACCATGTGAATAGTGGCAGAGATAGCTGGTGTCTACAGGTGGTTTCTATGCAAAATATGAGTACTCCAGACAGCACAAGAGTGCCAGGAAAAAAAAAAAGGGAGGTTGGGGAGGAGAAGGAAAGAGGGTTCACTTAAAAGTAATTAAGAAAAATCTCTTTTTGGTTTCAGTGAAAAAGCCCAATCTTTGCAGCATGCATTGTAATGTCTTCTCCATTTCACTTTGTTCCATTAACTTTTAAAACTGTGTTTTGTTTTTGGTTCCTCAATTCAAACACATGGAGATAGTGACTGCTAAAGACATTGTGAAAGTTTTAACTGGCATTAGAAGACAAATATGGACAGTTTGAAACAACACCTATTGGTTGTCACTGTTTTTCTGTTAGTTTCTCTTGTGCATAGCTTGATTTCCTGTCTTTTTCTTCCTTAACATACACAAGAATCCCTCTCTTTTTCTTAAATATTTTTACAGAAATATTCCATGTTTCATGCAAATTATTATTCAAAGCCATATTTTGTTTCTTCCCGTGCAGTTAATGGACAAAGATTTAATCATTAATAGGAGCATACAGCTGTGCAGTATTAATCCTCTTTCAGAGCAAGAAGGCAAAATTCACTGACTTTTACAGTTGCTCGTTTTGAAGGTGTCACCTTGGAGTGACACTGAGGTCTTTAAGACTGGCTTCACAATTTACCCTGCATCTTGGTGTCAGAACAGATTGCCTTAGGTTTTCATAAAAATTACACAGTTGAGTGAGCTGAGAGTACATCAATAGTCTGATTCTTGTATAAAAGTTAAAACCTGTTAGGTGGATTGAAATATATTTGAAAAAAAAATTAACTTTAAAGATGTATTAATGGAATAGATTTGTGCAGAACTAGTTGCATATATAATATTAGAAACCCTCAGACTGTTTTTCTTTCTTTCTAGGTTTTGCTTTGATGATGCTGAAGAACACTTGAAAACAACGGATGAATGCAAATTTTTGCATCTTTTTCTCCATCTAATTAATTAAGCACAACCATTTCCCTTGGGAGCCAACTGTCAACACTGATAAATAAATAATACACCAGATTTTTCATGCTGTCCAGTGTATCTCATTTCTGTGTATTTTTATAATTGTATATATAAATGTAATTTTTCAAGTGCTAATTTCAGTTGCTGGGTTTTAAAAGTCCTGTGAAGACAGCTACTAACTAATGTTTTTGTAGGAAAAGCATCCCATGTTCCTGTCTGTTTTCAAAGAAATATACCTGTGCATGCAGTTCTTCTCTTTTTTGCTTCTGAAAGATTTTATTCCATATGCATATTTTTTTCCATAGAAATTATTTTTAGAAAATAAAATTGCCTTGAAGGTTTTGTATACACTGTAGAACATACTGGAATTTTGTCACACCTATTAGCTAAACTTGGGACCTCACAAATTCAGAGAAAACCCACTAATAAAGAAAATATTTTCTGTTTTAAAAATAAATATGTACTAAATACTTTTACAGTAATCTTTTCTGGTTTTAGTGCCTCTTGAACTTATTTCTCATAAATGAAATCATTAAAACCATCTGAGAATATTGATGATGAAAGCTCTCTGAAACAGTGACACTCGTCATGTTCTCATCTGCCTCCTGTCAAATGCTGTTGACACAAAAGTCTAAATTATTTCCTATGCTCAATTTTCTGGAATATCCATTTTTCCAAAGAGAAAAGTCATATTCTAACTTTCTATTTTTAATGCTAAGAACAAAGGTCAGCTAGAAGTCAGTATCCATTATCATATTTTACACTTTACTTTAGCAACTCTAACTGGAATGGTTAGAAAGATTTGGTTTAGGTTTAACATGGAGGTAAAGAAGAACAACAAGTACTTGGAATTTTCTATTTAAACTATCCTAAGCATGGTGTGTGATAGACACCAATGCAGGAAATGGTCTTGCTATTTCCATGGATGCAGATTGATTGTACCTAAGAAAATACATACACAAGCCTTCTGGAACTTCTAAGGCTCAGGCTGTGCTTAAGGTGACTTCCCAATGGGAAGATCTATTGCCTTGTAAAAATATTTAACAGATGTGCTGCCCACCTTTGCTCCCTGGCAAAGGTGTTGAGTTTAAAATCCTTCACTTTGCTAATCAGTTCTAGCTCTGCTGAGTTTAGTAGAAATAGTCTCCTCCTCAAGGCTAACAGCTGAGAGGCAGAAACACATCTTGCTCTGTTAGTTGCATTTCCTACAGGATGAAGGTGTTTCAGCTATGGGTAGTACATAGGAAGATTCTTTAGTTTCACCGTTGAGGAAGGGTTACAGCACTGGGAGAGCCGAGGACCATCCCAAGCAGGCTGCCCTCAAAAAGAGTATTCCAAAGATGCAGGGGAGACAATAATGGGAGTGTTTGGAGGATGGCTGGTGTTGATCAATTCATCCTGCCTGATATTGGACATTTATATGAGATGTTAAAGAAAACAGTCCCTCAATAGTCAATGTATCAAAGTTCTTATTCAGTACTTATATGGTGGGTGGGACTAGGAGTCCCTCCTGCCATATTTCCTAATGGTCTCTTTCTCTTTCACAAAAGACACCTTTATGTAAATAACCATTCTGTGTGAGAGAAGTGCTATGTAAATAACTATTCTGTGTGAGAGAAGTGCATGAAGGTTAAATTGCAGATAATAGAATAGAAACATGCAATCATTAACATTGGAAAAGACCTCCAAGATCATCAAGTTCAACCTTTGACTGAACACCTTCATGTCAATTAAACCATAACACAACTGCCACATCCAGTAATTTTTTGAACTTCCAGGGATGGTGACTCCACAGGTTGATGATTTATTTTATTTTGGGTTGGGTATTTTTTCCTCTCCAGGATTCTTTTTCCAGTAAACTGTTTTTAGGCCTGTCTGCCTTCTTAAGTCTCTTTTCTATCTGTCTGAGATGACTGTAAATCAGACGGGACCTTGCCAGGGTATTGTGTATCACAACTCACACAGAGAGGCAATTCTTGTTATCCAGCAAGGCTGTCTGAGAAGAGGGCTAGTCATGGCTTACAGCTTCTCAGCCTTCCCATGGGCAGTGTCAGACAATTGGCCTTGCAGGGCACAGAGCCAACTTTTCTGTCAGCACAGCTGTGTTCATGACTAGGAGCAAGATGCAGAGATGAATCACCAGTGTGTCCTGGCAGCCAAGAGGGCAAACTGCACCCTGGGATGCATCAAACACAGCTTCACCAGCCTGTCAAAAGAGGTGATTGTCCATCTGTATTCAGTATTGGTGCTGCCTCACATGGAGTGCTGTCTGTGGGTCTGGACTTCATGTAGTGGCCTAGTCCACTTGGTGGCTTAGGGGAAGGTAGTTGTATTTACTCTGGGCAATATATGGGAAAAGGAAGAAAATTCTCAAGACGTTCAATAACGACTTTTACCTGCAAACTTTAGAACATTCCAATGGAATAAGGCACTTGGAAAACTTTAAATTAGAAATCTTTAAAATATCCAGACAATATAAGGCACTTTGCAAACCTTAACTTGGCAATCTTTGAAACTTATTTTGAGGAGAAGGTAGAAGAAAGAAAAAGAGAAAGAAAAAGAAAAAAGAGAGAAAAAGATAGATAGTCACCACCCTGGGATTCAGCACCTTTTAAATCCAGGGTAGTGGAGCACCCCACGTGGTGCACGTGCCACCATCCTTTTATCTGTTCCAGTCCACTGGAGCCCTCCCCCAGCCAAGTCTATGCTAATTTCAGCACTAAAGTCTTGCACCTCTGTTTCACACAGAGACAGAATATTCCTAGTGGTCCCATGTAGTCAAACCCCCCCCCATTACAGTGCTGACCAGCAGCTAACTTTTCAAATGTGTCTATGCCACATAGTGCAGTGTGAAAGGGCTCAAGGGGGTGGGGAGAGCAATGCACTGTCCCACCTACACCCCCTGTTCTGCCACCACTTCCCACATGGTTGTTTTGAGCCAGTCAACTGTTCCTCTGGTCTCCTACCCCACCATTAAAGGAGAATGTGAAGGTCCTTGAGTGCATCCAGAAGAGGACCACAAAGCTGGTGAAAAGGCTGGAAGGCATGTCCTGTGAGGAGTGGCAGAGGATAGTGGATTGTCTAGTTTACAGAACAGAAGACTGAAGGGCAAGTTCATTGCTCTTCCTGAGGAGGGCAAGTGGAGAGGGAGGCGCTGAGCTGTTCTCCCTGGTATCCAGTAACAGGAAAAGTGGGATTGGTTCAAAGCTGCCCCAGTGGATATTCAGACTTGCCATTATGAAGCATTTCTTTCCTGCACTGTGGGCAAACAGTGGAACAGGCTTCCTAGAGAAGTGATTGGTGCCCCAAACCTGTCAGTGTTTAAGAGGCATTTGTACAATGCCTTTTACAACATGGTTTAACTAAATTAATTAACTAAATTGCCCTGAATTTGTCAAGCAGTTGGACTAGATGATTATTGTGGGTATCTTCCAACTGAAGTATTCTATCCTATTCTATTCTATTCTATTCTATTCTGTTCTGTTCTATTCTTATTACAGCTAAATTCCAGGCAAAAGCCACATGCAGGCTTTAGAGAGACCAGCCTTGACTGAAGACTTCTGGAAAAATGCAACACTGTACCTCAACTCTGAGTGTTTTGTTACCAAAGTCAAGCCTACAGGGCCAATTAGATATACACGTTTAGTCTGTTTCCTGTTTGGTGGGAAGGTTTTTTTTACCCAGCAGAGACTGAATGCTGAAGAGACCTGTGTGAACAGCAGGAGTGAAAAGTAGGAGTCTGTCTTTTTTTCTGGGCAATACCTACTTACTTTGGCCATAAATATCTTCCTGACCTTTTGATACAAACTCATCCAACCCTCAAAAATGAATGAAAGTATTCCCTAAGTTCTCTGTCTCTTTATTATCTCTTTCTGGTGGAAGCCAACAGGTATTACACTAGTGGCTGAAGAAAGCATGCTTTTCTCCAGATTTTTAAAAAGAATTCACAGTTGTACTTAAAGATGTGGCAAACTGGGTGTATGCTGAAACCTGCTGCTTCTTTTGGCATTCGGCAAGCACCCAGATTCATATTTTCTTTATTGTTGTCCAGTTCACATGCTTGGGGACTTCTGAGTCCTTGCATATCAATTAGTCCATCTTGTTTTCAGACACTGGAGAGTCAACAACACAAAAAACCCCCTCATTACAATGCAAACCCCCTCATTACAATTTCTAAGCATCAGGAATTTAAGTAGGAGGAGACACTTTGGAGGACATCAAATCCAGCCTCCTGCTCAAAGTGAGGCTACCTTCACAGTTAGGCTGGATTGCTCAAGTAGTTTCCCAACTAAGTATTGAAAATCCCCAAGAACAGAGATTCTAAAACTTCTCTTGGTATGCAGTGCTTAACCACTCTCATAGAAATATTTTTTTCTTCTATTTAATTGGAATTTCCACTGTTATGACTTGTAACTCTTACCCCTTGTTTTAACTTCTGAGGAGTTCCAAGCCCTCTACAGATGTTGCTTGAGCACCTTGGGATGGAATAGGCTCTGCTATTTGGATGAGGCTGTGAGTTAAATGACTTGTTCAAGACCAATCATGAACTAAAAGTCAGAACCCAAGGTCAAGTTGTGTAATTATCCAGTAGACAAATTGACATTTCTCATTCTGTTATAAAAGAAAGAAATGAAAACAATAAAAAACCCACAACATGAGTGGCTTTTGTTTTTCTTGAGACATCTGTGATTACTTATGGTAAGAGTTGCTCAAAGTGCAGTTTTCAAACCAAAAAAATGTTTGAAATTTCAGCTTTTCTTTTTTTCTTTACTCTGGAATAGTTTCCAAACTTCTTCCATAAGCTGAGAATGTATTTGGTATTTGTAAGTATTTGCTAAGTCTTTTAGAGTTCTCAGATTTAGCAAATTAGCCAGACTGCAATTTGTTTCTGAATGTTCACCTCAGCTTTTTACTTCTGTGAATGTCTGATTGTTTTTTCTTTTTGAAGGCTGTCAAACTTTGCAGACAGTAAGATGACTGGCAATCTGACTGTAGTGAATAGGAAGGCAGTGACATTCATTGCAAATTCCTCAAAGTGTCAAGATTTAAAAACATATTCATGAATACTCAGCTGTTATCTGAACATCTGATAACTGTATATAGATTTGTTCCATAAACTCACTAAACAGAAATCAGTCTGTTTCTCATGGTCAGTATCATTACTGTCACCAACTGAGTATTCACCTGAGGTGCTGGTGGATCTCAGACTTCTCCTAAATACAGCTGAGCCCAAGTTCCAGCTAGGGTGAGAGAAAGGCTCAAAATTTTCTCCAGGAAGATGAGGCAAATATTGATAAATAACTTGCTCAGAAATGTCCAGGAAGCATTTACCAAATCTGGAAACTTAATTCTACTGATTCCAGTATGGAGCTTTGCAAGTAACTTCAGATGCAATTTGTGTTCTCACTAACAGCTTTCTCCCCAATGGTAAACCAGTTCTATTTACAGAAATAGACACAATGAACACATTTCCTATGGATTGTACCTAGCTTGCTGAATTTATCAGACAACATGTTAGACTCAATAGTACAAGCCAGCAGTTTCCAGTCATTTACCTTTCAGAAATAATATTTGGGTTTGTGTTGTCATTGTTGTTGGGTTGTGGTGTGTTTGTTTGTTTGTTTTTACTTGGGAATGGGAAGGAAGCATTATAGCTGCACTTGCTGGGATAGAAGGACAGAGATCTATGGTGAAACATTAATGCTGCCAGGCAGGGCACTTAAAGGCAAACAAAGGCACTTTTCAGTCTGTGGGATTGGAATCCAGTGTCATGTCTCAGAAGTCCCTCAGGGTGGGGCAGACATACTGCTGCAGAACTGCACTTGCTGAACACCATATACCAAAGAGGTGTTCACAGAAAGCGAAATAATAGACAATTTTAAAAGATAATAGAAAATCCTACCTCTACATAGTAATGTTTCAAATTGCTGCAGTGTCCCAAGCTCAGCTGGATTTTAAAATATTTTTTAGAATATTGCAGTAGCTAGAGAAAGTAAAAAAACCCCAAGACTGCTTATGTTTCTGTTGATTTCCTTCTGATAAATACTGCAGTGTAATGGTTCTGTCCTGCATTTGTGTACCTTACACAGTGTAAAGGCCAACAGGCATTTATTTAAGAGACAACCTCCTATTCCTTTAGGTGGAATAGCCAGGATGCCTTCTGGTCCTGCTACTGTCACATCTGTTGCCTAGAAGTTTAATTTTTACTATATCTGCATTAGTTCAAATTCTGTGGTGAATTTCAGTTATGGGTAATCTAATTCAGATTTTTTTTAACTTCTTCAACAGACATGAACACGTACAATAAACTGAAGTCCAACTGGTTTACTTCTTTTCATACTGGAGAGTTAAGTTCAAAACCAAACCAGCAACCCAAGCAAATTCAAGATAAAAATCCTATATTGTGGTTTATAGAATATAAACAATAATTTAATTTCATATTCATATAAATAATGTTAACAAGTAATATAGTTTTGTGGTGGGAATACTATTTTTCCAGCAGCTCACATTTCTTTGACATTCTGCAAAGTTGTCTGTCTTACAGAAGGTATACTTGCTGTCTAGGTCACAAGTATTTCCAGGCAGTAGCAGAACCCCGATTCCTCTGTTGTATAAAAGCTACAAAAGCAAGCCTAAGCTAAAGGGTGTTCTAAATCAGTGATATCAGTTATAGGTCACTTAACAGCTTCTGTTGTCAAGATGAAAGAGGTCTGAGTCACAGGCATGCATACACAAGCACAAGTGTCACGTCACCATAACCTCTTTATGTGCTATGCCTGGAATGAAGAACAAAAGTATCCATACTTCAACCTTTTTTTCTTGAGCAAATCAGAAAGGGACCAGATATACTGTTAAGTGAGAAAATATTACAACTGCTGGATAGCTTTGACTTTACATTCTGCATTTCTTTAATATTAATTTAATCCTATTACTATAATTCTTCTCTTTTGAAGGCTTTTACACCTCTCAAATATTTGTAAATTTATTTCTCTTCTCAGCAGCCTGTAAGCCAACCTAAACATACTTAAGAATTGTAATCATTCCTGTATGGAGACATGAGAAATGAGATACACCAAGATGCCCTAGGTAAGGCTGCTAACTGAGTACTGATGAATGGTGACCCACACAGGGAAGGTCATCTAATGCACAACACCTGCACATTTCTGCTTATCATCTGAAACTGAAATGCCTGTGATTTTTCCCCTCTTCTATACCCTGTCTAAAGCTCTATGTTGCTCTGTTATTAAAGGGAAATACATTACACTTCTAGGGAATTTGAGCAGGATTTGTTTTGCAAAATATTACCTGCTATTCTGTGTGTTTTCTCACTGATGAGAGGCTGCCTTCAGCAAAGATGAAGCTTTGGAGGGGATACCATGTAAGAAAAATTTTCCTGCAGACTATACTCACTATCTGGTAAAAAAGGGAGAAATGGAATAAATTACTAGCCTGGGAAAAGCAAAGCATCTCAGCTGCTTGTCTCTATCAACCTGGCTGTCACAGAAGTGAGAAAGCTTGAAAAGAATAAGAAAAATGAACAAAATCAAGCAGGAGGCATTGTTTTGGAGGAACAATGAGGGAGCTGGATGGCATAGGTAAAAGCCTGAGAATCTGGCTGTTAGTCAGAGGTAAGGCATGTTGGCACCTGCAGCAGATCACCTAGTGGAAAAGAAAACCTATCACTCTACTTTACAGCTTGAGGAAATGTAGCAGGCACCATCAGGCTTTGCATCATGGTGTCTGGAGCCCTGGTTTTGATCAGCCTCCTTGTCACTTGTGAGGAAGCATGCTGTTATCAATTTGTAATCCTGTGCTGTTTTTTGTAGCTCTTGCTTGGGTCTGTTTTGTAGTTGAGTAACAAGCCCTGGGGTCATCACCTTGTTTCTGTGTATTTGTATGTTTTCTGTACAGGATATGACAGTTTTTCAAGTGCTGCAAAACTATGCAAAATGATTAACCTAGAAAGAGTAGTAAACTTGTTTGTAAGGAAGGGTAAAACTAAGGGAGGAGATAGAATCTAACTTTAGAATAATTTCACTGGTTGTGATAGGTATAATGTTCCCTTCCTTAGCCTTGGGCTCTATTACAACCATTGGTATTGTTTCATAGTATGCCAGAGTTGAATAAGGCCTAGGGAACTACAGGATGCATATCTAACAGAAATCAGAAATATTTTCTTATTATCTGCTTACAAAAAAATGGCTGTTCCAAATAAAATCGTTATTAATGAATTCTCTATGTCAAAGTCACCATCCCCAGATAACTGATTCCCACCTCTGGATTTCAGTTGCAGCTGAGCAGTGAAAGTAACATAAGCCTCCTCATGTTATTCTGAAAGCTGTATTTCATGGCACCATCCATTCCTTTATAGTTTGGTTGTTGGAGAAATGGTAATGTTTATTTAATTATTTTTATTTCTTGCATACCCATTCAATTATCCATCCAGGATATCTTTCCTCATGTTCAAGTTCTCTCATCCAAGCAATTAAAATAGCTAATAACTTTTACAGTATCCACAACTTGCCCTGGCCTTTTTTCTCTCAGTTTGATGCACATCAGCTAATATTTTTTTTCAACAGTGTTATATGAGCTTAAAATGGATGCAATGTCTAGAGTCATGTTCACTGTTGCACTGATACCTCCATAGGAGAAAATGGTAATTTTCTTTTTGGACTCTATTGCGTGTTTATTTAGATATGCTTTTCACAGTTTAAATTGCTGTTTCAATCAGCTGAAAGAAGTTATGAATATAAATGGATTGCCTAACACTGAGCTGGGCTTATTTTTGGAGAATGTTCCAACCAAAAATATTTGCCCACCTTTACTTGGAATACTTTATGTCATGATGCCTTTAAGTATACACCTATGTCAGGTTTAATATGAAGTGCAGGTTCTGCATGCAAAAAATCAGAAAAGGAGCTAATGGGTAGTGGAGAAGCATACTCAGGAAAAAAAAACCCCAAAACTGGAGCAGAGAAAGAAGGTGAGCAAATAGTAAGAAAAAAAAAAAAAATTCTGAGGGTTTGGACACACAAGCAAATTTTTATGTGTCAGCAGGTTTATGGTAACTGTCCATGTCCATGTGTGTCACCTAAGCACCAGCAAATGCAAATACTGTCTCAGTAAAAGAAGACTTGGCCAACTTGAATTAGCTTGAAGCTTGAGACCATACACATGGATGGTCAGCAAAGCTTAGCTGATGTACAGGATTTTTTTCTCCTCCTTTTACTTTTTTATTTGTTGGGGTATTGCCTCAACTGCAAAGGTAACTGTCCTGAGATGACTTAGGAGTTTAGCCTCTGCTGTCGTATGGACAGTTTAACTGCTGCTGATCAGCTCCAGAAATACTGAAGTTTGTGAGCTGACCTGTTCTCGGTAGTATCAGCACTGGTTTACTTCAGGTTGTTCCTTCTTATGAGCTGAATGTCTGTGTGGGAGCTGTGTGAGGAGATGACTAAGCTTATCTAATGTCTTTTTCCTGGTAAAAGGGTTGTTTTTCTTGCTCCCAGCTATGTACTCATGCCACTTAATGCTGCTCTGGCACTGCCTGACCATTTGACAAGCCAATTCAGGTCACTGGGCTGGCAGAAAACAAATCAAGCAGAAAGAATGGAATATTTTTTCTGTTTGCTTAATGAACAAAATTGAATCAGCAAAGAATCTGCTGAGTAGATCTAGTGCAGCTGCAGGAAAGAGCAGGACCATGCAATTATGGAGAAGAGCAGAGGAGAGAAGGCGACTCTTTTTATTTGAGAAATCAGCTCAGTCTGCCTTGTTGAACTGCATGGTGAGTTGTCAACAAGCATGACAAAAGAAAGGGAAAAACCCCTCTTTTTGCTGTTAGTTGTGGATATTAAAAGTGGGAAACTCAAAAACTGAGGCTTAGCAGATGTTTGTTTCCCAAAACTTGATTAGGAGCAATGCACAGTCTATGTTTGGTTTAACAAAACTGCAGCAAAGCACCAGTTCAAGTCCTCACCACTGGACTTTGTTGCCTGGTGGTCAATGAGGTAATTTTCTCCTACTAAAAAACAGAAACTGTATGGCTTAACAGGTGATTGATTTTCTAAAAATAATAGAAACTCTATAGATACATTTTAGGAAGTATTTTTTTTTACTCTGTTTAACTACTACAGTAGTCTGTTTCTTGAAGAGACAACTACAAGGCTGAACAAATTACTTTTTGCTGTCTTAATCTTCATTCACTTCATTCACTTTATCACAATTTCCTGAGAAGAAAGATCTGATTAATTCTGAGCTGTTTTTCCACTGGCTGTTCCTGCTAGGAACACAGTAATTCCTCCTGTGCTGGCCACACCATGTAGCTTTGCCTCCTTCCATTCTTTACTCTTACACACATTAGCAAACTCTAAACTAGAGCTGCAAACCCTGCAGCTCTAGTTTTGCTATTTTGGCCCTCAGAAATATGCAGACAGCACTGAAACTAAGCACTTTTTCATCTCAAATTATGTTCATAAGTAGTTTCTTCTCCTGCCTTGCTGATTATAGAAGTCCTGTAAAGATATGCTTCTCAGATCTTGCAAGACACCTTGGCACAAATCCCTCACCCTTTTTTCTACTGTCCTCTAGGTGCTAACTTTTGCACTTTAATCTTCATCTTTGATTACACTTACCCTTTACCTCAGTCACATTTAAGGAGTTGACCATAGTGTCTATGCACTATTGTAACTACAAAGTTTACAGTATGACTTCAACAGAAATGCCTCTCACACAATAGCACAGCCTATCTAAATCAAGTTTGCTTCAGGCCTGGTGACTGATACCTTCTATTTGTCTCTTCTTCACTCAACCAGATGTCAACAGAGCATTCACCCTTGTTTAACCTTCCCTCCCCTCTGCTCTTCCTGAAGGGGTTTACTTTAGCTATCAGACTTTCCCCCTGAAAACACTTCGACAATAGAAGTCTTACATTACCTTGGAATTCTCCTTCTAAGAATGAGGTATTTGAATAACTCTTGTTCCCAGTTTTGTTTGTTTTAATAACTGGATTGTTATCCTCTGGTTTACACCATGAGAAGAAAACAGTGCAGACATAAGAGATGAGAGAATTAGTTACACGTTTGTTGCAAGGAGCACCTTCTGATAAGCCAATTTTGAGTAGAGTTAGTGGGCTTCAATTTCTGTTCTTCCATGCAGGATTAAAATCGGCCTGAAAATGGTATTTTAGTGCCCTGAACAGAAAACGTTGGAGTTTCAAGTAACAGCAAATGCAAAATAAAAATCACCCAGCTTTTTGAATCTGACAGGCACTCTGCAAACTGGACAGAATTGGATTGAAATAATCTACAGCCTTGTAAACCTATTTAGTGGTATTCTTGGATGGCAGAACTTTGCCTATATTTTGCACGTGCCTCTCCCTTCCAATTTTTCATTAAGAGATGTCGTTTTTTTTACTAGCCTGAGTGCAAATTATTTCTATTACGGTAAAAGTAAATGTGTGGTACTTTTGGTCCTATTAACTCATATTCACATGTTTAGATGATGTTCTAAAAGATAAGACCTATGTAAACTGTAAACATTTAACTTTTGAGGTAATGAGCTTGTTGACTTTAAAGACTCCTCCTTTGGAGCTCAGAATTGAACTGGCTATATATATGCAAGATTCAGAAATGATGGGATTAAAGAGAAATATGTTTTGTCATGGTGAAAAACATTAACTAAAGCCAAAACAACCAGCACTATGTCCAGAAGAGCTTCCTGTTATGGTGTCCTAAGATTGTACCTTAGAAATTAATATCTCAGACTCCTTAGATATAAATTTACCTGGATTAGGAGATATCCAGTTGCTATTTCCCTGCTTAAACTTCTAAGGACAAGCAGTTAATTTCCTATAATTTATGATTTGTGAATATTGCTTAACTCAATTCTTCACAGGTTCCATCAAAAATGTTCTGAGCTAGCTCCTAAGGTGCTATAATTTGGTATCATTTAAGTGGGGAAAAAAAATATATATGGCCAATACTGATTGATTACCTTCTCTTTTAACACACAGGTGATTATTGCCACATATGTTTGATTAAGGGAATAAATTTGCTGTTAATTGATTTCACATTTCACCTGAACATCCTTATCTAATGCAATAACCAATATAACCCAGTCCAGGACTAGATCCAACAGTGCTCGCTGGACTAATGACTGAAATCTCATCAGCTCTAATGAACTTGGAAATAGGCCCATGAAAATTAATAACTGATTTTTTAAATCATTACCATTTTACTAAACAGGTACTTTTTACCCATTGTGCATTTATCTTATGTAATTGTCTATCAAATATATCAGATTATTATAATTCTGCAGCACATTATGATTCTGTTAGAAAAAATGTCTACATTTTTCATCACTGGTTTCATTCTTTTGCTTAATACAGTCAGAGGGTTGAGGCCAATGAAATGTCTCACAAATGCCTCTCATCTTTTTTTTACTTCAGTATTAGTTATGTATTTCTGGATCTTCTTCATCATTTCTCTTAATAGTGGTGGTACATGCATCTCTTTTTGTCTGTTCCACCTCTTTATACTACTACTACTACTGTGAATCTGAACTGGAAGGCTAACTCCTACTCCTGGCAAATGCTGACCCCAGGGCTAAGCATTTGAATTTGCAGCACTGAGTGTTAGAATGAGTGTGAGACCAACCTTCACACTTCAGAAACTTGCCAGTTGGCAGGTTATACTGCCTGTCTGTTTCTCATTCTGTTGTGCCCTCTGCAGTCTGCCACCCTACATCCCACAGTCTTTTTTGTCAACAATTTGTCAACCTAATAGTTTGTACCTGAGAAATTGCCTTCTGACCCATCAACAAGTATTGAAATCCACAGAACGGTTGTTCCAGTGAAATAAAAGTTTCCAGTATGCTTGGCCAATGAAGTATAATTGGAAATATTTGTTGTAAGTTAGCAGACACTTAGGAAAAAAGGAGTATGTGGGCATGGATTTGCTCCATGTAGTTCTGTGCTTTTGCTATGAGTTATTTTATAAAGCTCATGAAAATAAATTAAATACAAGTGATTTAGTATTAAAAAAAAAAAAAAAAAATTACTAGAGTGTTTTAGGTTCTTCCAGCTCTATATCTTAATAATTTTAAGCAATAACCTCAGAAAGCTAAATCTTGGGACATTGAACCTCCATTTCTTGATACCTGCTTTTCTGCAGTGTACTTCTGGAATCATGAACAGAAAGGATACTGTAGAGACCTCTAAGTATTGCTGTGAAGTGAACAGCTAGATAGTTTTGCTGGGTTTTTTGTAGAGAGAGTTCAAGAGCATATATGTATTAAGCTCTGTTGGAGCTTAGAGAGTGAATCAGTTCACTTTGAATCAGAAGGTGAATCAGAAGATAATTTCTAACTATTAAGCTGATTCACTCTTAAGATTCTTTTGACTGTATCTTCAACAGCTCTGATGGAGTCTTTTGAGGCTGGGGTGATGGAATGCTGGAGCAGACTGTCAAGAGAGATTGCAGAGTTTCTGTCCTTGGAGATATTCTGAACTGGACATGGTCCTAGGCAGCTGTCTCTGGCAGTTTCTGCTCTGAGCAGTGGGGATGGGACTAGATGATCTCTGCAGCTGCTGTCCAACCTAAGTGATGGTGTGAATCTAAGCTGCTTTGCCATTTTCCTGTTTTCCACTAAGAAATGCTGAATTGAGAGTTTTAGTACAACTGGTTTGATATGCAAAAAGCAGATCTGAGGAAGAATTTTTAATGATTTTCCCCAGGGTGAAAAATAACGGCACCACTGGAAATCCAGAGCAGCATCCAGAAGCAGTTCAGCTCAGCACTTCTGCCTGCCTGACTGAGGAGAGTCCTTGGTGAATCACCAGGGTATTCAGAGCTTTCTTTAATAATTTTTCAACCTTACTCACAGCACCAGGGTTCATTTGCCACCACATTAAGATTTTTGAAATTTTTTCAGATTACTTTTCATATTTTTGGTGGTTATTTGATTTTTATTTTTATTTTCACCAGAAGGACAGCTCTGCCTGTTCTGGTCTGTGGAGCAGCTTATACTGTTTCTCTGCCAGATAGGATTCCTGAAGGTTGTAACAGGCAGCTGAAGTTTCTGTGCTTTTTCAGCTTTTGTGACAATAACTGAAGAACTGCAACCGAGGGCTCTTACAGAAAGGTGGTTTCTGGAGAGTCCTTCCACCAAATACCAAAACTGCATCTGCAAATACCAAAGCCAGAGAAGGAGGTAAGAGTCGTCATGGTCTTCAATAAGAATTTTTGTTCAGGGTTTCCAGTTTTAGGCAGAACTTCCTGAAGCCTTGAAGATATGTGCACAACTATGAGAATATTTCAGTACAAAGTAGCTTGCACCAAGTCTGCTTGTCTCTCCCTGATCAGCTTCCCTTTTAGAAAAAGGCTTGGAAAAAAAAATCTCAGTTATTGCATTCAAAGCAGGAGACACCAGTTCCAGCCTGCTCCAGAAAATACTAACAATTCTTTTGCAAAAGGAGTCTATGATCTGAACCTTTTTCATTCTGAAATTCTCTTAACGAAAGAAATTGAATGACAAAGAAAGGTAATTTCTTGTCCTTGATAACAATACTTGGCAGCTGTGGCCCTTGTAACAGTGAAGTGTGCTGCGTGTGATGGGTGTACAGCTTTACTTGGGGAAGTTGGCTGAGAATACTTAAGCATTTTGCATGAGCAGATGGAATATGTGGCCATTTTTAAAACAGGAACAAATGTATGAATTTAATTACAAAGTGATTTGACAAGTACTTGTTCACTCATTGCATAATTTTCTAAAGAAACTTGGAACAATTAATTGTTTCAGAGATGATGTTAAGTAGATTTAATAAATGTCTTTTTGTTATCATTATCAGAAGTCCTTTTAAAAACTTCATGTACAGGGTTTAAGGTGTTTTGGTTTTGTTCTGCTATTATAGGCTGATCACTTTGGCAGCCCTCAGATATGCACATATGTTTAAAAACAAAAAGGGCAAAAAAACCAAGCCTAAAGTTGATTTATTGCACATTTTGCTCACTACAGATATTTTACCTTTATAGGGCTCACTGATGAACAGACAACCAGTCCAGACAACCATGAGACTCCTTGCCTTGATTGAAATTGCTGCATCTGTGAGATATATGTCAAAGTTACAATTTGAAATATTTGTAGTTAAAATCAGATATTTTGAAGCTATTCATGTAGGTACATAAACAAAATGGCTGCACTATTAAACTCATCATCCATTAACACCTTTTAACAGCTATTAGGGATGACTGAAACTGCCCAATTCTACAGTGAGCACTAAGAAATCAGAGGACCTGTTCAAGCATTTCCTCTCGGTGAAATTGGTAGTTCTTGATATGCTTTTCTGTTTGATTTTATGAACAAAACCTCAAAATGTATTCTGCAGTGCACTTATTACATTTTGAAAGTGAAAAGAAACTCTTGTTTATACCTTGCAAATAACAAGACAATGCCTCTATTATTTGTCACCAAGACACTGTGAGAGCTTGGAATTTATTTCCATATATGTATTAATTAATTTTAGTATCTTTAACTTCTTATTCTTTCTAAAATAGCCTTTACAAAGCTGGTGGCAAAATACATTAAAACACTATTTTAACTATATCTCCTCCATTATACTGACATTAGTTTTAATCCATTTTCTCTAACAGTGTATAATTGGGGGGAAAAATTATCTCCATAAATTTGTACTTATTCTATCAATATTTTTTTATTGTCTTTAGCAATGCAGAAGCAATTTCAGTCTCACTGTATACTTCATGTGTACTTAGTAATCCCACAAGTGAAATGATACTTTCCTTTAAACATGTATCAAAGATAAAAAATGTATTTTCCCAAAGTCATATTTGGGCCATGTATAAAAATATTCCTGAACTGACTTTTTTCCAAACCTATTTATTGGCAGATCATCTCAATCTTGATTTAGGTAAGAGCAAGAGCTTTTTAAACCTTCACAAGGAAAGCTGAGATTATGCAGACTTAAATTACAGGGGAAGAGGAAGAGGAGGAGCAGGAGGAGGAGGAGAAGGAGAAGGAGAAGGAGAAGGAGAAGGAGAAGGAGAAGAAGGAGAAGGAGAAGGAGAAGGAGAAGGAGAAGGAGAAGGAGAAGGAGAAGGAGAAGGAGAAGAAGGAGAAGGAGAAGGAGAAGGAGAAGGAGAAGGAGAAGGAGAAGGAGAAGGAGAAGAAGGAGAAGGAGAAGGAGAAGGAGAAGGAGAAGGAGAAGGAGAAGGAGAAGGAGAAGGAGAAGGAGAAGGAGAAGGAGAAGGAGAAGGAGAAGGAGGAGAAGGAGAAGGAGAAGGAGAAGGAGAAGGAGAAGGAGAAGGAGAAGGAGAAGGAGAAGGAGAAAGGAAAGGAAAGGAAAGGAAAGGAAAGGAAAGGAAAGGAAAGGAAAGGAAAGGAAAGGAAAGGAAAGGAAAGGAAAGGAAAGGAAAGGAAAGGAAAGGAAAGGAAAGGAAAGGAAAGGAAAGGAAAGGAAAGGAAAGGAAAGGAAAGGAAAGGAAAGGAAAGGAAAGGAAAAAAAAAGAAAAAGTATGCTAGGCTTATCTAGGAGTATAAAATAAGGTAAAGAACCTTTACATTCAAACCTGGAAATAATTTCATGTTAAATAAGGCACAACTGGTAATATAGCAAATTCTTCAGCACAGATTTTTTCAGCTCCTCATTTCCTTTGTTTTTGGCACTTTTAGTGAGGAGTTGAAAGTGTTGGGACCCTGAGAGCACCAAGTGGCCTTCACTAAGTAACCAGCCCCAAATGGGATACATGCACACACACACATGATGTGAAGTCCCCTTAGAGGATGGACACACTACTGCAGGCACAGTGATGTGCCATGCTGAGGATACAGGCAGATTTGGGGCCAGGGCTCACTTGCTCCCACTGGCTCACCGTGTAGGCAGAATAAATGTGTTCTGGATTGCACCTTACAGTGTAAAATACTCTTGTTAAGCAAGTTTGCAAGAGGAACTAATCTGATTTTTTTTAACGAAAGAAATTTAGCAAAGAAACTATCTTGAAACTATCCCATGAGCAAAGGCTGACTTTTCAATGACAGTGGCTTTCTTTTTTTTTAAAAAATCGAGTTTTTATCAAAAATTTTTTCAAATGAGGCAAGAAACAACCATCTACTTTCCATTTTTTGTGGCTGAATACCTAGAGAAACCTAATGAGTTTTGGAAAAAGTGTTTCATTTAATTATGTAGATTCTGTGATAGTTTTCTTTTTAACAAATAATTTTAAAAAATACTTTTTTTTTTCTTAAGAAACCTTTTTTTTTTTCAAAGACAAGAATACTAAAAGAGCTTTGTACTTGACAGCCTGGATATAGAATTCACCCATGTGGGTGGTCATATGCATCACTATCAAAGGGCTATTATTTTGGAAAACATAGAGTCTTGACCCTCACAGGTATTTAGTTTGACATATTGTGTAACACAGGGTATGTATTTTCCCCATATTAATATCTGTATGAACAAAGACATTCCTCCTTGAAAAGAAACAATGTGTATTTGATTAAAAATAAGATCTAAAACAAGCATCCCAGTAATGGAGCATTCCTGGAAATCAACACTGAATATTTTTTGTTCTTATTTAAACTCAGTGCAAAGCAGCATAATTTCTTTTTCAAGTGGGTAAGAATTTAATGTGACTCACAAATTTTACCTGCCTCCTTTGAACTCTCACTAATTTACTATTTTGATAAATTACTCCTGTGTCACATTGTGGCAATAGTGACAAATAGGTAATGGCTCCATTTTTCTATTTTGTGTCCCATTTATACAGTTGATGATCATGCTAGCTCTCTTGACTGCAGCATTTTGTACAGGGATCTGCACATAATCCACGAAGATCTCTAAAAGCCTTGCCATCCCATGGCAGGATAGGGTTCCTATCCTGTGTGTTTGACCTGCACACTCTGAGTGACCTCTCTTTTTTGTTTGTAGATGGATAACTTTACACTTGGTAGTAAATATGTCAAATGATAGCTAATCCATCACACCTCTAGGTAAACTGTTCTAATGATTGATTACTACTGATGTTAAATTGTTTGGTTTATTTGCAATCTGATTTGATCTGCCCTCAGATTCCAGTCTCTACAGATTATGTCAGATGATAATTCAAAGATGCTGTTAAATTGTATCTTTTTCTCTCATGACCAACTTGTAGAGCATTTGAAAGACATCTTTGGACATCTTCTTCATTTAAAAGAGTGTTTAGTGAGGCATTTTTTGTCATAATCCTTTTTTTTATCTCCTCATTTCTGCAGACTTTCCTGTTTGTCAATTGGCTTTTCAAGTACCTGATACTAGAGCTAAACACTGCATTCCAGTAATGTTCTTCCTATATACAAAGGTGTCATATCTCTCAAATCCTGTATATAATTTCTCACTCACACTGAGGGATTGCAGTTGATTTTCTGTCTGAACCACTCCATTGCAGGTTCACATTAAGTTTATTACCTGACATAACTCTTAGAATCATTGCTTTCCAAAAGACAATCTACCAAGTGGGGGAAACCTGTAATCGTTATTCCTACATGTGGCAAGGCACTGTATTAAACCTTATGAAGAAGCTGAATGAGGCCTGGTCTTTGAAACTAAGACACTAAAAGGATTAAGCCTTTCTACATGTAATGGCCTTTTGAAAATACTTCAGTGAGTTTCAACTCACTTAACACCTGTTGATTGATTTTTTCGTTGACTTTAAAACATTTAAATACTAAGAACTACTAATTTTAAAAGTCAATGTTTATTAATCAATTTCTAGATTTCATTAAAGAATTTGTGTTTCCTGGCTAAAGCCCAGTTATCATAAAATAATTCACCATTTAAACCTGTTCTTTGTTCAGTGTCTAACCTGATGGCTTTAGCTTGAAACTTAAGTTACTTGTTTTACAAGTGCATTGTGCACATGTAAACCCATTTGATAATATCACCCTTTTGGCATCTCCTTATCTGGGATTTCATGTGTTTTCAGCTTTCTGAAAGTCCTTTAACAGCATGGAGACCCCTTTTTCCTAGTTCTTCCTGAACTCTTGAGACCTGTGACTAAGATATGCCGATTTTGAATGGAACCATTCTTGCCTTTGTTGCAGAATCCATTTTTTGACTTAAATACTCAGATCTCTGCTGGATTGGACATATGCCTGCTGCCAGTGAGATGTGGTAACATAAGAGCTTTTCCTGATGTTCTAATTCAGTATTAGCCTAGTCCTTGTGTCAATTAAGATAGGCTAGAGGGTAATTTATTTCATCCTAATAGTGTGATTCCTCTCCTATCTTCCATGCATTTGGATTGCTTCCAGTGTCTTTTCTCCTTACTGCATGTTACAGCAGATATGAAGACTAGAAGTTGAAGCTTTCCCCTGAGTAGGCAGTAAATCTCTATACAGTTTTTTGTTTTCTGTTTAAGGCTAGAGACTGGTTCTTTCAGATGTCCTGACTACAGTGGGCAAATTGTCTGCTTGTATTGCATTTAAAGATTTACAATTTGACACGCCTTGTTGGATATTGACTTGAATGATACTGGACCTTGAAATGTGTACACAAAATATGCTCATTCCATATTCTTCCAACAAGTACATGGGTAGCTCTGAGCAGGCAAACAGAAGTTTAAAACATGCAGTCAAGTACAAAGAAGAAGCACATTTTATTCACAAAATGAATGATAGAAGCATAATAGTGTTAAATGTGAAGATTTGATATGACAATAAAATGAAACTTCAGGTAGTGTTCATTCTCTCAGAATTAATCAGCAGTGTGAAATTTAAGTTGGCTGTCTGCAACCTGTCTGTTCTGCTAATTGTTTTAATTGCCTATTGTCTAATGTGAGGAATCAAAGGGACATATGGAGACAAAATTCTGTAGTCAGGTGAGCAGTTTCCTTTCTGTGATTTAGATGACACAGTGGAGTGAGTGGTGATAGGTGACAGTGAAGCTACATTTTAACATTTTTTTCAATGTTAAAATGTCCCCAAGTAGGCTGTATTCATACATAATCCTGGCTGTTCGAGGTCTCTTGTGTGAAGAAAATCTGTGGTATGTCTAAAGTGATGAGCTGTTTAGTGTTGTCTGGCGTCACTATTGCATTGCAGTGGGATTGAAATACAGTACTGAATCTGGCCCTGAGAGAGCATATTGCTACAGACACTTTAGGTGGACTGAAATTGTCTTCCAAGACAGATTTTTATGCATCCTGAACTTGATTGATATCATATGCACTTATCTACTCCAAAAATTTCAGCAACAATCAAAGTTCACCAAGATGTACTTCCCTCTGGTGCTTACAATTTTTGTACCTGGTTTATGCAAGTATGACTCCTTTAATCGTAATCCGCCCCCATGCCACATTTTTTTAATTAATAATAAAAAAATTCAGAGCTTGAGTGTGGGGTTTGGAAGGCGTCAAAACAAAGTAGACATGAATTTGTCATAGAGGTGGGTACAAAGAAGTGATTGTGCCCCTTTCTAGAGGGGAGTGAAATCTCATCAAATTGAGAAGGTTAACTCCTTGCACTCATGAGGATATTGTTACTGCACAGCTTCAGCTCTTATCATTGCAGACCACCGGGAAGGGAGCTCCAGCTCACTGTCCATTGGGCCCTTTGACCTTCCTGCTGACTACAGGTGAGTCTGTGCTTTCTACGTGTGTGCATGTGCCTTTTATTAAGTACAGGCACACTGGCAAGTAAATGGACACTATGATATCTTTTTAATTTTAGGAAGCATTGAGATGGGAAATATGAGAAACAATTATCTAGATTAATTTCAGACTTTGTTAAGATTGATTTAAGAAAAGAAATCTGTGTTTAAAAGGCACAGTGATTTCTGTTTGAAAATTATTGTATGGCATATTCTCACAATCAGTCATTATATGATCACTGTAAATAGCAAAGATAATTTTGAAATAGAAAGTGTCAGGAATGGAAGATTAGAATTTCCTTTGCCTAGAAGTCACATTGCCATCTTGTTTCCAGCATTTTTCTCTTATGCACTACCTATGTAAAATTAGATTTGATCTATGACAACATAGTTGGGAGTTAATTCTGGAATAAATAAAAAATAACTCGTAAGTATCTGCAGTGAGGTCAGTGAAGCAATGCCATTGCTATTGAGCTGAGAATCAGGCAGAAAACATCTTCCACAAAAAGGTGTAATTTTTTAGCCTGATCTTCTGCATATTTATGGTACAAGTAAGATTATTCATGCACATCTAGTTTTAATCTTGTAGCCATGTTAATCTGAATTAAGTTTATTGCTTCATAGTAAGTGTAGTGAGGGTAAAAATATTAGATTCATTGTGAAATTAGTAAGCATTACTGAAATCACAGATAACAGACTGAATAAAGGAAAAGGGGGATAGAAACTTAACTAAGGAAAGATTTTAATGATTATATACCTTTGTATATATTTCTGTTATTCTTTCCTCAATATACTCAATAATTTCTACATTAAATAACCTTTTGATGACAAATTTAACTAACTCTTTGTAAGTGTTTGCAAAAGATTCTCTAAGCTTTGCTTGGTTGTCCAGAAACTGTTCAAGGAAAAAGCAAGAATGCTTTGCTTTGCTGAACATATGATCTTCTCAAATTCATCAGTTAAAAAACCTGTATTAAATGCTGTTTCTTTGCATACCACACATCATTTTTCAGGGAAATTTGGTCTCCTTGCACCTAGAATTTTCAGTAAACATATTTTTATTTCATAGTTGATTTGAAAAGTGCTATGGTATTGACTTGATATGCCCTTCGAAACACTCTCAGGTGTACTTACATGAAACTTAGGTACTTATTTTAAGAGACCTTTGCCAGATACCTGATATGTTAGCAGGATTGAATCTAAGGAAGACTTGATTGCTAACACTTACGATTTTGTTAGGACCTAGAAATTGCAGATCATAACCTCTTTGTCTGTGTGTTTCTTGGTAAATATAAAAATATCTGCCTGCAACCCTCCTTCTCCTCCTGGGTTAGGGTTTAAATGGGTCAACAAGGTAGCAGGAGTAAAGATGAATTTGGAAATTACAGTTTTAGCTCTACACTTGTACACATCATGTTTGATGAAATTATGAAAATTTAAATTGGTTTTCCTTTAAAATCACAAATCAAATGAGGAAGTTAAGGAAGAAACATTTATTTGTATATCTGTAATGCACTGACTGAAACAATTGCCACTCACACAAGAGAACTCCTTTTAAAATAAGTGTTACCTGTACAAGTTTAAAGATGCAAACTGGGGAGAATAATCCCAGTGTAAAATACCAAAATATCAATATTCAGTGTGAATAGTGTACATATCCATTTAGTTATAACGGCCTTGTACTAGTGCATTTTCACATGTGAATATTTATATGACTAACTGGAGTCTGAAATTACCTGTTTGTGTGTGCTTTTGCTTAACAATATAGCAGTGAATGTGGTTTTCCTGCTTATTTACAAAACAGGCAAGTAGTTTCCAATTGCACTCTGCACTTTTCTACCAGAAACTTACAGATGGAGACTAAGAACTTTTACTTCATTTTATAAAGCACTTTTGAACTGTTTGGAAGTTCACCCAGGAAAAAAAAAAGATTTTATCAATGCAGCTGGATGTTTATGAGGACCTTATGCTACATACAAATTGAAAGGTATTATCTTATCTTGACTCTGGAAAAGAAAAAATTTGTACATATAACCCAGTCTGAAGGCCTCCAGTACTGTCTGACAGCAAAGCCCTCTGGCATTCAGAGCACAGAGCTCTCCATTGTCTGACATCCTGGAAGCAGCCTGCTGAGGATGGAAACTCAAGCAACCATTAATTTCACAAATATTTGTTTTTATCCTGCAGATGCTTTTCCGTCTTTCACCCTTGAAAGTCCTCTAATTAGTCATGGAATGAACAACTAAGAATCAGAATATAGTCTGGGAGAGTTATTTATATGCCTCGAAATCCCCCCATAATGTTTTACATTGTTCTTTTCCTTCACAAATCAATTGATTTTTGGTGGCAATTTTACCTAATTAAGGTCTAAAAACCTTCTGTATAAGGATCTCAGTATCTCGTCTTAATTGCTTCTCTGCAAAAAATGGTTTAGTTTAATGACTTCTCAGTACACGTATATTTCTTATTAAGACGCTTCTTTGCTCTCTATAGTGTTGTGCATGCAGCATTAATTGAAAGGTGAGTGGGCATTGTGCATTCACCAGAGATTATGTGGGTGGTCAACTACTTATTCGTTAAAAGGTTCTATTAGAAAGTAGAAGGGCTAACACTGGAGGAAAGGGTAAACCCTGAAAGATGCACGCAGAACCAAATCATGGTATTTCTTTGCTTGTCGCTATTTTTTTTCAGAACTAGCATCACGAGAGCTGGGAAGGCTTACTGTTACCTAAATGCAACTCCTGCATGAATTAGAGGGTTGCTGCAAAGGAAGCAGCACCATCAAGGAGAAACTGCAAAGAATGGTAATTATAGATGTCCTTGACTAATGGCTGGTGGTGAGATAAATGTCTTTTCCTTGTCTCATTCTGTGCATATACCTTTCTTCTGAAAGGGAACAGCTTTGCATGGCAACCAAGGGTTACAATGTGTTTTGCTTTTTGCAGCTGTAGGATCATTTTCATGATGCACATTTTCACTTGGAAATCCTGTGAAAGTACCAGGTTTTTGCTGATGGTTGGGGATGCGGATAGAAGAAAAACCTGCAAAATTGCTAGGACACTGCCAGTGAAGAGGGAGCTTTCAGCATCTAGTTGTTGCTTACTTTTTTCACATACAGTCTCTGCAGATCCTTTGCAGATCAATATTTGAATTTTATACTAACAGATTTATGAGAATTCATTCTGTATGCTGCTCCAGACAGCTTACAGAAGATTTGTGTTGCAGTTATAGTAAAGTCTCTACTAACTTTTAAGACCAGATTTTAAAGCAAAATAGGATTTTGAAAAGTTTTCTCTTGGTTTAGGTAGTTCATCCCTTCAGATACATAAAGGCTATCACCACAAAGGGTTTCAAATACTGATGCCTATTGTGATCCTCAGATTCCCAAGGGTACCTGAAAATCTGATCCTTAATTCCTCAAGAATAATATATGAAGCTGCCGCTGGCATTGTTACTTTGTATGTTCATAACCTTTATTAATAATATGGTAGCTCATTGTTTGCCTTCTTTAGGAATAAAGGCTCCTTGTGCATAATTTATTGTATAAATAAAGAATTGTGCTGTGTTTATTTTAGCCAACAGTTGTATGCAGTTGGACCTGTAATATAAGAAAGATATTTAAGCCTTTTTTCTTTCATTTAGTTGTTTTTTTTTTTTCTTTAGGTGGAAAAAATATCAAGAAGTAAGTTTTGTCAATCCCTTCCTCTTTTAAAGCAATTAGACATGAAAATGCATGAAGAGGATCTGAGACCATAGTTAAAGCCTGTCTGATGGGAGGGGGATTGCATCATAGTTGCCTAAATGTGTATGTGTGAGCAACTGGGAAATATGAAAGGGTCAGCACTGTTTGAGATGTGATGAAATAGATTAATATGGGAATATATCAAAGCAGTGGATGCAGAGAAGAGCAGAGGGGAAAGGAAAAAGAACTACTAGAGCAGAGACCTTCAAAATACTGAAAAAAACCCTGGAAAACTGTGCATCTATGTTTTATAGTCACTCTGTTGTGTGTCTCCTTAATGGATTGTATTTAATGGACAGATGCAGCTGTTGACCAAGGCCAAAATACTTATGATATTTTTTCTAGTAAATAAAGTTCTTTCCCTTTAGGCTTTTTTTAAATTCCAGTTTTAATGAGGCTTCCCTTCACTGGTGCCAAGAAATGCCTGATTTGCATGTGCAAATTCAAGACTAATATGAGTGAACTTTGTTAGATTTATTAATCTGTTGTTGCCTGTGAAGAATGTATTGCTTTTTTTTCCTTCTAGGATTATGTGTTATATGCTTAGATAAATACACAGGATTTTTGTGTCAACTCTGATTATGTGGTTTTGGACTATTTTAAATCAAGTATTAAAATTAATTTTATTTTAGGAGAATTTATAAGCTTCCATATTTTTCCTTTTTTTTCTTTTTTTTTCCTTCTGGGCTTAAAAAAAAAAAAAAAGCAATGCAATTGTTTGTGTTCAATGAACACACAGTATTTTGAGACTCTGTCTCTCAAAATAGCTATTCAAATTGGAATCCTGTAGAATTTTATAATTGCTCTGGACCTCTGAGTCATCTGCAGAAATAGTTTTAATGATCAATCGACCATAAAACTCATAACTTTTATTTGAGGTCCCTCAAGAACAAATTGATTCTGTGTTTCCATATGATTAAGGAAAATATCCTTCTAGTTAGGGATTTGCATTAAAAGGTAAAGAAATAGGGAAACAAGGAGGAATTCTGATTTGGAAGGGTGAAACGTCCTACACCAATAGTCCAATAAGATTATTAAAACTGAGTATTTGATTAATTTTCAGTATACCCTTCATACATGTTTTCACAGCTTCCACCTGAGAAAGTGAGGGGTAAAGCAATTTCTTCCCTTACCTGCAATTCCCTCTTAGCACATGATTAAAGGCTTATACAAAGAGGCAGGAGAAAACTAATTAACTTGGTAACCATACAGTTTTACCCAACACTACTGATGCTGAAGCTGGAATATATGCATGTGTAACTTAGAAACAAATTTCACATTTTAGTATTAGTGGCAGGTGAGTTGCATTGGTAATTCCATCCACTGCAGCCTGTCTAAAATAACTGTATGCAGCTATTCATGCATGTAATTCAGCTACCTGATTCATTAACATTTAAACAGTCTGTTAGGCAATGACCATAAATTAGATGCCTTGCAGATCCTTGGCAAAAGTATGTTTAACAGCCATCGATACACTAAAGCCTTGTCAAGAAAAAATTACCTACAATCTATGCAGTAATAAACATGCATGTTTTGTGTTACTTCAGAGTGTGCCCTTTTAAGGATGGCATCTAATATCACTGGGGCCACAGAGAAATACTGTGATTGTATGGAAGGAGGGCAAACACACTGCACTTAGTTACAGGTAAATGCTAGTGGGACTGTCTGTGTCTGGAAAGAGCCAATGATGTAGGGTCTAATCCAGAATACTTTTAAAGCAATAGAGATGTTCCTATGCATGGAAGATAAAGGACTCCACAACTTCCCACTGAAGGGAGTTCCAGTCCCTTGAAACATGTTTTTAGCGCCGTTATGTTCCCCTGACACAGACCAGGGGATTGAGGAAGGAGCTGGGAACACCTCATCCAGTTTCATTCCCCAAGGGTTGAAATCCTCATTTCTTACCAGCCAATATAAGCTGTTTAGAATGTTATACTATGGCAGTTGGGGGTAGATGTTACTCCAAAGTCATTCATCTGTGGATCATTCTCCCTTCTGTCACAGCTCCTTCATGATTGTGCCTCTACCGTTGTGTCGTACCTCACGCTTGGAACTCACCTTGGACAGGACCATCCCCATCACCTTCATCTTTCCTGGTAAATATGTTCAGTTCTGGCAATGAACCCTAGCACCAGGATGAAGGGTACACAACTGGGTTTGTATATGTTACAAAATCCTGCATATATGGGTTTTGTCCTGTGCCGTGAGAGCATGTGAAGGAGCTTAAGGACACAAAAATCTGATGAAATACTGATTAAGGTATGGCAGAGGGAGTCAGACCTGGTACCGATATTGTGTGCTGTAAAAGACCTTCAGACCAGCTACACTCAAAACCATCCTGAAGTGCTTTTTGAACAAGAATTGGCATAATTCAATTTCTTTCCAATGTGGATGATGAGGGAAAGGGACCAGGTCCTTATACAACAGGCTAATTCAAATCTTGATACATGAAAACAATAATATGAAGATTTTCCCATGTATATGCCCAGTGGGCTTTAATCACTTGATGCAGTAACTGCACAGGCAATACTAGCTTAAAAATAAAAATGGAGAAGAATAGAAGAGAAAGAAGAACTTTTGTCATTACTGTGTAATATGTATGACTAGTTTTGGTGGCTTGCAGCCGACAACAGAATCCCTGTACTTATATCATCAAGTCCTACTGTGGTTCCAGTTCTAGAAACTGTTTCTATGTGTTTCAGGGACCTAATTATGGTAACTGAAATGATGATTGTTTTGTTACAAATAACTTATTTGACTAGATTTTGGCCTGTTGGTGTATTGTTATCCCACAACAGAAATTTACCCAATTTTTTATCCCCAGTAGTGAACTACTGGCAGGTCTGGTGTTTGGGTTGTTTCTTTAATACTGGAAGAGGTTCCCACATAGTTTTCCCATGGTTGTGTTGGACAAGCTGAAGCTCACTTTTCCAAATGACTGAATCAACTTTGACTCTGGAAAGTTGGTTTTAGTCCTGGTCATGCAATGCACTCCCATTTTGTGATGGCCAGCCAGCAGGTCAGTTATGGGCTAAATAAGCCAAGATCCTAGGGGCATTTCAAGTCAACATTTTTTAACTACTCAAAGAACAAGCCTGAAAATTGTGTTAGGAACCCACCTGAGTGGCAGATTAATGCTCTGTTCTAACCTCATTAACAGCTCAGTATACTGCTGATCATGAGGACAGACTGTTTCACAGGCCATATGCAAGACCATTTCTTTTTTCCTCAGGAAAGGCAGAACCAATAAAAATACGAGTTCTTCACAACATTCAGCTGATCAAACCAATTGATTTTACTGATACCCAGAACAATATTTCCTGGCAGACTCTTTGGGAAAGTGAGGCTTTGTGGACTGATTTGAATATATATTGTAACACCCACATTTGGAGTTTACTACTCCCTTTAAAACAGAAACAATAACTAGACTCTGGAGAAGCCCTTATTGTATTTTTTATAAACTTTTAGATGCCACAGATGTTTTAGTCTTGTTAAAAATCTTAAGAATATTTCCACAGTGCTTTAATTCTTTATTACTACCATGAATTTTTATAGTTCTACTGTACTAAACTTTTTTGAGATGTTTAGTACAATTAAAAATTAAATAACTTTTTTAATTACTCTGATTATTGACTCTTATTGGATATTTCTATTGTCTTTTACACTAGAACTTTGTTTTATAAACAATTATACTATTTGGGGGGGAAATAAGCAGAAACAGAGACGTTTGCAATAACTTTTTGTGAATTCTTTTCCTCTTTGCTTTCCTCTCTATTGTAATTAGAGTATTGGTTAGAGCTGTATGACTAGTCCATTTCTAAGTGAACATAACCTGTTTTGACTGGTTAAATCAGAAATCAGGAAATGTTTTCTGATTTCTTTAGTATTTTGTACTCTTTAGAGAGTAACCTACAGAAAAATAATTTGGTACTTCTGTGGACATAATGAATGCATGGGTGATATCTTCTCAATTTAAACTTCATCTCCTTTCCGACAACTGATGTAGTTCAGTGAAATCTGCACTAATCATTAGTCTGACAACTGATGTAGTTCAGTGAATTCTGGATTAATCATTAGTGTTGGTTTTCACTGTTGATGAATACAACCCTTAAAAAGGGTAAACACTGGAATATATCTTTGAGAAGATAATGTTGCCAGATATTGTTAGATTTATTTTATATTAAATTTCAGTACCTTATTTATCATCAGAGACATGATCTCTGATATTTAAAAAACCTGTATTTTAAAAACCACTGCACTGCCATGGAATAGAGACACCCATCTGCAAACATCTTTTATTTTCTAGCTATTTTGTATCGTTTTTCTAATTCTCTGAAGGATAATTGCATTTTTCATGTGTGCAAATAACTACTGATAGTTTAGAACTGTTCCCATAAACAGTGCTTTCCTAGTAATGCTTTCAAATCTCTGAAATTAAACACATTTATTGCAAGAATAATTCTACCTAGGCACAAGCTAGCATATTTCCAGTGAAATAAGTGGAATTTTGCAAAAATGTATCAAGAAAATTGCTTCATAATTTACATTCCATAATGTTAATACAGATTCCTTTGTCATGAAATATTATCCAGTTTCTAAAATTATCACTCTTTCATGATGCAAAGCAAACATATTTTTCAGTTTATATTTAGATGTGGGAAAAGAAAGGCATAGATGGCTTATTTATTACTGAATGTTCTTGTTAACTCCTAACATATTACATTTGTTGTATCTATCATCATTATGTATAGAAATATATCATAATGGCCCCATTCTCCCATAAATAAAATATTCTTTAAGCTATTGAAAAAAAATCATATGAGAATAGAGTACAGATATTTGTTGGATATGAAGCTTGTTCTGTGGGAATGCTTGGCTTTTTGCCTCATCCAGCCTAACTTCCACGTTCCTTGGAGATTTCCTTTTTAGTTTATTGCATTGACCCAGAAGGCCTACCTCTGTCTTTCCTAGATATTTCTGATTTTCTCATGTTTACCCCTTGAAAAATTACTGTGAGTTCAGTGTAGAGATGGAAGTTGTACTTTGAAGAATGGCAGCATCATCCTCAAAGCACTGCTGCATGTAGGGTTCTCTGAGCTCTCTGTGTTCTCAGGAGCTGTAACTCTTACAGCTGTGAACACATCTGGACCTATAAGTATGACCATGTCAGCTGCTAGTAAGGAGCAGTCCTTCTACACATCTCTCTTCTATCTTTCGTGTTCAAGGGAATCTGGGAGTCAGTCCATGTTCATTTAACTCTGGGTTATGGGCCAATACAAACAACAAAACAGTGCTTATCAGGATTCTGCTGTGGTAGGAGAACAGCAAGAAATACGAGATCTGTGCAAGCAGTCTGTGCAAGTAAGAGTGTGTGTTAAATGCTAAAATCTGTATATGCAAATATGCAACACCTAAATTAGCAAATCAAGGTGTATTCAGTTCACACACTGAAATTAGGAAAGTTGCTGGCTTTTTTCCTTGCCTCCTCCCCCTTTTTTAGCTTCAGATCTTTTCCAAATCTACAATAAATTATTTTGCACAATGTCTGAGTCTTAATCTGTTCCATTTAAATTATTTAGCATGCATTTATACAATACTGGAACATTTTATTTCAGGATATAACATTTATCATGGATTTTTTTTTCAAGAAGCATATAACTCTCAAGATGAAGTTGTTTGTTACACAGTTTTTTCCATATTTAGCTTGTTAAATCAGGCATTAGTGGTTGTCTGTTATAGTAATACAGAGGCCCTGCATTATCGGACACCTTTGGGTTCTGTCAAAGCTCATGGCATGCAGAGGAATCCTACACAGACTAAAAGCAAGGTCAGTGTGCTGGGTGTATTTGGCATTCACTACAGGAGAACCCAAGTAGTGTAGAACAGATGCTCTGAGTGAGAATGACAGCATATGTCTGCAAAGGTAAGGTTTCTTTTTGCCTTTAGGTATTTCTTGAGACATGGGGATTTATTGAAATGCATATTGTTTCAAATGACTAATAGGGAGATCAGCTGCTATGGTGGAAACAAGACAAACACTGAAACAGATCAAAAAGGGGGCAGGTATATCTTTAGGAAAAAAAAAAGAAAAGCAAGTAATATTTTTTTAACAAAAAAGATGGAAACCAGTAATAGAACCTGACTGCTGTATCTGTGTAGCTCAAGGGAACTGAGGGACAGATGGGACTGAACTTGTCCCATACTGGTGAGCAAATCACATCCTGGTGCATTTTCATCAACTGTCAGAAACAGACATATTTATTTGGGGCCAGGCAGGAAATTAGGCTATTAAGTTACAGCTTTTTCACAGAGCTCTTGTCATTCTCTTCTCCTACTCTACAGGTGTTCTATCAAAGCAAGTCATTGTAACCATTTATCTCTCCAAACTTAAAATACCTTTTCCAGAGCTAATTTTTTCCCTCAGTACTTGAGGTCTTTGTACTCTGTGTCTTGCTTCCCTGATCTTGTATGGATCTAAGATTAATTTGCACTAGCAAGGAGTTCAACAACAAAATCAATTTCAATTGGGTCAGGTGAGGTCACTCCCAGCTCAGCAGTGTGAGGAAAAAAAAGGATTATTTTCATTCTGGGAACACTACTACTTTAGTATGGAGGGAAAAAAATTGTCTATTAAAGACCTTTACAATAATTTTCATAACATTGGAAACGATTAATTTTTTGTTTACTTTCTGCAACTTTAGTATAGTCATCTATATGCAAATAATTTGTGTTACAGAATGCTTTTGTATTCCTTAAGGGGAATGGAATAGAATTTGTTAGCTGACTAGTAGCATTTCACAAAAAACATGGCACTGTCAAACTGATACAGAAATACCTTTGATAGATCTTTTTATATCCTTGGCACATAGACAGTGTAAATTAAACATCAACATTCCCTCTGTCAGGTATTCCATGCACCATATCATAAACAGGCTGTTTTAATGGAAATTTAATTTACAGCTTAAAGAAAATATTTTAGAAAAAAAGAAGTTTAAATGTTTAAAATTTAATTCACAAGGAAACCCCAACCTCTTTACAGAATCTGTTCTTTAGTGTCTATTTTACCTAATAGCTTTGAAAGAAACCAAAAAAAAAGGAAGCAGCATCAGCTCAAATGCTTAATAAAGCAATAGTATTTAATATGCACTGGATCTTAATTATTTGTTCCGTCAGAATACCAGCTAAGAAAATGCACATGTGTATGCCAGTTCATTCATACAGCATCAGATTTCCAGGTGAATTAGAGCTGCATGGTTCCTTTAGGACAGCTGTGCAAACTGGTGCTAACTAAAGACCTGGTCTACACAGGCTAAGAGGAAGGAAAAGGTGCTTAACTGAAATTCCTGGGCCATGTCCTTGTTTCTGCTATGTGCATCTTAAAGTTTTGTGTAATCTGCATTGAAGAGTAACAAATATGATCTTACTATTTTTAAGTTAAAATCTGTATTCTGATGTCTGTGAAATAACATTGGATTTAAAGGTTCTATATACTTATGTCCAATAGAAAAAAAGGGGGTGAAGTGTGTTACAAAGATTACCTTATGGAAGTGCAATTGTCTTAAAAAATAAAAGGAAGGTATTGGAATAATTTCAATTGTGCTGTAGCAGTCCTGACTTCAGGTGTCGACCTTAATCAGTTTCATTATATGCAAAAAGATTTAGATTTTCTGGGTCAAATTTTCCCCCAGTGTATTTTCCCTGAATTCTGTGGAGTAACACCAACAATGGATGTGGCCTACTGATCTCAAGTTTCTTCCATTTCCTTTTTGTGTGATCAAAACATGTAAAATGCAATAATGCTACTAATAATTCCTTAGAGAAAAAGATACTAGACATATGTTTCTTTATTCTAAGAGTTTGAGCTAAATCCTCTGTCTATATATACATAATTTTGTTCTTTTTACAAGCTTAGATGATTAACTATGTGAATATCATTGGAAAAAAACCAAAAAAAACCAAAACAAACCCTAACATGAAAAGTCTACAGCCAAAGTTTATTTTATTAAAAAAAAAAAAAAAAAAAAAAAAAAAAAAAAAAAAAAAAAAATCCTTACTTCCCTCAGTCATGGAAAGAGTTTTTAACAGCTGTTAAATTAGCTCCTGATTGACCTTGTACTGGTAATAGACAAGGTTTAGTACAACCAAATTTGCCTTCATTTTCATGGATTCAGTGTTTAAATAGATACTTCCCTTTCAAAATATCACTGATTTTTACTCAAATTATTGTACTTCAGAGAGCATTGAAAAAGAATCCCTAAATGTTGTGGTATTTGATAGCAACACATTTTAGGCTTTACACTTCCATACGACTTAAATTTTCAAAGGGCTGAGTGAAAACTCCTTGCTTATTTTCTCATCCCTCTGAACTAAGGGTAGTCCAGGATTAATATCTCAATATTACAGATGAAAAAATGGACACAAAGAGTGTAAAAGCTGGATCTGTACACATAATTGCCAAATTGCCCTTTCAGGCTAAAACTGTTATTCCAATGGTTCATAATGCAAGATATTCCTAAGTTTCCACTGTAAAATTATATAGGTCTTTAAAGTAAAATCTTGCACCTACCTGCATTAGTGTGAACACTACGTAAGCATATAAAATTGAGGCAAATGTATATCACTACTTCCAGAGAACACTTCAGTTTATAGGCAGCTGTTGCCTAAGGGCTTCCTAAGAAAGCTTTAAATAGCCTTATAATATGCTCTTATGAAGGTACTTTTTAAAAAATTATATATTTTTATATAATTTACATTTTATATTATCTTTAAAATTTATAAAGTAAAATAATATAAAATTTATATAATTTGTACAAAATGTAATTTTAGTTTTTGGCTGCACTGGATTTGCACACTAGCATTTGAATTACATATAGTTTAAGTGCTATCTTGAATTGTGCCATTTTTCCTTTGGGGATTAATACAAAGTCCATTTGAAGTTTGCTTTGGCTTAGATGCAGGAGATATCATTGCATCTCCCATTATAGTTAACAAAAAGGATCCTCAGATTTTATTAGCTGTTAGAGCACATCAACAAAGAAGTAGCTCACGCAACAACTTCTCAGGTAGGACACTGATAGCGGAAGTACTACAGGCTTTTTTATAAGAAAATAAAGACTTTTTAGGGGACTGCTTCGAGCTGAAAGCCAATGTTTAGTCTAGGTTCTGAAAATAATCGGACTGGAGTCTGATGAACACGAAGACAGGAATGTAAAATGAAATTTCTGAATAAGTCAGGAGGCTGTTATGATAATCACAATTATTTGAGTGATGGGTGCACTTACATACCTGCTTTTTCACAGCAGAGACCTGTGTTAGAGACCGAAACTCAGTGAGATCTCTGGGTCTTGGCTTCACATTGATGGAATGCAACTGGGTTAAATGAAGCTATTCCTTATGTACAGTAGCAATCACAGATTAGGCTTCATATTTTCCAGCAAGTCATGAAACTGTGGACTTGATTATTTGTGAGCAAAGTAGTACTTGGATGGACAAGCATGCTTACTAACAGCTGGGCTAAAATAGCTTAACACAGGTGAGATAAATTCCATTCTGCTCGCTTAATTCCTGCTGTTTCAATTAATGTGTTATTTTTCTCACTCTGTCTCAACCCATTCTATTATTTCTTCTATTTGTATCACACTGCATCACTGAGCAGGCTACACAGCTATCAGTTTCTCTACTTGAAATGAGAACATTGCAAAAGATGATGGAGATGACTTCTTAATATTAAGCTGATAAAGCATATAAAGCTCTTTTGCACTAAATGGCCTGGAGAGTTCCTAATAACATCTGTAAATTTTTCAAGATATCAGGTCTACTAAAAATGTTGAATAAACAAGTCTCTATTAACTGTACACAATGTTCATGAATTAATGTTTCCACATAGTGAAGAAATTTATGTTTCCATTGGAATACACTGGGAAAGTGACAACTATTTCTTTGGAATTAAATTGCTTAACCTAATCCACCAATTTCCATTTGCAGAAGAAAGAATACATTTGTATTTTATTAAAAGATTTCTGCTCCCCAGCAGACATTTGTATTGCCAGAGTATTACTTTATCTTCAGAGTACAGGCTTATAAACTGGAGACAAAATCTCACAGAAGGATAACATGAAGACATGTTCAGGGGAATGATATGGTAAAATGGAACACATCTTGGGGGAAATGCCCTTTAGGGACAATTTTACTAAAATTTGACCCCAGGCACAGCAATAATGTAGACAGATTAATCTGCATGCAAGTAATCAAATTCATCTACAATAGTGTGAATTTAAGAAGAATTAAATGTCTGTAGATGTTTCTGCTGATGGGAATGATATCTATTCAGTTAGATTTGAAATCATAGCTTGTTTTTTAAGGATTAATGTTTTATGGTTGTTTAACAGGTACCATTTATAGTATTTCTTTCTCTACCTTCTTCTCTTTATGTTTAATTTTGATTTTCAATTTAATTGACAAATTATTGCACTTTTTATTGACACTGTATTTTTCACCCACTCAAGCTACTTTTGCTTTAGTTTGACATCACTGAATTCTAAGGTCATAGAGCAAAACAATTCATGTCATAGATTTCTTGTTGCTATTACTCTAGCAATACTTTCACCTCACTTAACTTCAGTAGTCGTTAATAATCTTATAAAGACACCAAAGTTAGAATTCCATTAGTTATTCTACTTTTTTAATAGTATATTCTATTCTATTATTCTATTCTTGAATCCATAGAAAGAGATTGATGCATTCTACGAAATGTTAAACTCATTGATCTGAATGGTTGGAATGAAATTTATGTATTTATGCAAAGAGAATGAAAATGGAGAAAAAGGGGACATACTCTGGTTATGAATGATACAAAGTAAGAACTTGGGTGAAAAGTGGATACAGAGCTTATATGGACAAAAATTATAAACGGTAATTTCAAAAAGGTAAAATATACAGTTTTTCGATTAAATATGTTAATATTTTAAGTTAAGGTGCTTTAAAACTGCTTTCTGGAGAAACAATGCAAGAAGCTGCCGTAATTTAATGTTTGGGTTACTACCACTTTGGAATGTCAGAATTAGAGGCATCATTTCATATATAGTTGGTAATGAACACTTTTGTACACCCGGGACAATGAAATCATTACAAAATTGCTAAGATGAATGCAAAAATAATTATTGCTGGAAATTAGAGTGACAAATATCAATGAACTTTTAATGTACTTTTTAATCTTATTATGTATGAAGAAAACTAGTGATGAGATCGGTAATAATCTCACATAAATATTATGAAATATGGGCACAAAATACTAATATTAGTTTAATTTTAGATGTAGAAATCATTTGGATGTAATCAAATTATTGATAAATCTTTTTTCTGTCCATGTGTTTGAAATAGCCAGCTTTGAAGGCAAATTTGGACAGAGGGATGTTTCTCTCCCTTCAAATATTGTGTTTTCTGAAGTTGAACTCAGACAGATGATTTCTGTTGATGTGAATGTCAATTCTTATCAATGATATTTAGTAGCATTTCCTTTGCTAAGCTCTGACTCCAATCTCCCAATTGTGAATTCACCTCCTATTCGTCTGTTTCATGACACACCAATGGGCTTTGAATGACCTTCTTGGGATTCTTATCCTTACAAAGCACTTGGCAGACATCTCCTATGCTAATTTTCATCAAGTTCCATTTCTTTTCTTATCAGCTTCCATAAGTGTTCTTCTCAGCTGATCCATGAAATCTCAGTGCACCCAATGACACTTGATATATTATAGAGTATTAGAGTCAACCCCAGAGATCAAATCATTGTGATAGGCTAAACAAAGCATTTCAAAAATAACAATTGTTTAGTTGGAACCTTACTGGTAAGATCCAGTCAAAGAGACTGAAGATTTTCAATTGAGAATACTGGTTTTAGTTTAACTAATTTAAATTTGTTATTTTTTTGTTCAAGTTAATGATGTCAAGATTATTATTGTGCATTGCTATCTTATTTTTACATTAAAGATATTAGATCTTTTCATCTTTGCATGTTGCTAATGAAAAATAGTTTTCTTGTAGGTATAAAATTAATGCAAAAGGACAAAGTAAACTGTATTTTGTCTTACGCTGGATTGTTTCCTATAATAATTTTTTTTATTTATGAAACATATAGAGATAGAACATATTAACTTGTCACATCTTTTTTCCCTTCTAAGACTACTCAAATCAGCAGTTTAAAACATAATTATTATCATTTAGATTTTATAACCTTTGTTTCTCATTCACAGTTTTTTCTGGTTTGGCAAATAAAGGAAAACAAGCTGCTTCATTTCAGTATGCTTTGGATATTTGTGATTTTTGCTTTCTTTTTCTAATTCTTTCAGAAAAAAATTCTTTTAATAACTTTATTCTGCGGTCAGAATTGGCCTTTTATTGACTCTTGAACCTTAAATGGTGAATTATATTCAGAAAAAAAGAAAACAAAAACAACCCCAAATCTGGTTCTGGGCCCAGCTTGCTCCAGGTGGTACCCTAAACAAGCTTAATGTCTGGCTTAAGACAAGTCTGATATTCAGACTGTTTTGTTGACTTTCCCAGCTAGCTTGTCCACTCCTGCCAAAAATGTCTCCTCGCTGTTGCAGGACACCATGTGGATGTACTCAGTTTTCCCTTTTCCTCATTTTAATGAAAAGCTTCAGGGTCAGGGCCAGTTCCTACCAAGGATACAGCTAATTGTGAAGTATATAAAAGCAAATAAGAACTTACACAAACAACCATGTCCTTCCTAACTCTATTTCACATAAAGAAGATACAAGTCCAATGCTCTTGAGTGTTTGAAAAATGCCTAGTGCAAATCTTCCTAGAATTTCAAAGCACTGTTGTGTGAATGAGCTCTGAAAACCAGAGTAAAGCCTGATTACTGGAAAGGGAGGACAGAATCTTGTTTCCACCAGAAATTAATCCAGTGCAGCTCTCTATCCCTTCAGGAACAGGGGACTGTCTTTGCAAAGTCATGTGACTTCTTCTTTCCACCTTAGTTTTGCTTAATGAGGGGGCATTGGAATAAAAGGAGAAGGCAAACTATGCTGGGCCATCCTAGGCAGAGTCAGTGTTTCTGCAGCCTTAATTAACATTAAATCATGACTCTGAGATATTTACATTACTCGATCTTCAGCTATCTGTCCCTATATGTTACAGGGGAGTAATGATAAACAGAAGTCAGTACTGTCAGACCCAAATATTACACATAACATATTTAGCAGCCAATTTAAACTTCAGTCTTCTGGGCATATATAGTTCCCTCTGAACACAAAGAGTTATACCTAGCCTTAATATGGTTACATTTATACTGTGTTTCATTAAATAGTTCACTCTGCTTTTCCTGCTAAAGGTCCTGAACTGGGACAGGCCTTTACTGCAGTCACATGAATAACTACAAACAATAAAGAAGAACATGGACTGTTAATTTACCAAGGAGGAGAAGAAAGGACTGTTAATGTGACAGCCTTAAGTGGATCCTGGAGTGCCCAGCTAAATGTGCCTCCTAAATTTCCACCTTTGTTTGCTATCCAAGGACTTTTATCTTTATGCTTTAGGCTAAGGCCTTGGTTCTGGAGCTGTGGGGATATTTCCTTGTCAAGATATGTGTTCAGAATTTATTAACAGTAAACCAGTATTGTTTCTTCCTCTTAAACATTCAACCTCTGATGCAGCCAAGTTCAGCTGTGTATATGAATTCACCATTTTCATAAACAGGAAACATTTCTGTTAAAAAGTTAATCTGCAAGGAAAAGACTGGAGCTTGTTCACTGTTACAGAGTTCAACTGAAGGCCAATAATCCAATATATGTGTGTGGGGAAGTGAGAAGGGAGGATAAGGAGGTAGAAACCTATCTTTCCCTAGGAAAGAAATAAAAATAGCTGCAAATGTTATCATTTTCAGATTGTTACTAGCAATAGGGAGACGTGATCCACATAACAAGTGAATGACTGCATACACTGGTGCAAGATAAAGACCACAGATAGGAATTTGATTAAGTATTATTATCAGTCAGCGCACAGAGAATGGCAGCCAGCCAACAGAGCATACACTTTTCTGTCCCTCTCTGCCTCTGGCAGACTGCTTATGCAGGTTGTCATAAAGGTAACCTGGAGATAGGACTGCATGGCAGATAGCAGTCATCATTTTCTGCATTCAGGGTCTCCTTAAACATTACTCTCATTACGGACACAAAATTTGTGTCTGGCAGCTTGAACTCTTCTGCTTTTTTGTTGGTTTATATTTTTAGATTTTGGATTATTACTATTCTTCCACATAAGTGTTGAGATTTATAGCTTGTGTAAACTTATTCATATCTACCCTGTGACCTTTCTGCCACTAAAAAGAAAAATATTGATGTCGGAGTGAGAAAACACAAATAGTGCTTCTCCACTATCCTTTGTTTTTTATTATTTTACTTTTTATCTAAATTTGTATTGGGAACAGAATTTTGAATTATTAATAGAATTTTAAATTATTCTTCATTCTTTCTCTGATGCAGGTGAAATGGGAAAGGGTAAAACACGTTGATGAATACACAAATCTGTGTTTCCTCCACTTTCCAATGTATATAATTGTATATACTCTAAAGGAGAAACAGAGATAGGAAGGACAGAGGCAAACTACATTCATCCTGGAGAAAGTGGATAGAGTACTATAGGCTTTGTTTTGGGATTATTAGTGCTACTTAGCTCTTGTACTTTGGTTAGATCCTGCCACCATAATATTTACTGGATATGTACAACAATGTCTGTAATCAAAGATAGCATAAATTCCTATGAATCTGATGTATGAAAACTGGAAAGAGTGAGAACAAACTGAAACTGCGAGAACAAGCATTGTGCAGACATTTGCTCATAATATGGCCAGCTCCAGGAATTTAGGTCCACTCTCCATCTTGTTACAAAGCATCCTATGAACTACTACTGGACAGTGATGCAAATGAATGTTCTAAACTGACAAAATAACATCACCCAACTAACAATGATGATTCCCCTTTGAGAGAGATTCTTCCACTTACATACTTAATGGAAATCAAATGCAATGTAGGGAGCTGTAAGAGGAATCTATTAAATTCTATTACATTACACAACTGAAATGTGTCTGATGTTTTTCCCCAAACTTCTGGTTGTACAGACACATGTACTGTGTGACCATCAATTCTTGCTTGAGTGATTCAAATTAAAAGGGTTTTCTTAATTTAGCCATGTATTCTTGAAAACAAAAATGGGAGAGCCAGTTTCAATCCATTTCTGAGCCTAGTTCTGGGTCATTGAATTGCACTTTTTTCATAGAAGATGGAAATGTGAAAAACAAGATAGTTGTTTTAGCTGGATGCAGGTTCATTGGAGAGAGGCTTAGTTTTGACTGTGTTTGGCCTGTTCATTTCACAGAATCACAGGATGGGTCATGTTGGAAGGGACAAGAGTGGATCATCTGGTCCAACCTCCCTGCTCAAGTTGTCCTAGACCACATTGCACACGATTGTGTCCAGACAGTTCTCCACAGCCTCTCTGGGCAATCTGTTCCAGTGCTTGGTCACCTGCACAGTAAAGAAGTTCTTCCTCATGTTCAGAGGGAAATTCCTGTACATCAATTTCTGCCCCTTGCCACAAAACAGAGCCTGGCTCCATCCTCTTGCCATCCCCCTTCAGATACTTATAGACATTGATGACGTCCCATTTCTGTTGTCTCTTCTTGAGGCTGAAAGACCCAGCTCCCTCAGCCTTTTCTCATAAGGGAGATGCTCCAGTCCCTTAATTTTGTTTGTTGTCTTCCACTGAACCTACTCCAGGTGCTCCACATCTCTCTTGCCCTGAGGAGCCCAGAACTGGCCACAGCACTCCAGCTGAGGCCGCACCAGGGCTGAGTAGAAGGGCAGGATCACCTCCTGCAACCTGCTGGCAAAGCTCTTCCCAATGCACCCCAGGATACCTTTGGCCTCCTTGGCCTCAAGAACACACTGCTGGCTCATGGACAGCTTGTTGGACACAAGAACACACTGCTGGCTCATGGACAGCTTGTTGGCCACCAGGACCCCCAGGTCCTTCTCTGAACAGCTGCTTCTCAACAGGTCAGCCCCAGCCTGTACAGGTCCGTGGGGTTATTCCTCCCCAGGTGCAGGACCCTTCATCAAGGTTCTTCTCTCCAACCTTTCAAGGTCCCGGACACTCCTCACAGTTATTTGCCAATTAATACCTTACATAGAAATTCTCTGTTTCAGGCACTAGGGGAAGCTTCTGAATAAGAAGATGCTGCTTATTTTCAGAAAAAATCCCATGTTGACTACACCGTCTGTGCTATTGCTATATTTTATGCAATTCTGATATATTCACAGATATCGATTTGGATTTCATCACTGAAAAGGCACAATGGAGGGCAACTCAGAAATCAGAGTCATCAAATGAATGTAGCTTAATAGTTTTTGTTTTCCTTTTGTTTCAGCCTAATGGGCACAAGTTTTGTTTAAGGGGATTTATCACTTCTGTCACAACATTTGTGATAGCTGTAGTATTCTTGGAGAAAATTTCATGTAGCTGTTGAAAGTGGTTCTGTTCCCTGAGACCTAACCACCAGCTTCTGGCACACAAGTTCTGCAAATAACACTCTTTGTAGTGTCTCAGAATGTTGCTCAGATGCTTTAAAAATTCTTTTAAAAAAGAGTCTGCAGCACTTGTTTTAATTAGTAGGATTTGTAACTCCAAAAATTGTCCAGCGTGTGTAAATTTTACTTCTTCATCTTGCTATATGTGCATGTCATTCTGTTCTGGGTAATTAATCAGAGTTAAGTTGCTTCAGAGGATGGGAGGCAAGTTTCTTGGGACCTTGATGCATAATGTCTATGCATCATTACAGGTTTGTTTTTTTTTTCCTTAAAGTGTCATAAACCTTGACCCCATGGCAAGGTAGAAAAAGAACAAAAAAAGAAAAAAAATTAGCTGTGATGTCTTTGCTAAATATCCAGCTTGGTAAATGTATTGCACATTTCTAGAATCCTGCTCTTAGAATTGTAATTTATCAGCATTTCCTGCATTGTTCCAGAGATTTGTATTATACTGCTTTGAGTAACTTAATCATCCTTATATTTCACCCCCAGTGGCTAAGTTCCAGTATTGAAAGGAAAAATCTGCAAAACTATCTCCCCTTCTCTTTTTTTGAGTCTTTCTGTGTATAAATAGATAGTATTTTTTAATATGGAGAAAGTTATTAAGTCATGATTATATTGATCAAGGAAAGGAATAAAACTGATGGAACCCTGAAGAAGATCAACAGGAAGAAAAGCCAGAAGCTTACTGAAACAGCAAGATGATTTGTGGTGGGTTCTGACAGTAGACCACAAAGGAGCTTTATAATACTTTCACTGCAAATTGACCTAATTCTCTGTCATAATCTACTTAGGCTGACGAGGTTTCCACCTGTCTTCAGGCATAAAATGTAGTCATTCCTTTCTAGCTGATAATCAGCATGTTTATTACTCATTCCTGTTGCTTAAAGACAATAGTTTCAGAAACAGTCCTGCACTATACTAAAGTCATCAGTGATTCTGGAATAGCAAGAGAATAACTTCATTCTTTGCTATGGGAGTTGTTTAACAAATCTAAAAATGTTAATCATGTTCAGGGCATTGTCACTTCCAGTGAACAGCGATTACTTTCAGTGACGTGCCCAGAAGCAATCTATTTAGTTTTCTTTTCATATAAAATTGGGAAATAATGAAGGTTTTATTAAATGAAACTTCATTCACCACAATAGGGACTTCAGATGTACCTGTTCCCACTACCAAGGGATGAAGCATAATTTAATAACAGTCTCTTTAGATTAGTTCTGTCTATTTGAATGTCACATTATTAACTGACTCCATGTCATAGTGTGTAGATTCCAGAGACTGCTGTTTCAGGCTTTTTCGTTTTTTTAAAAAGAATCCTACATTGATGGTTTGTAAACTACATTATTACAGTAACAAACCCATAGGATAAGAACAGCTAAAACGGTGATCCAAGCTTTTTGGCTGTCGTCCAAAGCACTAAGACTTAGTAGATTGCTAAAGCTGTCTAGCAATGCTGTGTTTTTCCTGCCACGATGACAGCTGCTGAGAGATTTTCTGTTATTATCTTACTATTTTTTTAAACAATAAAGTGTAATGATTTACTAGACTATAATGTGGTAGTAATGTGTGAATCACTGTGGCTTCATTTGTATACTCAGCAACATCTGTTTTACAGGTGTGAATATATGGATTTTGCTAATTAATACCTGGTGGTACAGTTTCTGAGTCAGGATATAAAGATGGAAATAGAGAAAAGTCCTTATCTATACGATGTTATTTCAGGTCCCTGAGAAATAAAAAGCAGGCAATGCATACTTGAATTATTTTTTATTGTTGTTTTCACTGGCTACTTCTTCGGTTTGTTTTATTTTATCATCTCCATAATATATCCCAGTACCTAGCCAGGAGATATTTTGCTGAGGAGGGTTGTAAAAAAGTAACTTTTAGTCATACATGACAGCAAAACTTTTTGGTTTTAAATAAAAATTTCAGTTTACAATCTCAAGGACATAGTTAAGTACCATACTAATGAATTACCAGCTGAGTTCGTCTCTGTGTCCACATTCATGTTCTCATTCTGGGCAGTGTGCAGGACTTGGTGAGCCCCTCTAACCTCGCAGGCTAAGACTGAGGACAAGAATCATTACCAGATCCAGCTCCTGAGTTGGAGCTGCAATCCAGACTTGCCGTATATTTTTCATAGTCTGGCCCCCAGTGATCAGATGAGCCTCCCTTTCCTCATTTTGATACTCTAACTCCTTTGGTAAACAATGTTTAAGAAGCTTTAAAAACAGGACTCTGGAGTTATAGAGAGGGATGAGGGAACTAAACATAGAAAATGGACGGAGAAAGAAACACTGTCTTAAATCCTTTCCTTGTGATTAAACTCCTTCATTCTTTTGAAGAAAATATATTAAAATTTCCCTTCCTTCCTTCCTTCCTTCCTTCCTTCCTTCCTTCCTTCCTTCCTTCCTTCCTTCCTTCCTTCCTTCCTTCCTTCCTTCCTTCCTTCCTTCCTTCCTTCCTTCCTTCCTTCCTTCCTTCCTTCCTTCCTTCCTTCCTTCCTTCCTTCCTTCCTTCCTTCCTTCCTTCCTTCCTTCCTTCCTTCCTTCCTTCCTCCTTTTTTTCCCCTGTGCCTGTAGAACTTAATGGAGTAGCAGATTTTTATGGCATACCTTTGCAGAATGATTTAGAAAAGCCATACAGCTCCACTAAAAAAAAATCTATGCCTTCTAAGTGGACTCCATTTAGTTATATAGGTTTAGTCTATATTCAATTCTGTGAAGCAATATCCTTCAGTTCACTATTTCTGATGCTATGAACAGCGACCTTACACCATAGACAGTATTTCTGGGATTTATAGATGTAAAGGTCTAAACTGGGAAAGCCATTGTCCAGAGAATCCCATATTTTACAGCTTCCAGAAGATTAGCCTGTCTGCATCACAGTGGATAAGGAAATTCAGTTGAAAAAGTCAAATTGATTTCTTCACACTGAGAATATGGATCATAGACTCACAAGACAATTAGTTTAGAAGGGGTCCCATGTGATCATAGAATCATAGAATGGTTTGGGCTGGAAGGGGCCTTTAAAGGTCATCTAGTCCAGCCCCCCTGAAATGTGCAGGGACAATTTAACTACCTCAGCTTTCCCAGAGCCCCAGTCCAATCAGACCTTTAATGTCTCCAGGGATGGGGCATCTACCACCTCTCTGGAAAATGTGTTCCAGTATTTTACCACCCTCATTGTAAAAAACCTATTCCTAGTATGTAATCTAAATTTACCTCCCTTCAGTTGAAACTTTTATCTCTTTTCCTGTTGCAACAGGCCCCAAAAAATTCTCTGGCCCCATTTTTCTCACAGACCTCTTTGAGTACTAGAAAGCTGCAGTTAGGTCCCCCTTACGCTTTCTCTTCTCCAGGCTGAACAATCTCAGTTCTCTTAGCCTTTCCTCATCGGAGGAGAAATCTCTGTGGCCTCCTCTGGACCCCTCCAAGAGGTTGATGTCCTTTCTGTCCCGGGGGGGACTGCAGAGCCTGACACAGTACTCTAGGTAGGGTCTCATGAGAACAGAGGTTTATAATCACCTTGTTTGGCTTTCTGGGATGTCCAACCCCTTCTTGAAGAAGGACTAACTTAAGGTCAGGCTCCCTGTGGCACCATCCAGGTGAGTTTTGACTCTCTCTAAGGATAGAGAGGTAAAGCAACATGGACAACCTGTTCAAGTGTTTATCAGCTGTGATTTTTTTTTCCCTAGGCTCTGCACCATAGTAAAGGTAAAAGAAACATTTATTCTGGAAAAAAGCAACATAATTTATTATAAACAATCAGTATTTGAGAATAGTAGATGAAGCATATTTCTAGAATCTGAAGTCAAATAATTCTAAGTGTCATTTTACAAAGATGAGCTAGTAAAAAAAATTACCAAAAATAATCACTGTAAGAAACACCTGATCTGAGTCCAGATTAGTAATAGTTTCAGTTGTGTGAGATCTTCACACCAAACAATTAAGTTTAATAGCTGCCCTTTTCATGTGGAGCTATGATAAGTAGATTGAGAAGGGTCCAAATAGTGCAACTGTTTCCATTCAGAAATTCAAACATAAGGAAAAAAAACCCAAACCCCAGAATAATTACTTCTGCAGTTGTCAGGACTGAACTGAGTTTTTTACAATCAAGATATGTAAAAGCTTTTCATTATAAAAGGAGAATGATGCAATTGCTAGTTAGTAAATAAAACAGAAAAAAAAAATCATGAAACATATGTACTAATGTCAGATCCCTGCCTTCAGCCATGGGAGGTGCAGGTTCAAATTTATCCTCATTTCCTTTGTGATTGTGGGAAAACAATGAAAATTTAATTTCTTATTCTACAGCATTCTTTCTTTCTGTCTTCTTTCCTAAGCTCACTGACTACTTCAGTCTAATTTCTTTTTCTTTCACTACTTCCTCTGCGGAATCATGATCTTTCTAGAAAGTGTATTCATCTAGAATGATAGAATCATTTAGGTTGGAAAACACCTTTAAGATCATTAAGTGTCTTTGAACAGCTGACCTAAAACAATTTACCTAGTATCAACACAATGCTCATAGTTAAAGTGTCAAGCCTATGGGATTCTTAAAAGGATCACTGACCATAAGGATCTCTTATAATCAGAACTTTACCTGAAGATGGTGATCCAAACACAGATATTGTAGAGCTGTTATTGTTACACAATCAGCCTCCACCACTGCTGTTGAAGCTTGCCAAAGTCTTTCAAGGAATGGGAAATTTATCATTCCAAGGAGTCAGGCAGTGAACATGCAAAAAGACACTTGATTCATGAACCACATCAAAGAAATTTGTTGACTGTGACAATAGAAGGAAGGCATGAGGAATGTTTGCTCCAGACTCTGTTTATACATTTTACAGTAAAGAAAAAATTCCAGTGGTGGTGCAAAAGCGCAGAAACAGAGACATGAGCCCAGGCCTATCCTTCTATATAGGAAGAGAACTAATGCAAACTTGCAACTTTTTTCCTGTTACTGTCTTGGCTATGCAGTGTTTCAGTCTGTGGAGATGGAAAGCCTAATTCTAGCTTAAATGCTTCAATGAGGACTATAAATTCTACTTTAACAGCCAAAAGCTGAGATTTTGCCTCATGCTGTACTCAGCACCTCACTCTTTTCAAGTTTGGGGTTTGCTGATTTTTACAAAATTCTGCTCATTCTAACAGTGTTAGGTCCACTATGTCTTCATGTCTTCTTTCTTTTTCTTTCTTTCTTTCTTTTCTTTTTCTTTCTTTCTCTTTCTTTTCTTTGTTTTCTTTCTTTCTTTCTTTCTTTCTTTCTTTCTTTCTTTCTTTCTTTCTTTCTTTCTTTCTTTCTTTCTTTCTTTCTTTCTTTCTTTCTTTCTTTCTTTCTTTCTTTCTTTCTTTCTTTCTCTCTTTCTCTCTTTCTCTCTTTCTCCCTTTCTCCCTTTCTCCCTTTCTCCCTTTCTTCCTATTAATTTTTAATGAATCAACATCTGGGAATAAATTTAGCATATCTGTTATTGCAATTACTATACATGCCAGAAAGATCCTGAAGCAAATAATTGATAATTTATGTTCTACAAAGCATTAGAATGTATGTTTATTCTATTGACATATTCGATATATATTTCAGATGATTAGTGCAGATATTAACTCTTTTATCTCTTGTGAACAAGCTAAATCTTACCCCAAATCAAGTTTTAGTAAACAACAGATAGGTTGGTGTTGCCAAATGGTACACACACACCCACCACTGCCACCACTCCTGCCCCAGCTGTTTAGCAGGATTCTTGGCAAGTTTCTTTTGTGAAAAATGGCCCAGTGCTCACAACCTCTGACTGAGGATAGAGCCACATGACTGTGAGGCTTCCTGGGAAGCAACACAAGATAGAATTGATGGAGATGGCATAACATTTTGGGTCTCTAATAATATAAGGAAAAACTCCAAAGGTGCAAGGCAAGAAGAAAAGACAGGGTATTTTAGCGCTAAAGAACCCTCAGCACTATGAATCTTCTTTCAAGTATTTTTATTTTAAAAAGCCTTAAGAGAGGAGTTTTAAAAATTCACTTCAAACCAGGATATAAAGAGAGGATTAAGGATGAAGGAACTTGTAATTTCGGAAAGGTGATAACTAACTCACTCTCATGAGTGAGAGGGTTTACTAAGTTATTCATTAGTGTCAGTCAATCACCTCACAATCATTAAATTCAATATGAAGTAATGGTTTAGATCAATTCCTCAGAAAACTTTGTCAGCCCAAAATTACTTATATCTCATCTACATTTATTTTGTATGAATCTTTTGCAGACAAATTTTAATCATATGGTTCTGTGAAAGAGGCATAAAACTAACAATTACCTGCATTGCTGTTGACAGCAAAATTAATGGCTTATTATTTTCTGAATAGAGTTAATCTGGCTTTTTAATAGGATGAGAGAATGCTACTGAAAATGAGGTAAGCACCACTAGGACAGAGAAGTAATTCCTCATCAAGCCTTCCAGAGGTTATTTCAGGGGGAAGATTTGAACAATATGTTGATTATCTTACAGTTGCCAGTATTGAGACTTTTGTACTAAACACATTGCTTTGCTCTCTATTTTATTAAAATGGTAAGGCTTTTGCCATACAAACTGTGCTTTAGAGGGATGGAGGGGGGAAGCCTTCCACGTTTATTCTTTGGAGCTTTTGTAATGGAGCACATTGAACTGCAGCAAAAAATAACACCTCCTTCAGAGCAGGCTGCAGAGAATCTCGCTGCACAATTTTGAAGAGTAAATTGCTGCACAGATCTTTAGGATGAACAGCACAGAATCCAACATAAACTTCAAAATCATGGAGGAACAATTTTTTTACAATGAGCAGCAACTAATTTGATTTGAGATGTTTGTTTTGTAAAATTCTGCCTTTGAACTTCCCCTATTGTCCACAGAGGCCTATAGGGTTTTCTAGAGAGCAGTTCACCTAAATCCCACTTTGCATGTACCTGGTTTGTACCACTAACTGCAGTATGAAATCAGTTCCTGTATATATATGTAAGTTGTAGCTTTCTCACTCTGTACAAATATCAGTTGCTGCAGCTGTAGGATCATGTTGAGAAAATGATACCTCATATAGTATCTCACTTATTAGCAGAGAAAAGCACAAAAAAAATTTGTATATTTATAATAACATTTTAATATATATAACTAAACAAGTTTGTAAAAGATTCTGTAGACCGCCCAGGGCTTGATAAGTGAGAAATCAGATGTTTATATTTTAAAAGAAAAACCGGTCCACATATTTCATTGTCATCATTGTGCTCTACTCTGAATCCCTTTTGGCTCATACAACAGTTTGAAACAAAAACTAATGGTTTACTTGAGGTGTTCCTGATAAAGCTGTATTTTTAAACCTAATAATCTCTTTTTTTTTTTTTCTTTTTCTAGAAAACATGAGTGAAAATAAGGAAAGGCAACAGAGAGGGGCTGCAAAAACATCCGTGCAATGAACAATTCCACAAAGCAAACTCAATTCAGGGCAATAATAGATTGACCTGTTAGGTGACCTGGCTTGAGAAGAAAACAGCCATGCTGTCAGGTACCTATAAAACAGGAAGAAATACACAGTTCATCCAAAATGGAAACGAAAGGTATTTCTATCTTCAGGTCCTAGATAGTTGTCATCACTGGTAACATCTCTCCTTTAATTTTCTGCAGTCTGTTGAAAGGAAGTAAAAAAGCAACAGGAGACAGCAAATGTTAGAAAAGGTAATAATACTTTCAAAGATTAGGTAATGAAGAGAAACTTCCATAGAAAACAAGATAGCAGAAATTAACAGAACAATAAGTGAACTCAATACAAATTTTAAAAATTACTAAATTTATATTATTTTGGTAATGAAATCAACCAACAAGATTAAAATGAAGGATAAAAGTGAAGGAAATTTTTTTGGCATGCATTTTAAGATTTGAGGAACCACAGCTATTCTACAGGTTCCCTTTGATTAAAATATGAGAAAGAGACTAGACCTCACTTCTCACACATTAAATCTCACGTGGAAGAGGACAGACCATTTGTAAAGTATTTGTAGTACTAAGAACTAACCCCTGCCAAGATTAAATGAGTCAAAATGAGAAGTCAGTAATGTTTTGTAGCTCTCAAAACACATGGATAGAATCTCATTTTAAAGCCTATTTATAGCTAGGTGGAAGAAAGGAAGAAAAATTTTGCTGCACTAATGATCACATAGATCTTTCCCACCTCTGGTTGTATAAGTAGATGATTTATCATAATGAAATAATGACAAATGCAAAGGAAAAGTAGGAAATATGGTAGTTGAATGTCAGCTGCATAGATTGAGCCCAATAATGCAGTATCCTAGTACAAAACTATTTTCCTGAGAATTTTGGTTGCTGCCACAAACAGAGCATTACTATTTAGTAGGTGCCATAAGAGAAGAAAACTTTGTTGAGTGTTTGACATTAATGAAAAATTATTTTCTAAGAATCTGACATAAAATAATCACTTCTTAACTCTAGGAGATAGGAGTGCATATGGACATCGGATTGCACAGTGATATTTCTACTGAGTCATGCAATTTGGATAAATAGACAAAGAATCTGGCTCTCTGAGTTCAGCTGAAATATTTAAATTAAATCAGTGTCTTCACTAATTTTGAGTATTGCCTAAAATAATCTTCCTGTGTATATTTACAGGAACTAATAATACTATGTGAGATACTGAGCAGTGAGGTTCTTATTTTCATTTTTGTGGGAACTGAACAGAGATGTTCACATGAATGAAATCCTGCCAGCTGAGTAAGGATCAGCAGATGGATACGTGAACAGACAGTGTGCATTTGAAATACTTTTGGGTGCAAAATATTATATACAAGCAAAAAGCAGAAATGAAAGTCACAAGCACCCAAAAAAGCCCTCAAAAAATCCCAACCAACCAGAAAAGCCATCCTTTTTTCACTGATTCAGTAATTAACTATTAATTTTTAAACTTTGAAAGTTTAGCAAAGGTATTTCAATGCTTTCCATTCAAAGCAGGTTTTGACTTATTTTTCACATCCTGTGGCATAGCAACATGAATACGAGCCAGCACATTTAATTGCCCTTGAAAAGTAACCTCTGGTAATAGAAATTATTCCTACACTCAGATACTTTTCCCTTGACTTCATTTGGGCTAATGCACATATGAAAAAATCCCAGTGTACCACTCCCTTGCATTTCCTTAACATCTGACCTCACACAGCTGTTTATTATTAAGAGACATGTGCCACTGCTGTGCATGTTGCCATACACTGTCTCTGCAGTCAGGATGTTTTTATCCCAAATACTTGAATTTACAAATAAGCTAGAAATGAATGCCTTGCATCAGCTTTAATTTTATAATGCAGTGACCCCTTCTACCACTGTGTAATAACAGGTCCCACTGTGACAATTAAAACAAATCACTCTACAGAGGATGTCATTAGATACATTCATGCCTCATCAGTAACTGAATTGTCTTTTATGATATATTTCAAAGAAAGGTATATAACTTTACCCTGGCTTCCCCAAAGAACAAAATGATTTATAAAAAAATCTCCCATCTTCTTGATGTACTAAGAAAATGAAATAGGAATGAAATGAAATAAAAATTCTAATTAAGAATAAAAGGGCTGTTGGCCACTAAATAAAACACAACTGTGTAGATAATTTTGAACCATTAACGATGGATCTAATATGAAGATAAGTTCCCATGCATCACTGCATCTATTATGCCTTCGATTTTCAAGAAACTAGAACTAGAAAGAAGTAAATGGAAAAATGAATTCTGCTAGCTCATGTTGCGTGCTGATCATTTTACCTAATGTGAGAACCTCTTTTCCAGCGCATTAGGTCTAAACCCATCAGGGGATGTTACCATGACTGTCAGAATGGCACATACTTCCCCCAAGCCTCATTCCATCTCCATGAGCAGTGCTGTACAGGTAGCAACAGTGCTACAGGAGTAACTACAATACTGTCAACTTGTCAGTGCTTTCTAAGAACACCTAAACTGTTCCTCTGACAGAGCTTTACATTCTCACTTCTGGGAACACTTGGAATTAGTGTTGTAACAGAACAACATTTCCATTTATATATTTTATTAAGATGCTTCCAAACTCTTTTTCTGTTCCCGAGTAGATAGGACACTTATGGTTGAGATTCACCTCATTAACTCTAGACATCTTCAGTGTAGACATCTACATCTGAACTAGTCACTTGAGACTTACTTTGTAGTCAATAGAGAGATATAAACACTTTTAAAAGGGGATTCAGCTGACCTATTTGAGTCACTTGGTAGCAGGGCATACATTAAAATAACCAGTTCATGGTTAGATGAGCATATTTAGGTGTCTCTGCTTGGTCGGATGAATCCCACCGAGAGTTCAAACCCTGTATCTAGGTGCTTATATAAACCTGGGAGAGGAAGTGATGTTTTGCTTCCCTGCATCCTGTAACTTGCAAAACTGAAGTTGTGCACTGTGTCTTTTGGCTTGTTTTGTTTGCCTGAAACCCATACCATGCCAGTAATTAATCACATACTTGCTCAGTGGAATGATCCCTGGAGTGAGTCACAGATAAGTTTGCCTCTTGCCTCACAGGGCAATATTGAAGACTGACAGCATTTTCCTGGCATGTCTTTTATTGTTCCACGAGATGGTTCCTGAGAACTGTTTTGTTTACAGACAAGTAAGTACAGGCTGGAGTTAAATCCGTATTTCCTTATGGTCTAAATGCTTTTGACTGGAACATGTGACATAAAGCCATAGAAACACAGAATGGCTTTGGTTCAAATGGACTTAATAGATCATCAAGTTTCAAGTCCTCTGCCACGGGTAGGGACACCTTCTACTAGACCAGGTTGCTCAGAGCCCCATCCAACCTGGCGTTGAACATTTCCAAGAATGCAGCATCCACAAATTCTCTGGGCCACCTGTTCCTGTGCCTCACCACCCTCACAGTCAAGAATTTCTTTCAAATATTTGTCTAAACCTACTCTCTTTTGGTGTAAAACCATTCCCCCTTCTCCTGTCACTAAACGGTCTTGTAAAAAGTCCCTCTCCAGTTTTCTATAGCCCCACTTTAGGTACTGGCAGTCTGCTCCAAAGTCACCCCAGAGCCCTCCCTTGTCTGGGAATAACTGTCTCTCAGCCTGTTGCCATAGATGCTTCAGGTGCTCATAGGTGTTTCAGCCTGGATCTGATCATCTTTCTAGCCTCCTCTGGACTTTTCCCACAGGTCCACGTCCTTCTTATGCTGGGGTCACAGAGGTGGATGCAGCACTGCAGATGGGGTCTCACAAGAGCAGCGCAGAGGGGAGAATCTCCTCCCTCAACCAGCTGCTCATGCCTCTTTGATACAGCCCAGGATATGATTTGTTTTCTGAGCTGCAAGAGCACATTGTTGACTCAAATCTAGCCTCTCATCCCCCACCGCCCCCAAGTCCTTCTCAGCAGGGCTGCTCTCGATCTCTCCTCTGCCCAGCCTGTGTTTATTCTTGGCCAAGCAAACCATGAACTCCCAGACCATATCTCTTCCAATACTTGACCCTCTCTCATCTGTCTCATACAGAGTTCATGTCCTCACTGTCCTACATAAAAGACCTGACTGGCTCTCATTGCTGCTCTTCAATGATTTTTGCTCCAGGAAAAGGGAAGAAGGAGGACAGAACTGGGGTAAATATATTAATTCCTAATTGGAGTTACTGGATCACATAATCCGCAACCAATGTCACTACCTGTCTCGCTTGCTACAGCTCTAATGGATATGGCAGGTTTCCTAAAAAACCCACTCACTGAAGTAAATGGCATCACAATCTTTGTCTTTAATTAGGCTTTCCCTACTGGATTGGAATTCCTTGCCTTTCTGAGTACAAAGCACAACAGGCCATGCTGCAAAGACTGAAAGTAAGTCAAAACTGTGACACTTTTCCCCTTTCACATCTGTGCATCTCTTGCTCTTCCTAAAAAAAGCAAACTAATGGATAGTCTAATGCTGTCAAATGGCCTAACTAATAGCTGGATTTACATTTCTGTACCTTTGGACAGATTCATTTAATTCCTTTTAAAACTCTGATTCTTACTGCAGATAAGCCAGCAGTGTGCTTAACAGGATATTAAAAGTAGAAAGCAAATGTAGAATAGGAGGTTCATTAGAAAACACTTTTTCCAAATGTGGAAACTGAACACCAGATGCCGTTTTGCATAATAAAAGGAGTCAATGATTAGCCCTTAGAGGTCTGTGATCCCTGAATAATAACCCATTTTTCAACCTTGTCTGTTATTTTTCTCTCTTACCCTAAATTTTCAGCTTTAGGACTAGTCCATTTAAATATTCACATAAACCAAATGTGACTTGTAATTCCTTTTACTCTTTTAAAAATGTGATTTCCCAGGGTTTATTCAAAAGGAAAAAAAAATCTACACCAAAAAAATAATCTTTAGGAGTAATAAAAACTTTGGACACACTGAAAAAATCAAAAATAGGAATAAAATTCCTAAGTGAAAGGAAAACACTTGGATGTTGGGCCATCCCATCTGGTATAAACCCAGAGGAAGTTAAGAATACACAATGTGTCAGGTTCTCCTGACACTTATCTCCTAGCTTTGACTCCCAGTGAAGAAAAATGGAGAATTCAGTTCTTTATCTCTAGGAAAGATGCTGTAATCATTATCCTCCTCAAGTTCAAAAATGGGATTTTGGGCATATGGACCTATTTGCAGAATGGTGGCTTTCTACTTTGTTTCATCAGCTTTGAGTTTGTGAGCAGGAAATAGCAGACATGGCATGATCAAACTCAGATGATTTAACTCTTAGCACTTATATGAGCTGCTGAACCTCCCCAGGTGCATCTGCTGATTGTAGGTGCTTATTCCACAGCAGATCTCAATAGGACTCTCCTTCTGTGTGAGAGCTAAAGTGACACTTCCCACCATAGGTGGGAAAATGGTGCCTGTCCTCAAAAAGAGCAAATCAATAGAGTGAGTGCAGGGGGACATTGCAACAGAAGTTAGACAAAACCCCAGCCTTCAGGACAGGGAAGTTGCTGGGAAGAACTTCTCTATGAAGAACTTAAAGTCAGTTTGTCTTATTTGCCATTTCTAATGAGCACTGCTTACTTTAGACTGGTGCCATGCAAGACAAACTGTGTACAAAGACAGCAGAGCACAAACTCACAGCCCAGGAGAACCTTTTCAAGCTTCTGCAATTACAAGAACTAAAGGTTCAGTGCAATTATGGACAAACAGAAACATACTGCAGCAACAGATTTGGTACAATCATTCAAAAGCCAATAAGTATTTTCATTTTAGTGACAGTTATCTGTAGTCTGTTGTGTCTGCAAGCTGGTGGCAAGACACTAGAACAAACTTACCAGCCCATATGGTGCCTGGAATCAAGTATTTCTGTGCTTCATGTTATTACAGAGAAGGTTGAAAACAAGAAAACCTCCTGTGGTTCAGATGATGCTTTCATGTGAAGTCAAGAGGTTAAGAACTCTAGGTTACTGAGTTAACAGGAGTTTAATAACTTTTTAGTGGCTGATGTTCATTTCTTGCATATATTTTGTGTGTGTTTATGTGTATCTATATATATATAAACAATAAATATATAAGTGAAAAATAAATCCAGGGTCACTGACTTGAGAAGGCAATCACCTTTGCAAGAGGAAATTTATAAAATTGTATTTTATAAAGAAATCTCTTTTTTATGCTACGTTGTTAGGCTATTCCCTGGCTTGGGATGACTTATACAGAAGGTACTAGAGTACGATAATCAGCTAAAGTTCCATTTTTCAGCTGATACAAAACTTTTCCTGAGCTCATTCACAACGCGACTTCTCTCTGAAACACTTTGCCAGTACCTTTGTTTGAGTAGCACACAAACATTTATATGCTTTTGAATTGGCAGTTAGATATTAGGGCCTGTAATGAAGATATTTCAGATACCAGGAATATGACAAAATATAATTTTTTGGTATAATAGCTCTGTCTATAATTTACACAATCTCAGAGATTTTATTGTATGCTTTCAGTGCAACCTAATAGCAATTCTCTGTCAGAATAAGTTACAATTAAACACAATCATAGTCAAAACAAAATGCAAAAAACAGCTGTGGTGGAGTACAAGGGCTGAAACAACATATCATTGTATACTTAATGTCATAAAAGAGGCTGATTCCTATTGATTCTTTGACAGGATTTTTCCATTTCATGTTAAAGCTTTTATTTTGGCAGGTAGCACCAGGTGGCACTGTTACATAATCATCTACCTTTTTTTTTTTCCCCCCCCCCAGCAGAACAGGTTCCAGTGTTGGGAAGCCATGCTTCAATCAGGGGGACAGTGCCAGGCTTTATGGAGGGAGACACTAAGGCAGGCAGCAAAGAATCTTGTTTTGTACCCACATTTCCCTTTCACTGAAATTTTTATAATCAGATTTACCCCCAGGAAATAACACCAAATCCAAATTCCCAGAAAAGAACATTTCTAGATAGCTGTGAGTAACCCTGTTAAGGAATTGTGCATGACTAAATAAAACAAGATTTACTTAGTGTTTACTAAGTTACTTCATCACAGCGTTCCACATTTATAGTCAGTTTTTCCAAAGCCCCAGGTATTTTATAGTGCTCAACAGAAAGATAAGAAATGGAATAGAGTTATAGAAGGAACCAGTTACAATGGGATTATGGGATTAAATCTGTCACTTGGAGACATGTGAGTACCAGAATGTTTTGTGGTACTGGGTACTGTGACACTGAATATTTTCAGCTCCCCATTCCTGAGGATTGTCACAGCTCCAGTGTGACCGTTTTCCCACTTGCACTTACATCACTTTTATCACAGATTTCAGTTGGTAAAAATAAACAAAAGTTCTTTTTAAAAAGTTCAATGCAAATAACATCTTTCCTAACATTAGGAAAAAAACACCAAGGCATAAGGTAACAGGTATTTACTAATATTTACCTCTCCCCCAAGGGCAGAAAGAAAAGCTTCTCTCTCTTTCTGTTATCTGTTTCATAAATCCTTCAGGTACTCTTACAGAGATTCAATTCTTATGCAAATTTTCCACCTTATTGAAGAACCCAGTCTGGGAAAGCACGCTTATCTTTAAATCCTGGGTGTTTTTTTCTTTTTCTTCCTTTCTTTTCTTCTCCAGGCAGTTTTATTTTTATCTAGTTAATTTCATAACCATGATCTACCTCCAAACTTTGCCTCCTACCTGTCCAGCTCTATCAGCAAGTCAAGGTTGAATATTCTTTTAGCCTTATGCAGAGCGTTACAAATGGCGAGTGAGTGGTGGTGAGTCTCCTCACATACAGAATTTTGCTTTTCATTCAACACCTATAGCCTAGAACAACAAGCTATGCAGCTGTGGAATTTATGTACTCCATACCTGATCTCAGTTCCTGCTTGAGATCATACATTTATTTATTTATTTTAGTTGGTATTGACCTTGGGGTGCCAAAACTAAGAATCTCTTTCATTAAACTATGACAAGGATTCCATGCCTCAAATGTAAAACAGGTATGTCATATACTCATATCCTCTTTACTTTGTATATGCTTTAATAAAGCCTCGTAAATTTTCAGAACATCTACCTTGAAATTCACATTTTTTCATTAAATATTAGAATAATTAATATAAAAAGGCAAATAATACAACATAAAGAATAACATGACACGTTGCTTGAGTCAGCTGCTTAACCAAAATGACAGCTCAGAAAAGGGAAGAATGCAGGTATCTTAGCTGACTGCCAAGGTGTTTCTGAGACACTGGTAGGCATAGATAATGATGATCAAGTGAATAACATGAGGAATGGAGACGAAATGCAAAATTAGATTGGTAAAAATTGTCGCCCTTCCTGAATGATGTGAGATTCATCAGCTTCAAGGAAATGATGTAAAAATGCAAGGGCTACTCAGGCCAGAGAAAATACAGTCAGGGCTTTTCAAATTTTCATTTCCATCAGTACAACCAAGGTTTGGCTTCACTGCATTCTAGATTTACGATGGCACTATTAAAGCCAAGAAGTTGGGCCAGTGGGGCATGTATGAGTATAGATAACAGTTGCAATAAAAAGTGTGGTGTTTAAAATACCTTCTAGTTGTTTATAACAGCCTCTCTGACTGAGTTTATTGATCTGAAGGCAAAGCTAGTGGAAAGAGAAACATATTTCTCAGATGCCTTATAATTCCCTGGTAAAACCTAAACCTCATGCTAAGGTTAAATGGAAGTCCAAAGTTGGATTCATGGCAGTCTTGCAATTAATTTGTTGCATTTTTCTGGCAATACTGTATTTCTGGAAGAATCTAGGACTGGTAGAATGTATAGCAGACAAAAGCAATGAGGAGGGAAATGAGGGAACACACTAAATAAAAAGATGAGGGGAAAGAAGAATCACAGTCAATGATTCCAGGAAGAATCCCAGTCCAAGAAACTGAATACCTCATATTCCTTCCCATGGCTTCAGACCAAGGTTTCTGAGAACTTGTCTGCTTGTCAGACATAATCACCCCTTTAAAACACAAACAGACATCATCACTGTTTGCCACACTGGAAAAACATTGATATCATTAAAAGTCTCTTTTCTAATATTCAGTGTAGAAATGCAGCATAAAAATTTAAATAATACTGCAGATATTTAATTTTCTTCCCCTTGGCCAAAGCTGGAGTTCACTTTATAAACTCTCATATGTCAATGATAAATTTGATAGTGGTGTGAGAAGCCTAGACTGGTATGTAAATTCATTAAAAGTTGTACCAAATAAGAGTGGATTGCTGTCAGAATCTTGTCTTTACAGAATAGGTGTATTATGCAGTTACACAACAAATGTATGACAGGACCCATGGGTGTCTGTCCTTGATCACCCTTTCCTGATTTGTCCTTTCCTGATCTATCTCCAAACAGGCAGAATGGGCAAAATTGTGAGAGAAGCTGATACTTTTTGATTTTAAGTCTGCTGGCCTATCTCCTGGATCACATCACAGAAGCTATTATATACCTTTATCACCGTAATACCACTGAAAGTGTTAAGTCACTGGGAGGGAAAGCTGCATATGGGAAGTGTGCTGCACTGGCAAGTGTCACTAGTCAAGAGGAAGAATAACCGTTTCCTGCAGTACCTGTTATTCCTTAGAGCTCTCTCAAACATGCTTAGCACATAAAATCTGACAAGATTAAAACCTCAGGTGGTATGGCTTCAGGCAAAGGAGAAATTCAGTTACCTGTCAGTAGTAATAATAAAGAGATGACTGAAACCACTACAACACTGTCTCTGTCTTTCCCCTGGATTACTTCTGTTTTAAGTTGCCTGTACTGAGCAGTTATTCCCCGTGTCTACTGATGAAAGAATAAGTTAATGTTGTGCAAAGAAAAAGTAAGCCTTAAATCTATTTTATGGGTTGACTATGTTTCTTTGAATACTTTTTATGACATTTTTACTTTTCTGTTTGCTCTCTTTTAAACTGAGCTATAAAAATCTAACAGCTTCCAAAGTCATTAGCAGGTATGTAATACTCAAATGCATTCCTTACTTTTCTTTTGAGGTGCATCCATCTTACGAGGTAAATTAAAGATTTCAGCTGAATCATAAAAATGGCCCACTTCAGCTCCCACCAAAATCTGTCTTACTATCATCAGGTATTCCTACATCAATATCTATTTCCTTTTAATAGAGACTATAGTCTACTTTTTTGATACAGTGTGCTGAAAGGCTACAACTATGTCCTATTTTTTGATCACCTGCACCATCATTTTCAAAAAAATTCACACATAATGAATGCAGATATATTTTTAATGCCTGTACTAATAATATACATTTTAAACTCCTTTTGCACTGTGTTTTCAGATTAAAATGTTTTTTGTTTTTTCCCAATTAAATTCTGTCAGAATGTTCTGATTTTTACCTGGTTGGCTGTGAAACATATCCTTTCCCATCAAATGGATTGGGATTTTTCTCTGAGTAAGAACACCAGAAAGCAGATTTTCTCCTGTAGATGGCTTGATTATCCTATAAATTAAAAACAGAATTTCCAATCCTTTAGGACAGCAGTATTTTCATGTTATAAATTTTATTGTGATTTTTTTTTTTTTGTATGCCTTTAATGCATCAGTGACTGACTGACAGTCAGGGAACTAAAAATGCAACAGCCATATGACTGCTACAGTTCATTTACAACCCTTTGAAATGAAAGTTGTTTTGCAAAACCTGGGGAAAAAGATTTAAAGCCAGAGATCCATTTAACATGTCCCTACTGGTGGAGAAAGGATTCCTCCAGGTGGAATTTGACTCATAGCCAGTTAAGTTTTTAAATGGTAAGTCTGGTCACTTGCATAGCAAATACACAAAGATAAATAGGGCACATCTTTGATGTAGGCCTTTAAAAAAAAAACAGACTGTGGGCCACTTAAGCAGATGCCACAGGGTCTACACAGGGCCTCTGTAATCTTGTTTTTGTAACTGCTGCATCTATTAAAAAGGAACAGAGGCCAGAATGCTTGTAAATGAGAACATCATCTTCTCAACACAGCCTCCCTTTTGGAAGTTTTCCATTTGTTTGTTACTGAGTGATATCCCTCAGTCATCAGTACATTAACATTTTACCAAGGGTTTTTTTCAGTTTCAGTTTAAAAGATCTTTTTTTTTTTGCTTTCTTGTTGGACCCCAGCTAGATATTTATGTTATTGCTTCTCCCTGAAGTACACAGTAAAGTCTTTGATTCTGTGACCTTAAGAGGCATGTGCAAAAATGTGAGTCCTTTGTACAGCATTTTGGTGGTAGAACTTCTCATAGTGTTAGATGATGATAGGTGAGAAATTCTGTTGAGATTTAGAATAACATTACAGTAAATAGTTGTGCTGTACAAAGCCTTGGCTAAAGCACTTCTTCAAATGTGTTGGACTGTGGCAAAACAGTTTTGAAACTGTGTTAAACTAATTTGTAGAAGCCAGCAGAATTTTAAAATACACCTGGTTTTGCTGGTAGGCCATATGGATTTCTTCGTTTCCTCAATGAAATCACAGTTTAGCTTTCTTTATATATGGCCATTTGGGGTTACAAAACTCAATAAATAAATTAACACTGTTATATATATATGTGCATGTGTGTATATATATTACTACAGAAGAAATGCTTTTCAATAGGATTCATGCTAGTAATAAGAGACTGCTGAAACATTGTCTGCTTTCCACAACTGCTGCATTACAGTCTTGGCATGGCTTCCTCTGTCATTATTCATCAGACATAATGGTAGATTACATCATTCAGAGTGGATTCTTTCCCTAAACATGACTTAAACTGTAACACCTATCAGTTTTGCCATTTATTTTTCACCATGGGAATTGAAGGGACTTTTCCACTTCCAAAATTTTACAAAAGATTGATTCTCTGCACCACTTATGTATGACAGCTTCTTTCTCAAAAGAATTTTCATGAAACTTTCATTACTAAGTTAAGCCCATGGTTCATGTTTTGTGGAAGCTCAGCCATCGAGTAAGGATCCCAAACGATGTTTCAAATTCACTTTGCTAAGCCTTTCTAGAGTATGGGGTAAGTTCAACTGTTCACTTGAGGGGATCTTCAAATATGAAGTGGAGCTAAATCTATTGCACATTTAGGCAAGGGCTAAAAATGTGGCTTTTTTTTCTTTAATATTTGAAGTTTGACTGATAATGTTTTTAAGAAAGCAAATGGAAATTTGAGAAAGCCAATGGCAGAATAACTAACCACTTACAATCTGACTTAATTCACTTGTCCTTGAAAAATTAGAGAAGCCATATGGTCCAAAGTTGAGGAGAATCATTGGCTGCATTTAAATGAAATCAAGTGCTCCAGGAGACACCAAGACTGGGATGCAGTAACTGACATAAGTGCATAATCAGTACAGAAAAATCATCAGGCTTTAGGTAATTGCATTGGTTCCCTGAAAAATCTCTAGATAAATGAAAGTGTGCATGAATGTGATTGACAGAAGCCAGCAAGCACAGCAGGGATCACCTGAGCTAAGCAGCAAGAAACACTGAAGGATGGTGTCTGTGTTAGTACCACCCAGAACCTTTATGTCAGAAATGGAGCTGCAGACAGCTTAAAGATTAAATAATACTTGAGTTGGGATGAAGAAGTCCTAAATTTGAATCTAGAGAAAGTTAAACCAGTCTTCATTCACACAGCTTGCTATAAAAGTATAACTCAAGACTTTATGAGTACTTCTTTTGATTAATTGCATGGGGAATCACATTTGACAACCACAGAAGCAGATGATTAAGATGTCACATATGATGTTATTTTGAAGTCCACTAACAGCATAAATTTGAGCAAATCATCCAATAGTGTTTACTTACTGCACATGTGTTTGATATGGAGTAACTCAGTTCTTTCTAGGGGAAACTAAATTGGAAACTGCTTGGAAAGTGCCTACCAAACACATTGTGAATCCTTACAAAGGCCTGATCCACTCTTTGGTCTTCTGGATAGTTTCAAATCATGTATGATAGAGATGTTAGATTCAAGCCACTACACTAATCCTCTTCTAGGTAAATGAAGAAAGATGACTCAGCACTGAATCTTGGTCTACTGGTGTAATCCTGTTGCTAAAAAAACACGTTTTGTTGCAAACTTTGCCCTTCTTGTCTCTCTTGAGTTGTGTTGCCACAGTAAGATAAAAATGAAATTTTTCAGACTTTGTGGACGGTCTAACTGCATTCTCTAAATCCTTATTTTTGAATTCAGTCCATAATGAATGTGAAAGGTGGTTGTAGTCAGTTGGGGATTGGTCTCTTTTCCAGGCAACAACTGACAGAATAAGAGGACAGTCTTAAGCTGTGCCAAGGGAAATTTAGGTTGGATGTTGAGAAAAAATTTTTTACTGAAAGAGTGATAAAGTACTGAAATTGTTTGCCCAAGGAGGTGGTAGAATCACCATCCCTGGATGTGTTTAAAAAAAGATTGGATGTGGCACTCAGTGCCATGGTTTAGTTGAGGTGGTGTTAGGGCATGGGTTGGACTCAGTGATCTTGGAGGTCTCTTCCATTCTGGTAATTCTGTGTGTGATTCTGTGTGATTATTGAAGAGGATGTTGCTCACAGATACTACAGTGATGTTCAGGGACTTAGCTAATAAGTGGACAAAGAGGGCAGAACCTCTTGGTTTGTTCTTACTGAAAAAGGATAAGAAAATACTGTTGCTGCTCATGTGCAAACAATTCAAAGGGCTTGGTTAAATTAGAAAACCCTAATGCAGGTGGTGCCATTAATGCTTTTTGCAGTTCTTGCAGTTTGGCACTCAGAAATCCACACCAATTGTCTCTTCTAGAGCTTCATAAAGAAGCTGCACTAAGAATCCGTAATTTAAAATCCACAACCTGCACCACCCAACCACTCCTAGAAAGCTTTGCAATTCCTGGACACTGTGAGGTTCTCAAGAAGCAAACCATTCCACAGTCTGAATGCACCTCTTTTGTTCTTCTTACATGTGGGGTTTAATTTCTTCGCTACAAGCATTTCACCAATTACTTCATAGGTAAAAAAAAGATTTGTATCTTTTTCTAAATTATTTGCTGCATAAAGTGCTTTTTTAATCAAAGGCAAAAATAACAAGAAATGTCTTACTTTCAGATACTTTCTAACAAAACCTAAAGAAAAAAAGAAATCCAGGGAAAAGCTCCTATCTAACATATCCAGCCTTCAGTTTTACCTAGGTGTAAGAATAAGCCATAAAAACTTTAGTTGAAAGATTTCCAAGTGTTATTTAATTAGACAAAAGTTATTCAAGTATTATCCATATGGTGTCCTGTGTGGCCCAAGAGTGAAATAACAACTAGGGCAGAAGTACAGGCTATTTTTTCTGACTACTCTTTTGCTTGGCAGTGGGGAACACAAATTAATGCTAATTTTTAATAGTAGCTCTTGTAATTTGCACATCTCTTTAATTCATCTAAACTAAGTGTTGTAAGTTTGTGGAGAATCTTATTCTTTATACTGAAGCATGTTTCAGACACTTCATATCTCAGCTTTATTTGATCCTGTGGTATATAACCATCTATTTCAATTCGTCTTGTTTTTCATTTGTGTTAGAAAGATAATAAGTCCTTTTCCACTTTTAAAGGCTCTAAAAATGTTTTGAGGTGTTCATATTTTCAATCTATGTATTATTTTTATTGTTTGCTACTTTCAGACTCTCTTCTCAGCTACAGAAAAAAAACCCTGAAGTGATATGCTTTGAACAGCTTTTACAGTAAATGAGGCAGAGAAATCAGCAGGGAGGGTATTACAGGAGAATGAATAGCTGAAACTTTCTGTTTGAATTTTGTTCATGCTAGATTTCTCCCCAGGACAGGATTTGACCCTTTTCATGGTCAGCTTGACTATGTTTTTGTAGAATCATAGAATCGTTTAGTTTGGAAAAGGCCTCTAAGGGCATTGAGTCCAACTGTTAACCCAGCAGTGCCAAGTCCAGCACTAAACCATGTCCCCAAGGGCCATGTACGTCTATATGTCCTTTAAATACCTCCAGGGACGGTGAGTCCACCACTTCCCTGGGCAGCCTGTTCTAATGCTTGACAACCCTTTCAGCTAAGAAATTTTTCCCAATATCCAATCTAAACCTCCCCTGGAACAACTTGAGGCCATTTCCTCTTGTCCTACTGTTTGTCACTTGTGAGAAGAGACCAACCCCCACCTTACTACAATCTCCTTTCAGGAAGTTGTAGGGAGTAATAAGGTGCCCACTTGAGCCTCCTCCAGGCTAAACAATCCCAGCTCCCTCAGCTGCTCCTCAGAGGATGTATGCTTCAGACCTTGCCCCAGATTTGCTGTACTTTTCTGGACCCACTCCAGCCCCTCAATGTCCTTCTTGCAGTGAGAGGCCCAAAAATGAAGCACAGGATTTGAGGTGCAGCTTCACTAGTACAGAGGGATGATCACTGCCTTGGTCCTGTTGGCTGCTCTATTTTTGATACAAGCCACAATGCCACTGGTCTTTTTGGCCACCTGGGCACACTGCTTGCTTATGTTCAGCTGGTGTCAAAAATGTCCCCAGGCCCTTTTCTGCTGGGCAGCTTTCCAAGCTACTCTTTCCCAAGCCTGTAGCAATGTCTGGGTTTGTTGTGACCCAACTGTAGGCCCTGGCATTTTGCCTTATAACATCTCTGCCACTGTGGTTGAAGTCTAAGGTGCGTAACTTCACCTAACAAAGCCTGACTATTCCAAATACATTTGTCATCCTGGTCACAAGTAGGGTCTTTCTGCTTGCATCTATTACCAAGGCATTTTGCATTTCTCTTGTTTTTTTTGTTATAGGTATAGGAAAGACCACTGCCACAAATCATAATGGAAAGCCAGCCTTGCAGGATTGCTTTCAGATCATGAAACATGGATTTTTCCTATCAGCATGGCTAAGTCCCACTTACTGATGATATTGATAGTGGTGCTGTTCCATTTTAACTCAGCAGTTTCTGCTGAGCCTTGTCATGTTTCTTTCCAGAAGCTTAAAGTCTCCTTTAACTCCCCTGTGGAAATATACTTTAAAAAAAAAAAAAAAAAAAAAAAAAAAAAAAAAAAAAAAAAATCAAGTTTAATTTACTTTCTCATTATCCCAATAGCATTTGCATGCCATTCATACCAGTTGCATAAAGGGCTTACTAGCCTTTACTTACCCTAAGTTTAGCACAGCCTTGGCTTTGCTGCTTCTCCGCTTGGCTCAGCAGGCCGGCAGTGATTGCCCTCAATGCCTGCTGCAGCCAGCTGTCTCCTGCCCTTTGGCGTGCACAGGCTTTACCTCTCCTCCCCAGAGCTTCAGGCCACCGAGCCCTGGGCCGTGCTTCTCTTTCAATTGACCACGCTGCTTGGGGAGTCATGTCAGAGCTTCAAAAAGCTTCCCACAGCTTTATCAGAGCGACGCTACTGCTTGGCTTGGCTTTCCCCAACCCGCTGCTTCACAGCTCCGTTTCTGCAGCTGTCCGTGCCCTACCGAGGCACAGCTTGCAGCCTTCTCTTCCTCTAGGTCGTCTGCTTTGTGATACTGCTCCCAGCTGTGTTTTTCTTCTTCTGACGGCTGAGGTCACAGGAAGAAGCATTCTTTTCAGATGCGGTTGTATTTTTTAATGCTTCCAACTGAATACACAGTTAGTCTCTCTGAAAATACAGTGTGCAAGTAATTGAAATTGCATTCAAATTTCTTCTGAATAATTGTGCAAAAGTTTAGTTACAATGCAGGTCTTCTACTGCTGCAAGGAGAAAACACTGAACAAAACTCTGACATAAAGAATAAAGTCTGACAGTCATCAGTGATCCTGGTATGGAATGTAAAAAAGAGGCTTTCTTCTGCCTGCGTATTAAAGATCTAGGCACTATTAAGACAGTAGAATTTACGTTAAAATATTTTTTAAAATTTTCCCTTGTTTCTGCTAAATGCTTAAAGGAAATTCTGCATTCATTTTCAGTTTCACTCCCTACCAAATTAAATTAAATCAGTTATATACTGACAAATAACAAAGCATTTCTGCTTAAGATCAGCATATTTGTTCTCGAATGTTTGCCATAGGTGGATGAATGTGACTTTGTAGAATGGAATTTTTAATTTGTCTTTGACCTGGACATAGTTGGACTATGGCCCAGTTCATTTTGAATATGGCTAGACTAAATTGTTGGTTTATTAAAACAAACAAACAAAACCCAGAATTAAATATTTTAGCTATTTCTGTTGAGATTCCCTCTTTATAATGTGCCAGATTACAGATGTGCAGTAATATTATAAATTCATCTACCACTATATACATTGTGGTGTGTCCGTATGATGGACATTACCTTCAATTTCAAATCAAGGATCAGATTTATGATTTTTTCTGAGTTATTGGCAAATAAAAACACAGCTAAGGTGTGCTTTTTAGAACTCCATGTGATAGTCCTTACTGTTAATTTTTTCCTTCCCTGACATGAGTTTGGCCTCTGCTAGCCAAGCACTCTTGCAGGAGATGTAAGGTAGATTCCAGGCAGGCAAGCTGGAAAAAGGCAAGATGGGCACAGCTTTCAAAGCAATTCAGATCATTTAAAACAAAAGAAAAAAAACATGGAAAAAAAAAAAACCCTCAACCAAACAAAACCAAACTTACAAAGAAGGTTCTCTTCCCATACTATCAGAAGTTTTCTCTCAGAGACATTTTCACTGTGGATGAGAGTTTATGACAGAAAGGTATCAGTGATACTGTCATGAACAAGTTGTTGTAGAGGCTGAATATTTTCAAGAAATAAATTTAACATTAAACAGATACTAATTTTACCTGTATTTATTCCATTTCAAGGATATTTAAACACAGTCAACTTCCTGTTAAAAATACTGTAATTAATGGAAGTAAATACCATATAAGAAAGGAGTTTGTGCACAAGTAAGTGTAGAATTGAGGAATGAAAACTATTATACAAACCACAGTAATCCCTCTTGCCTCGCAGTTGGAAACTTGCAAAAAAGCCAAAGACGTTGTGAACAAGAAGATGCTTGTGTTATATGTAATTCATATTATTTGTTACTTGGTTTTATTTAATTTGGCAACAAATCACTTCTCTTAGGAAATATTTGGGATTTATTTCTTACTACTTTCCATTTACCTGAAATTATTACTGTAACAGTCTGACATCAGCACCAGCCTTACATCTCTTTGGCAAGCCCAGCAATTACCAGTTATTTGTTGTGTTAAATTCAGAGACTACATTGGGCATCCTACTTGGATGTAAAATACTTTGAGTAAGCAAAGCTCATGTTTTCCATATCTTCACAACCAGACACTTTTTACAACCATTTACACCAGTATAAAGTTGTAGAAAACTATCAGAAATTCTTCTATACATTTTGTTGTGGCTGAATTATCAATCTGAAGTGGAAGAAAACTGCATTTGCTCTGTAGAGAGAAAGCTTATTGTAGATTATAATTAGTTTGTTCTATTTCAGGAATCAAAACCAAACACTCTAAAGAAAGCAAAGCTAAATTAAATACCTAGCCAAAACACTATTATGTTGATTTCAAAGACGGATAATTATAGCAGTAATATATTTAAAACGTTCTTGTTTTATTTTTTCTATCCACGTATTCAGGCATTGCACAGATCACAGTTCTATATAGTCCGTTTTTGTTATCACTTTAACAGCTAGAAGATTTCAAAGAGTGCTGAAAAGGACTTGCTTTTGTTACACTCTTAGTCACCTCTGAGTTATAGTTGTCAGCTGCTTCCCCCAGTTCTGTTTCTACAGAACTGCTGCTTGGTCCACGGTTCCCTGTCTTACATGCATGGTTATTCTTGAACTTGATATACAAGTTTTCATTTGTATATGTGAAACTTCATCCTGGTTTTTGCTTCTTTCTGCAGCACAGCAGGGTAGATGAACTTCTAACCTGGCAGCCCTTCTCAATATGTCTTATAATTTTTCACTTAATGCAATACTTGCAGTCTCTACTCAATCATCTAATGAAAACAGTGAATAATACCAGAACAAGCTTAGACCCCACTTGCCACATCTGTCAGGTTGCAGCACTGATAACTACTCTCCAAGTATTGCTCTCCCAACAACTCTGCATTCACTTTACAGTAGATTCTTTTCTAAGCTACGTTTTGTCTGCTTTTATGAGTGTATTGTCTGAAACAGCATAAAGCCTGAGACACTAATGTATGACATCTGCTGCTTTTCTCCTATCCATGAGACTTGTTATCCTGTCTTAAAAGTAAATAGGCTTGTTCTGACATGTTGTGCTTTTGACAAGACCACCATGTGTGCTATTTACTTCCTTATGGTCTTTTAGTAATTAATTTTTAGTCTGATGAAAAGTTCCTGGCTTTTTCCAGGAACTGAAGTTAGGATAACTGGTCTACAATTTCCTGGTCTACCATTCTTTGGAATTCTATCTTCCACAATTTCTCAGAAAAAAAAATTTACTAATGGCTCTGAAATTACTTCAGCCAGTCCTCTAAGTATGCTAGGATGAATATCCTCAGGTGATCCCATTATGAAATAATTCAGTTTATATAAGACTTGAACGTTTTTCTTTTCTCATTTTGCCCTTGTCACCATACTTTAACATTCTATAATGATTTAGAGGAAGAATGTAGGTGAAAGGACAGGTTTCTGACTACTAGATTCTGCCAATTTCAATATAGTTTTTACCCATGGAGCATTGTTCCTTAATACAGTGTGAATTCTTTCAAAATAAGGAAAGAAAACCTCTGAAAGAGATGGAGGGACAAAGATGATAGCACAGATGGCACATGCAGAGGTACACCAAGCCAAACTATTAACAGACATTTTCCTTCAGTGGGAAAATATGAAATAAGATTATAAGGATAAATGTAAGAGAGCACAGATCCTTTGCAATACCTAGTTTAGTTAAAAATGGCATTTCTCTTGATTCATGTAGAGGTACACCAAGCCAAATACAGAAGGACTCACTTTTACACATGAATATAGAGATAAACACTTGAATGAGTGAGGAGAAAAAGTGGTCACATACAAAAGAACATAAAAGCCAGGTGGAAGGACAGAACAATGTGTCCAAGTCTACATATTATACATTACTTTATGCTGCCTGGCTAGTTTATACCACTGAGTATTTGAAGAACTTCCCATAATGACACAATTTCTTTGAACACCTTTAGGGAGACAGAAGTTTAGTCTTACCTGAATTTACACATTTTTTAATGCAAATATTTATCCTTAACACAGTCCCCTTAAGCTTATTTTTAGGCAATGGGAGCAAATACTTATGGCACCAATAATGTGCTTCTGCTTTAGCCATCAATGTTCAGGTGAGATGAATTATGTTCATCTGCCTGGAGAAGGGGAAGCTGAGGCCAAACCACTGGTTAGCCAGATAGAGAATGAATCTCCTCCTTCTCCTGTAGGAGAGGATTAAAGGCATTCTCCTCCAATTCTACACACGCACACACACACACACACGTGTACACATACATGCCTATATGTATATGGATACACAAATATCTTATTTATATTTAAAGAATTACTTTCCTCAGACATGCGTACATTTACTGCTCTTAGCAATGGAGAGGAAGTCCTCACTTTCCCGTTTTATGCATAAGATCTTCTGTTTCCATCAAGCCTCCTGTCACTGCAACTGAACAGAGTAATCCTCAGCTTCAGGAGTCAGAACTCTTTTCTTCCACTGTGACTTTTTCCACATTGTCAGGTGTTCCTTATTTCATTTTACATGGATTCAATATCCTTAATGTTTTACTGCGAATTTCCAGTTTTAAACACAGACTCAGGCTTAGTCAAATCCCTTCCAAAACAATGGTAAGCAATCACAGCTACGTTTTTTGGGGGGATATTTTCTTCATTATCCACTCCTCTCAATTTCTTCATATTCGACCAAAAATTAGCCCAGATTAATCTTATCAAAAGTTTTGATTAAAGTTTCTAGTGGTAACAAACATGAAATCTAACAAAATATTCCTAGAGTTTGTTCTGTTATAGATCTTTTATATAGCTCATCTAACATTGTATGACTTTGAAATAGATGAGCTTTGCCTCTTGCTTCAAGTAAGCTTAAAAATATTAACAAATGCATTTGTTTCTCACATTATTAAACACAATCTATAAGTCACATTAAGCCTGTCAGAGGAAGATACCTCAGAATCAAAGAGTACTTGTTCTTCAAATTCACTAACTAGCAACAGAATTGCAGAGCTTTGTCCACTTCAGTCTTAGTCTAACATGAAACACCTCTTTAAAATGTATTCCTGACACCAAAAATATCTGCCTCATATCAGCATGCTTTTAATAACATTAAGTGAAACCTTATCCATGTACAACTTCAATGCATTAGAATCAAGAGTAATGCCACTTTTAATTAAACTAGGTATTGCAAAGGATCTGTGCTCTCTTACATTTATCCTTATAATCTTATTTCATATTTTCCCACTGAAGTATGTTTATTAATAGTGCTATAGAGATTTTGGCAGCAGGGCTTCTTAGATCTTCTAATAACCTTTTGAGCCTAAGATTGCTTCCTTTCATACTCAAGCAAATCCTCTACCTTTAAGGAATGTTTCACTTTATTCAAAGCCTTTCTTTTTCTTTGACTACCCTTTAATAATTCTTCTCCTAAAAAGTACTGATGAATTGCTTTGCTCCACACACAATCCAGAAATAGCCGAAACAGGCCACAGTCATACCTAGAGAAAAAGCTTCTTTGTATTGTCAGTGACAGTTTCCATAAATTCTTTAAAATAGAGAGAATAAAAGGAGATCCAGACAACCTTTTGAACTCTATCTTTTCTCTACTGCTGTATCAATTTTAAAGGCAGCTATAGATGAATAAACATTGGAAAATGGTCACTCCATCTCTAGTAAAATCGATTTTATACTGTAAAACCAACCTCTAATATTTACTTTCAACTTTCTCTGAATTTATGTGATGTGTGAGTGCTTAGCAGTAAAACTGTTAAAACTACCCCCTACTCACCATTTCAAGTGGATCATATTATAACCATCCACAATGGTTTTTTCCTCAAAACCTTTTTCCTATGGATACTTTTGCACACAGACAAGAATTTGTATCTATCTATTGTCACCATAGCTACCTCCTGTGACTTGTATTTAGAGCTAAGTTTATCCTGTATGTAAATTATATTTGTTTGTTAAGGATTTGCCATTTTAGTAGACATCTCAATTTGAATTTGCTTTGATGTAATCCCAATAATTTTTAAACTTCCATAATGTACAGGCAAATCATTAAATATGCTTGTATCAACTACTGAATATATTGACTTATCCAAATCAATTTATTTATAACAATATATTTATTAAGGTATGAAAATGTTTTTTTAAATCTAGTCACTCCTTTCCCATTATAACAATTCTACAAAATGCCAATTTATAATCTGCTAAGCACTAAAATCTCAAATAATCAAATGAAAAAACTCAGATAAGCAAATTAATGAGCAACCTGGTCTGATTTTAAAGGCTGTCCCTGCTTTGAGCACTCTTTTGGACTTGAAGACATTCAGAGGTCCATTTCAACATAGGTTATGCTATGGTTCCATGATGTTATAACTCAGACATTTATATGCTAGTATCCAGAAATGTCTTCACTAACCATAGCACAGGAGCATCGTCCCTGGATTTTGTACCCTTATATCTGTATTAAGAAATGGCTCATGCAGCTACTCTCTATTTCATAGCAGTATCATAACTCATTTTTACTCTTCTTTCAAAGCCAACCATGCCCTGACTCCTGGGAGAACAAAAAAAATAAATAAAACTTATTTCAAAAGAAAACAAAGCACAACCGTGTTACATAAATTAATAATCTCTGTTTCATCTCTTTCTGGGCTTTAGAAATATTACTCAGATGTACCTAGAACAACAGGAAATTTTCCATTCTCACAAAATTATTTCTAGGCTCATGTGGCAAGATATCATTCTCCTGTGTATTCTAATTGTTTTGCTCATAAGACATAACACTGAGGTGCTGGCTTTAGATAAAATGAGAGAGACAACTTCCAAACAACTTTGTAATGAAGGAATCACTCCAGGAAAATTTCAGCATGAACCACCTGTTCATCATGTTGCACAAGTTTCTGAGCTCACCAGATATGAAGATCCCTGATTCTGTAGTTGATCTCTTCTTAAGTAAATGAAGATAGTTTGGTGAGTTTTCTAAAGTTTTATAATAAGACATGTTAAAAAAATAAGATTTCAGAAGATAATTTTAGGCCATTATAAAGTTCATTTGTTTTTATACCAGTAATACAGATATACCTTTCACAGGAAATTGAACTCTTGTTTCCTTGAACTTTCTTTACCACTTATTATTTGAAATCCTCATTCTCAGAATAGCTGTATTGCAGCAGAATCTAGAAAGATACAGATACACACAGAGGATTTTTATCTGTTGCTTCTGGGGAGTAAAGTAGGGAAAGGAATAACATCCTGATATATTTTTTAAATATGAAAAGGTTTTCAAAGATAAGAATGTAGAGTGCAGAAGTCACAAAAATATTATGTCTGCCATCAACTGCTCAGATGTCTTAAAACTTCTGAAGCTCTTGGCTTAAGGACTTGGAAAAGCCATCCCAGTCTCCAAGTTATTTCTGCTAAATACAGAAACACAGTATTACCCGGCTTCAGGACAGAGAGTCAAGGATCCGCTCCCCTCTACAGCACTGAGCTATTGAGTCACTTTCCAGGTTTTTGTGGCTCTATAAACCTTCCAAACTTTTGTCCTTTCTTACTGTGATCTGGTCAGTACCAAGATGGTAATCTGGTATGGTTCTTCCAAGTGCTAGGCATAGTAGGGCACTGATTTCAGCTGGGATTTCTAGACACCACTGTACAAATGGTAGTACAGGGGGCGGTAAGACTGCTTTATAAATGTGTTCCACGTGTGTAGAAATGTTCTTATCCAGCTATTTTATCCTAATGCTCCAGTATCAGCTGAACAAGGTCTGAGCACACAGTAGATAATATAACACAGGAAACAAGTGTGTGCATAAAATGTACCCTAACAGATATAGTGGGCTGGTTTAGGAAGGAAGAATGGAGAGTTTGAATTCCATTCAGGAGATGATTAAGGAACCAGTAGGGTCAATGTAAAAATGAATGGATGCAAAAACAAAATCATAAAAAGTAAGTGAACTTCTGTAGCAAAGTAGAATGAGGACTTGTCATTTATATACCACTGACAAATGCCAAAGCCATTGGTTATGGCGAGTAGCATTCATTTAGAAAAGAAATTTTTTTTGGTCTTGATATTCATAATGTGTAAGAAATATTAGAGGAGATTCTGATGGTGGGAGAACTCTTTAAGAAGGAAAAAATCCTGTCTGTATTTCTGGATTCCTTCTCATATGCTTTATATTCTATGTGAAATCATGAACATGCAAATTTGATTATTCATACAATGGTCAGGTGGATTTAACAGTCTTAAGACCTTTAATAAGTGACTTCCCAGTATAGTAAACCTGGGAATTAATGAGTCCCTCTTACTTTTAATTTCTGCAGGGAAGGTAGCTGAGAACAACTTCTATAAATCACTGGTATCAAGACAGACTGTCAGGATTTGTCTACATGTGAAATTAGTTCTCTTGAAGTACAGGTGATAATTTACTGGAAACTAGCTCCACTGAACTAATTTCTGTATCTGTGCATAGGCACTTGTGCAGTGTGGAACATGAAAGGTAGCCCTGCTTTCAAAGAAGGATAAGGTAATTCACCAAAAATCCATCATACTCTGCTAGTTTAGAGGATGGAAATGAAAAAATATAGCAATCCAGCCAGAAGGAGTGAGAGACAGTCTGGAAATCATAGACAAGTGTTTTAAAAATAGAGTACATATATCTACTAGGAAAGTGTTTTAGCTTGGCCATAACCTGCACTGTTCCCTCTGTCTAACATCTGGAAAGAAATTGGGTTGTTTGTAGCCAGTTCAGCTTCATCTGCATCAGTGCTTGTAAATGTACCCTCAGAATTCATTAAGGGTAACTGAAGGAGGCAGAGAAAAGGAAAAGTAACAAGACAGCAGCTGAAACACTATAATTTAATACCTAGATTTATAGAAAAATTCAAATTTATTCTTAAATGCAGCAGGGTTCAGAATCTATGCTTACTGTTGCAACTGTTGTTTGTTATAGTAGTTAAGGATATAAATGCCACTTTATCATTGTTACACAAGAAGAATACATAAACTGTTTAAACACAGGTATCAATTCATCCAAGAGCCTAGTCATATAAAATCATCATATTCAACTGTTCTGGTAAATTAGAGGAAAAAAAGAGTATAAGATTCTTTTATAAGAAGAATTTTTGTTTCTTCTCTAGCTATCTTGTTTCCACTATGAGAAAACCAGTTAGAGACATCTGCGGACTAGAACTAGTGTATAAACTCGTAATGTAGGTTCAGGATCAAACTCATGTTTTAACTCAGTGAACACACTGTGGTTTTGATGTCCTCTTGTCTTTGATACTTGGGAAATGAAATTCAGAAGTCAAGGAATGGAGACACTTGTGCTGTTTGAAAAAAAAAGGCAGAAGCTGCAAATAAACAGTAAGACACAAGCAAACTGGAAGAATCTAAATAACAACACAATGATGAAAATGCAAATATGAGACCTACTCAGCTCTTCCATAAAGTCCTGTGTAGAAGGGATTTATTTTAATAGTATATTGTTGCATGCATGTAAGTTTAATACTGATTAATAGAAAATTGCTCTATTTAGTTACAAGACCATCAGCACTTTTGACACATAAAAAATAGATCATTGCAAATGTATATATGAGCCTTCATCAGTTGTGTATTTTGAATATGTATTCACTTCTCTAAGCAGATATTAGTACTGTGTACTTCATTGCATGTCATACCTGGATAAGTGCAGAAATCAAATACACCAGAAACTGAGACATGCAGCTACATTAGGCAGAAACAGAAAGTAATATTTATTCTATAAAGACATCTAAAATAATTTTTGACTGATTTTTTTTTAATGGGGATGGTAGAGAAATTGAAATTTTTATTTCATTTAAAATATTCCTAGTGTCTTTGAAAGTAGTATTCTAAGTGGAGGCTTTTTTCTAAAGCTAAAATAAAAAAATGTTATTTAATGAAATAAAAAAATAGAAAACTATTTTTAAGTTCATTGTCCAGTAAATATGTTTATATGGCATTTTCATAGTAAATGACACAGATTTTCATAAATTCCTGCATAAAGGGTGTATGTTTGGACACATAAAGGAAAGAAAGCCTTTTACATAAATTTATAAATATTTCTCAGAATGCTATTATTAGCACAAATGCAGGACTTCAGATTGTACAGCTCTACTACCTTATTCCTAAATAGTACTAAATTATGGCTGAAAGGACATTCTAGACATTTGAGATCAAAGAACATGGAATCATAACGGAGTTTTCAGAAATCAGAGTGGGATTTCAGTGGGACCTACCTCCTGCTCATGTATTTTTAGGTGGTACCTTGAGCAAGCTGGCTGTGCCTCCAGTACCAGGCATCCTACTGAAACAAATATGGGGTTTTCATGTGATAAGGAACAGTAAGTTATTTGGAAACAATTAGTTATTTTATCTCCCTATTTTTCTTTTGCTGATAGCTAACAAAAGCAGAAATTACGCAAGAGAACGAAACACTGCTTTTCTAAAGATGTGGATCAGTGGTACAATTACGGTTGTTTTTTTTTTTTTTTATTTCTAATTCTTCAGAATTATCTAATAAAGATGTAAGATAATATGGCATTACACTTGCTATGGTAAGTGGTATAGAATAGCTTTCCTACTGTAGTCTGCTTTAGTCCTGTAGAAACTGGGAAAAAATATATTATCTTAGTCTGTATTATTATTCTGTTCCTTCAGAGGAACTTTCTGTGTTTAAAATATCTTATTGACTTGGAAATTGCTCTAATGCTCATAGTGAAATAAGTACTTTTAGAGGGAGACAGTGAAATTATTATCTATATTTGTATGTGTGAATCTGAGTGTACACAGTGCTTCTAAAATTACAGTAAATAGCATATTTGTGACTAGAATTTGGATGCTGGGTACTGGTGTGTGTTCAAACTATACTAGATAGATTCTCTTTTACATAATTGTAAAATACTACCATTTTTTGTCTCTGTGAGGTTTTCGAGCCCATCTACTCTGAGGCTGATTTTTGCTCTGAAACCCTCAGGTCTATATCTCATCTAAAAAGCATTTGACTCTCTCTAGTGGAATCATGGATGTTCTCATTATCTGTATAAATACTGAATGTAATTCAAAGCCTGTAATGCTTCTGGTCTCCTCAATTTAAAACCATAACACAATTAATGAGAAAGTTACTCACTTTCTTTGAAATCATTGATCAGCTGGGTATTCTTTGAGTGTGGTGGGTTATGTAGACACAATAATTTTCATTTCTTTTCATTCAGATGGCAATATTTTGATGGTAATTATGTTCTGTGTAGTTTGTTATTGACGTTCTTTACTTATTTTTGATATATTAATTTTACTACAGGGTACTTTTATCTGTTCAGAATTTTATTCATTACTTATTGTTACATAGCAACATTGTTGGAATTACATTAATTAAATTCTATGGTTCTTATAATAAATTTAAAGTTTTATAATAGTAAGAGGAAACACATAGCAGTAAAGTATACCACTAGACTAGGAGAGTTAAAATTAAACAGAAAGTACATTGTTCCTAAGTGTCTAATCTGCTGAATCTTTAATGTTTTTTTTTCCAGACAGCTTGGTTAAAACTTAATCCATTAAAAAGAGATGTACTTCAGAAACTTATGATTAGGCAGCCTAATAGTGTTAGTATACTTATTAAGTTTATTTCTTGCAGTTGTTCTGTTTAAATCTCTGTTTACATCTAGAATAGAATAAGAATGCAAAGATCAATAACTGATAGAGTTACAATTTGCAACAATAATTGATTGTAAAAGAGGAATATAAATAGACCTGTGCTACTGTAAAATATTACCACAACATTAATAATATCAGTCACAGCTCCCAATTTCTTTCTATAATTAAACCTTTCAAGACACATGCTCACTCTTTCTCTCAGTGGGCACAGATAAAACACCCATAGAAGGAGAAAAAGTATCTTGTTTTGATTTCTTAGCTAAATGATTGCTTCATTCAGTTCAGGAATGTGGAGCTTTAGGACCAGCTGAATAAAAGTTGCATGGGGAATTACTTTCTCAGGCTCTCCTCCCTTAGAGAGCCTGTTGCAGTGAGTTCTCTCACAAGTATTTCTCCCCGTTACACTTGGTTCAGTAGCTGCCTGCAAATGGGTGAGAGCTTGTGTGTAAGGCCAAGTTATGGCAATAGAAGGGCAGTGTCTAAGCAGCTTTGGCAGCATAAAACCATGTCTGTGCCTGGTGCCACAAACCCGAGTAACTCGTGCACTGAATCAAGCAGCTAGCAGCATGCTCTGCTAGTATCGTGCTGTGCCTGAGGGGTAAAACATACCCCCTACCTGCTGCCAGAAATGTAGTGAGCTCACTTATGAATTTTTTGACCATTATAGCCAGAAAAAAATTGTGTCACCCCAAGAATGACCTAGTAGCTATATCTTATTGGAAGCTTTAAGCCTGTAGGAGCTCTGGAGATTACAGCATTTCGGGAAAATCTCATGTATGCCTCTGTACTAGGGGAATGTAATGTATTAGATTTGTGACCTTGTTAGTAGCACTTGACAAATCCAGTCATATGATGATAGATATTATTTTTAATGACTGTGTCTGATTTAGTTTGAGACTTGACTGTGTAAGCTCATTTTAGAAGTCTCAATTAAGTAGTTGATAGTAAAGATGATATTTTTCTCTCCTCAGTTGTGACTATAGGGCATGATGAATGCAATTATGTTTTTCCAATGAAGAATGCATGCCTGCATGTTTTGAAGTCAAGGATTCTTGTCAAAAGTGTAACTGGTATATTTTAACTTATTTAATATTGCACAACTGCAAGTAGTGTCTGTATTTGAGAAGGGTCACTGTGTCTTTTAAATAAAGACTATAATAAACCTGAAAGCTACATGCTTGATATCAAAAGTATGCTTGTTACAAGAAGGAAGGAAGGAAGGAAGGAAGGAAGGAAGGAAGGAAGGAAGGAAGGAAGGAAGGAAGGAAGGAAGGAAGGAAGGAAGGAAGGAAGGAAGGAAGGAAGGAAGGAAGGAAGGAAGGAAGGAAGGAAGGAAGGAAAGAAAAAGAAAGAAAGAAAGAAAAAGTATTTCATTCAGTTGAGAAGATGTTGGTTGCAGATACACATGTATATATAATATAAAATGAAATTTTACTAATTTGATGGCAGTTTTTTGAAAGGACAGATTCTAATTTTTTATTTTTAAATGCTTTTCAATTTTTAATCACTTTTATTGCCCTAGGTTATTAAGTTCTATTTCCAGCTTAAAGCAGAGCTTTTAGTCAGCAGTTTATGGATTCTTTTTAAACTGTAGTTTTAATTAACTCTCTGTTCATAATGGACACTGCTTCCAGCAGAAAATCTGTTTTGATGCCTACTCTGAAAGGTGATAGCGGATACCTGATCCCAAAACAAAATGTCATGTTTGATTGCAGCACAACATTATGATTGCATTATACTCAGAAAAAAACCAGGGTGCAGTGATATACAATATCAAGTGAAAGCCAACAGTATTTTTCCCACTTCTCCCTACACTAGATTAGGTTTATGGTACTGCTGTAGTCAGAATAACTTAAGGAATCAGCTGTTCCAATCCTTTCCTCAGTGGCAGACCCAACGCAGAGAGCAGGCTGCCTGCCCACAGTTTGTTCTCGTGTTATGATGACTCTTTGCTATGAGAAGTCCAGCAGACCCCTTGGGTAGGGTGTACACTCAGCAGGGTATCACTTCTCATGGTCACCCTCACTGCATGACAAGGTAACATGGGCACATCCAGTGTCTAGACAAAGATGCCTTTGAATTAGAGACCCATACACATATTTTATTAAAATGTTTCCTCTGCAGTTATAGAAGACAATAATGATGATATCTGATGACAACATCTGATTTTGATGTGCTTTTTATAGCATTAGACTCTTCTGTGTTTTTAAGAAGGTTTCTTGTCCTTTACAGGACATAATCTGATTCAGGAAGCTACCATGATTTTATACAATAATCTGTTTAGATCCCATTGGATACAGTAAATAAAAAGAACTGTTCTGTCAGTTGAAAGTTACAGTTTATTTTAAAAGCTTACTGTAAAATCTTAGGAAAAGGAAAAACCTTCAAAATTATTTCTTTTCTGCTGCCTTCTATTGCTAAGATGAGAGTAAAGGGAATTGACAGCAGAAAAGCATATTTGACTGAGGCATTTTATGGGATTTGATTATCTGTTTAATGCTGGCACTTTCTTGTATAGCTCAACCTAGAGGACTTGATCTTTCACATCGTAATACAGTTTTGTAGAGAAAAAGTTTAGTAGACATAATGGATTCTCAGACATGCACTTCTGAGGAGACAGAGAAGAGATGGTATAAACTACTAAAGGTGTTACAAAGAGTATGATCCATTATATTCTATTGAAACTAACTGAACATTGAGGGCACACATTATCTCAGCTATGGAGATGAGTCTCCCTCCTTCTGTGAGCAATACTCTGATGGCAAAAATTAATCTCAAGTGAGAATTTGATTTTTTGAGCAACTAATTAAACATGTTTTACCCATTGAAATGTTCTAAAAGGTGGATGAATGTTACTCTCCCCGTTTCACTGACTGGTAAACTGAACAACTGTGGGATTAAAAGCTGTGCTCAAAAACCTTCATTTCACAGACCCTAAAGCTTGACACTCAGCTGAAGTTCAATTCTCTGCAGTATGTATTACGCTCCTTAAAACAAGAGAAACATTGTCCCTGTAAGCAGAAATACTCCTCAGGACAAAATCTAGCATCAACTCAGAATAAATTTTATACTTTTGAGAAGATAAAAATTTTTTGTGATTATCATTTGTCTTTCATCTTCATTGTGCCAGTTACAGATAGTTGTGCCTGATACACAAGTAAGGCAGTCACACTCCTGTGGATCACTCAGCAAATTGCTCCAAACTTTTCCCATGGCATAAGTATGGATGAGGAACTGGAATAGTGCAATATTCTGAGACAATAGCATACCAATAAAACAAACACTGATAAAACATCTCAGGGGTATGGACAGAAAAGGATTGAACTTACTAAGACATGTTTTGGTTTAGATATGGTGTCAAAGAAATGTTCATGGACAAATTCTGGGTCTGATCACTAGGCAGAAGGTGATGAGGAAGGCATCCAGGTTATTTGATAAGACTGAGTAGTCAGCTTCTCTCTCTGTGTCACTGTCCTTATTTATTTATGAATACACTCCAGATTATACATTCTCAAGCTTTGCTATAGCAGGCTAAGGACCAGTTGGAGAGAAAAATTATTGAAGCTAAGGAATACTTCTGGCACAGAAGCAATGGGTATAAAAATATTGGATCATCTACCAGAAAAATAAGAAGCAAGTCCCTACTAGTACAACAGTGATGTGCCGAGACAACTCTGTTCCTCCCACAGGAGGAGAAGGAAAAACCTAACTGTTTAACTAAACTTGACAAGTTTATGAAGGGCCTACATGAAGCAAGAGCTGGGCACTGCATTCAGCTCTATCAAAAGTCACTTCTAGTCCTGTGTTCATGTTATAGACTTGAGTTATGATACTGTCACCAATCATCAAGGAAGCCAAGAAAAATTTAGCTCTGGTTTTTGATTTAGTTCTTAATTCCTCATTAAGAGAGAAGATCTGTGAAATTAAATGATAGGGAAAGGTTATACTAGCCTTTATGAATTGCATTTTTAACAGTCCTCTGACTTTGGTTCTTGAGGCTTCTTATAATTTTTAAGCTTGATGTCATGCCTTGTTTTCAAATGCTGCAAGAATGCCTTTTCTTTGCTCTGAAATTATTTGAAATGTGAGCTATAACACAAGAGATAAAAGGACCACCTGGCTGAGTGCCCTTTCTTTGATACCAGAACTCCCTTTAAAATTTATTAGGAAAACATGGATACTAAAATCAGGTCTGGTGTGAAAGAATTCTAGTTTTCTTTTGCTTGGCATATATTTAAAATTAGGTTCTTAGTGCTTTAGTATTTATTTTAAAGACAGGCAGAACTTTGATTTAATAAAATATATCAATTATCTTCATAAGTCTTCTGTAGAAAGAAGTCTAACTTACAGTGAAATAAATAAAATGAAAAAAGATTCAGGATTTTGAATTTCTCTAGAGAAGTATCAGCCCTAGAAGAGACCTGGTTTCAAAGTGCTGGAAGAGAGTAAGATGCTAGAACCAACTCTCCAGAGATGAACTTTCAACACCTTTGACTCACAAATTACTATTAAATTAGACTGCCAATCCCTGCAGCAACTGCAAATTACATTAGCAGTATTAAAGATGGCAAAATTATACCTTTAAAAAAAAAAATCCTGTACACACAGCCTTAGGTTTGTTTTGCCATGTTTACCTTGAATTGACTTATAAATCTCTGCCAAAAGATCAAACTGATTTCTATGTATATTTAGGGGACTGATTTAACTGAGAAAATTAATGCCATGTAATTTTACAATCAAGGAGGTCTGTAAGCAAAAGTGAGGATAAATGACCAAAGGTTGAACAGTTTGTGAGAGTTTAAAGACATTGCTTTACAAAGGTGAGTAAACTAGACCACTGCCTTGGAGGATGTCATCAGTCATGACAGGAGTTGATTAGATTAAACCTGTTTCTAGAACTACTCAGATTCATCAATTACCCCAGACTACTGCTAAGGCATATAGAAGAAACTCAGCTTTGTTTGCTGCTGTGAAAAGGAGGAAGCCCTCACTAATTAGCTGGATTTGTAGTTTTAATATTAAGAAAAACACTTCTAAAACCCTCCAAATATAATTTCCTACTTAAAACCCATATGGTCTTTTTGTACAGACTGTAGAGTGAATTCATATTATCGATTGTAGTCAATTTGGAGAGGAGAAAATTAACACTTGGACCATCAAAAACTTTTTAAAAAGGTGGTCCATTGCTCCAAAGTGAATGATTTTCAGCAGTGTAATAATATTCAGGGGAATTAAATGAATTATCTTCAAAGGTTATGTTTTAAGTATATATCTGATGAAGAATTCAGGGGTCATCATTTTGTATTTTATATAACTGTATTTACTACACAGAAGGAAGTTCCTACTTAAGTCAGATATAGTCTTTTTGATAACTTCAGTCATACCAACATTTTGCCTGTATTCTCTAACCTGATAGGTTTATAGACAATAAAATAAGACAAAATATCACAGCATCCTTCTTATTCTAGTACTTACTGTCTTCACAAGATAAGCCTTATCTTTATAATCTTACATAAAATTATTGCAGGAGTGACATATTGAGATACATACCAGAGAAATTAATTTAATTTAAAGTTTCTCCAGCATAAGACAGTCAGAGAACCATTGGAGCTGAGATTTCAATTAGTGCTGAAAACAGTGACGATTATATAGAGATTTTTTAAAATTGTTGAGCAAGGCTTACACAGAGCCAAGGCCTTTTCTGCTTTTTGTACTGCCACAGTGAGTGGTGAGGAGGCTGGGGTTGCATAGGGGGTTGGGAGGAGACACAGCTGGAACAGGTGACCCAGACTGACCAGAGGAATATTTCAGACCATGTGACATCATGCTCAATATATAAAGTGGGGAGAGGAAGAAGAAGAAAAGGGGGACATTTGAAGTGATGGTGCTTGTTTTCCCAAGTAACCACTGTATGTGATGGGACCCCTCTCTCCTGGAAATGGCTGAACACCTGCCTGCCCTTGGGAAGCAGTGAATTCATTCCTTGTTTTGGTTGCTTTGCATTGAGGTTTTTGCTTTTCCTATTAAACTGAATTTATCTCAACCCATGAGCTCTCTACCATTTACCCTTCCTATTCTCTCCCCAATCCCACTGCTGGCCAGTGACAGAGTGGCTGTGTGGGGCTTGTCTGCTGGCTTGGGTTAAACCACAACATGGGTATGGGGTTATCTCTGTCAAAAATGAATAATGTTAAAAAGTGTAACTAGTCATCTGAAGTAACCTGAATATATATGTACAAGAACTGGAATTTGTTGACTTGTTAGGATAGAATTTTTGACAAAATAAATTGATCTTTTTGCCACGAAGGATCAGCAACTGTGTATGCTGTACATAGGTATACAAACCTTAAAGAGCATTCACAGTCACAGGTGACCAATAATAGATAGGATTGCTGGGCTCACAGAATCACAGAATCATTTTGTTTGGAAAAGAGCTCTGAGATCATTGAGTCCAACCTTTGACTGATCACCACCATGTTCGATAGACTGTGGCACTCAGTGCCATGTCCCATCATTTCTTGAACACCTCCAGGGACAGTGACTCCACCACCTCCATGGGCAGTCCATTTCAATGATTAACAACCCTTTCGGTGAAGAAATTCCTCCTGATGTCCCACCTGAATCTCCCTTGGCACAGCTTGACCTGTGATAAATTATAGTTCTCTAACTACCAAGAAAGAAAATTCCAGGAGATCCTTCTTCCCCTAAAATATGAGACAGTTTTTCTTTTGCTGTGGTATAAAGTCAGTAGCAAAGCTGGGGCTAGCACTGGGGAAACTAGAAGACCAGACATGCATCTCCAGCTATTTAACCATAAGTGTATTCCTACATCCTATGTTCCTGTATGGAAGTGAAGAATATTGTTGAGGGCTAACTGATGCTCTGTCACAGCTAGAGCTGGAAAAAAGCTGCATTTTTTGACAGCAAGAACTTTGGGAATATTTATCATTCAGGTCTGAGAAAGCTGATTTGTTTCAGACTGGCTGGGGTGATGTTAGAGCAAATAGATTATGTAGATACGTCTTTTAGACACTTTGATTTTGGTGTTTCCTATTAGTCCCAGTCATCCCACTGGTTTCTGTGTGACACTACTCACTAAAGAACTGGTGCTGCCTTGGTTTCTGTCTCTTGTGGATGACAGTTGTCACCACATTGCACAACAGCCTGCAATGGTATAGCACCTTTTTCTGTGCCTTTACAGAGTAGGCAGAGAGTAATCTCACTTTTTCAGTCCTTCCTCAATCTTAGGATCTCCTACAGCAAAGAAAAATGATGTTCAAGGGTCAGACCTTAAAAGCACTGGCAGAGGGCTAACACTGACTAATCATCACTTTCACTTACAGAAAAAACTTTTACTGGCTGGCTGATTGCCAAGTGATTTTGAAGGCTTACAAACATTTTTATTTTAACTTCTGGTAGGAGAGTTGGATTTATGTTAGACCCAAAAGTGCTCTGATGATAGTTTTATGGAACGATACAGATCACTTACTTCTGTAAGTTAGAAGCTGAGCTTCTGTGCTCTGTCTCTGTACTCCTAAACATGGTAGGAAGATGTGTTAATATGATGGCTGATTGGATAGCTACAACTTATCACAGGTCTTGCAAATTTAGAAATGTCTGTATGCAAACCAAAAACTGTACTACAGAATAATTCCACATGTAAAGTACTGATAATTAAACCCCTCTGACAATTACATCATACATTATCAGGATTAGCCAGATCCATTACTCATCACTGGTGCCTTGAACAAAACAAAGCTGGTTCGCTAGGGACTGTCAGCTGAGCAGATGCTCCTGTGGAAGAAAGCAGCCAAGCACTGTTTATGTAACATGAGCAGCAGCATGCTGCAGAAAGATATTGCTTCAGCTTGCACAGTGTTCCTGGAGTTTAGAAACTAGAAAAGGCAAAAATCTGAAAGCACCATATTGACTATACCATATTTGAATACCAATTTATTTGCATATTCTGTTTCTCTGCTATAATTATGCTTTGATGAAACCCTTTTTTATGTATTTAAAGCACACTGTGCTGGTGTGCACACATCTTTGCATTTCTTCTGTTTATAAAAATTAAAGGCAATAATCCACAGAACACAGAGGAAAAAAGATAAGGGTTTTAGTTATTATAAAGGAATAGTCTTTAATTGCAGGAGTTTATATTAAAGACTGGAGTTAAAAATAAAATGTACAGAAACATTTTTTTCAAGGACTTTTGTGTCGGGCTACTTTTTTTGGTGGTGGTTTTCAGGCTTTTGGGGTTTTGCTGTTCCCTTTTGGTTAGGGTTTTTTGTGGATTGATTATTTCATTGGGGTTTTTTTGCTGGTTTTTTTTTTTTTTTTTTTTTTTTTTTTTTTTTTTTTAAATTGACAGAAAATATTTCTGAAATGGAATTTTCTGAGGATAGAAGGTTTTTTCCTCACCCTGCTCCCACTACCAGTTTCCACATGTAAAGATGTGGAAGGCAAAAGTCTGTGTGTAATAAGAATATGCTGTTTTTATAGTGTTTAACTGGTGGAAACTGCCCTAAGATGCTTTCATTTTCCAAAACAAAATATTTTATCTGAATGCTTGGTGAGGGCTATGATAAAGCATAATAGTCTAGGGGACCTGTTTCAAATAAGGAGTGTTCTTCAGAGGCTAAAAACATTTAAGCATCCTCATTTTAGAGATTATGCCTTACTCTGTCCCAGAATGAGGAGACTTCAATTCTCTTCACAGAGTAATTGAGGGCTTCATATGAAGACTGTGTGTGGTGAGAGTGCCCTTTTGGGCTTTGGTTGTTGTCGTTGTCATCATGTTCTTTAAGGCAGTTTTCAGATAACCATAGTCCCTTGGGCTTCAGAGAAATTCCAGAGATGTGTCCAACTGCTAACTAGTAGATACTGAAAAGCTGGTGGAGAGTCTTGGTATATACCAAGTTGTGTCAGTCAGGTGCAAGTTAAGGAAATTGGGATTTATCTGTATAAGCATTGCACAGTGGGAGATTCAGGATACAATGCCTCTTAAAATCTGAAAGATATTTCAATTGGAACCTTTTCAATAAAGGTGTGTCCAGGCCTATAACATGTAAATCTTTTAATTCTGATTCAAATGTTCCTTTTAAAACTTTATTCCTTTGTTTGCTGTGGTGTGGTGCTGGTGATCATTGCCACTGATGTGTGCCCAAGGAGTGACACTAAAAAGGTCTGAGTAGTCTGGGATGTGGGCTTCAGTTAGTGATCTGTGTCAATTTAAAGCCTCTATGTCCTGTGCCAGAATAAGGTTGGGAAACTCTCAGGTGCTGCAGTTCTCAGCCTGGACTCTTTAATGGAAAGCCATCCTAATCTGTAGGTTAAACTGACAGACTGAACTGTGTTGGGTGGAGCGCCGCTTCATGCTTTATTTAATCTCCACTTCTGTGAGGGTGATAATCACTGGTAGAAACACAGAGTAAAGAAATGGGCACAGTTTTGCCACTAACCCTTGTGCTTTGACAAGCAGCTGCATTTACAAACCCTCAAATCTATTATTGAAACATACTTTCCAGTCATCCACTGTGTGACAATTATTATGGGGCTTTCTCCCTGTTTACAGATGAAGTCACCATGTTATTAATGAAGAAGTAAGGGTAAGGGAGGCATATGGAAAATGATCAAATGCTCCACTAAGTATGGTAATATTTTGTATTGACGATTGCAGAGTCTTTACTAACTTTATGACGACAGGTAGTATTATACAACAGTGTGCTCAGGCTGTTTTGCTTTAAATAATCTAGTAACAATAATACAAAAGAATAATACAAAAGAAGGAAATTTGCTTTGTCACTCCATGTGTCATATTATGTGTTTGGTATTTTTTTGTGGATATTTTGATTATACTAATTTGGGCTCTGAAATATTTGCAGATACCCAGGACTATAATCATGTATGATCTGATCAAGGATGAGTGCTCATAGCCAGAAGTTTAAAATTAATCTTTTTTTGTTCAGCATATTTTTTTTTTTGCTTATCTACAGTCACCTGATATTAATTCTTTTCTGGTATAAGCTGTGCTCTATTTCCATTTTGGGATCTGGATATATGCCTGGGAATCAGTTACATTAATGTTGGACAAGATCCTGCTGTACACCAACACTGGCCCTATTATCTCACACTCTTTTTTGTTTTCATAGTGAGAAAATGCAAATATAGAGACTGTAGAAGGATCATTAGTTGTGTGTTTCAGGTAAAATTTGAACCACTGATGACCACAGACCTGATTCACAAAGGAGAACAGCACACGAGTTGAGTTTAGAAGTTGAACACATTGAGAAGATAAAATAAAAGCAGACTAAGCTGGTTTATGCAAGGTGTGCCATCGGAGCTCCATATTTACATTTTCAATAGTCACTGGCAAGAGGAAAGCCTCTGCAGAAAGTGATTCTGCCATTCTAGGATAGGTATCCCAAACAGCAAGAGCAAGACACTTTCCTGTCTGTGGCTCTCTCACTTCACCGACCAGAGATAAGTCCAGATGATGAACTTAAACCAGGAAAATAACTTCCAAACCACTGTCAGGTGAGGTGAATCCCACCTGCAAATTATTGTGTGGTTGCAGAAAGGTAACACACAAGAAATCAGGAACACTTCTGTATGGTAGGCTACCCTGCTGACTTCAAGAATTCTGTCCTTGAAAGCCATTTTGTGTTTTGAATCCCATTTTACAGATAGGGATACTGAGGCATGGAGTAATTCTGGCATTCAGGAATATTCTTTATGAGATTGCTCTTAAATTTTAAGACCACTCTTTTGCAGAATTGGGAATGAATATTCAGTGAGTGCACAAAGCCAATAAAAGCAGCAGCATTGCTGCTGAGAAGTTGGCTGCCCTGAGTTCCCTGGCTCACTCTGGGAAGTGGCACATGACACCTCCTGTGTGCCAAGGGCAGCCTGCAAGCTGAGGGATGTCTAGAGAAGTAATACACTCTTCCTTTGCTTACTCAGCTTGTTCCATTGCTTCCTCTGTGATTTCTGGCTTGATAGAAAGCAGGTTTTTTTTAAAAAAGTAATAAAAATATAAATATAAATAGGTAAATATAGTTCACACAGAAGTTAAATTTCCTAGGGCATCTTTCAGTTCAAGCATGACTGCTGTGCTGTGTATTCACATAAAGCATGAGTTTATAGTCTCATTACTTGGCACAAGCTATGAATAAAGTAAGCTTAACCAATAGGTGTGGGAAGAAATGCATTTTGAACCCTTGCTCTTGCTATGGTAGCATCCCCTGAGGAAAAATCAGATGCTATGTTTCTGGGAAGAACAAAGACACAAAGCATTCCCCTGGCTGTTGGAGATGCTCCCATGCCAATCTGTGGCAGTAAACGGCACCAGCCAGCTGCAAAAAGGGGTCTTGGCACCAGCAGGACTCTCCCCTAGAGAGTCTCTCTGCACCTCACCTCATGTATGGCTGTGCTTACGAGACAGTCAGGCCCAATTAAAAATATGACCGGAGGGTGTTGCCAGAAAGAGCAGTTTAGTGACTGCAATTAAACTGGTTGCTAATTATGGGATAGGATTTCTTTTTTTTTTTTTCCCTAAATGGATAATTTGTTTCACAGAATGCAGTCTGTGAGCACACGTGTGAGTGCTTCTGCGTGTGCAAAGAAAATACTTCTCTAAAAATACTTTCTTTTTTCATTAGCTATTTCCTTTCCCTACTTGCTTCTCTTAGTTTTCAGACTGTGAGTTATACTTATTCAACATCTCTATCACAACTCAAACTTGCACCAATATTGCTCACAAAATTTTTAATCACTCGCACCAGGGCTGCTTCAGTCTTCTGGTGCTCATCTGTGGAGGTCACTGAGGGCCTCACAGTCATTTGGCTGTATGTTAATCTTGAATCCTTCAGCAGACTCTGGACTGCTACGGATAATTTTCTTTTTATTGTTGTTCTTTAATTAAACAGAAAATGATAAATTGTTTATGTCTATTGTGCAGTCTACAAATACTCGCTTCTTGGTTCATTACCATTATTATATGACATATGAAAAGAATGGAATGGAGCAGATTAATGAAGCCGCATGCTGGTCACAGTTTTGCTGAGAAACCTCAGATATCTGCAATCTGACACCTATTTAGAGAGTGCTATCTGGCCTGATCAGATGTCTCTGGGCTGTGACCAAAACCCAGTGGCTTATTTCTTTAAACAACACACTTTTCAAAATTATGCATTAAAGATATTGACCATTGCTGTGCAAACCATAATAAATTAAGAAGTCTACTTAATTCCTCTAATGTGAAAAAGATATAAAATGCAGGATGAGGTCTTTAGACAAAAGAAAATTAAAACTGCCTACTACCAAGCACATTAAGCACTAGTCAGAAGAACTGTAGCCACTACGTAGAATTCTACTTTCTCTGATGTAGGAAGACTGTGGGGAGCAGCAGTGATTGCTGGACATTTGGTGATCTTTGAAGGTGCTTTCCACAGTCAGAAAATTAAAGTGTCCACTTACCCTCTTTTTATTCTGCTTTTTTGCCTTTCACTCCTATCAAGCATACTCTCGGCCTTTTTTTCTGTCTGTGGATGAACTCCTGTTGTTTAATTTGCTCTCACGTGTGCTGTTCTATTGAATACTGGGGATGTAACTTCCCATCACTAAGGTATTTATATCAATGTAAAGGGCATATAAAATGTTATTTATGACCAAAACTTGGTCATACTTGTTTCATCCTTCTGCAAATGACAAAAGTGGAAAAAGAAGCCAAACTGTCGCAAAATTAGGATTTTTAATGGGAATAGGATTTATGCACAGTGATACATGTTTTACTAGCACAGGCAGTGACCTGTTTTTCTCTCCTCCTTTCTCTGTTTTGTAAAAGTATTTCCATCACTAATGCACCCCTGTTTCAGGGCCTGCCAGTGGCAAATCCAAATGGTCCATTAACTGTGAAGTCAATTGTCAGCTCTTCTGCCTCTAGTTTGGCACACTTCAGAGTGACTCGCTTCATTGATTCCACAGTGACTCTTTATTGCAGAAATAAATCTTGGGTCACATATCTTGAGGTTGATTCAAACTACAGTATTTTCTGTCAGATAAGTTGGCATATTTTTTCAATAGAAGCAAACTGGTAGCGTACACTACATGATGATTTACTTTAATAGCAAACATTCAGATTCAGGTTTAAACTGCAATGGGCAGAATAAAGGTCAGGATTATGCTGAAGGGCATATGCATTTGAATATGTCTTTTTGAGCTTAAGGGACCATGATTGTTGGATAGGCATGTGATTTTGTTGTGCAACTGGAAGATGTATATGGTGTATTTGGTTACATTTAGTGGTTGCTTAGTGTTTATGGGAATGATGAGAATAAAATTTTTGTTCCTTCCCTTGCCATCTCACATCTTCTCTACACAGATCCATGGTGCAAAGCAATATTGGTTCTTACAATTATAGTAGCTCACTTGAAAGTATTGACCCATTCTCTAGAGATCGTAGAAAAATAAAAGTAGTATTTGCTATCAGTGGACTCCACAATGATTTTGTTCCCTTAGATGATAATTCCTTCAACTTACTTATTTTGCACTGCTTTTAAACTTCTTGTCTTTCAGCATATTCTGAAAATGCATCTGTAGAGATAAGATGAATGTTTTTCTCTTTTTTTACAAAAAAAAAAAAAAGGTTTGTAAGGTTATTGCATACTTTCCTCAATGCAGCAGGGAAGATACTGAAATTTTTCCTGGTGAAAAATTATTCCTATACATACTTTGTCCTGCAGTTCATTATATTATGGTCAGTTTGGCTTGTTTTTCACTCTAAGCCGCTGTACTCTTGATTGCTTCAAGTTTACAAATTAGTCTGTTCTCAAAATCCACTCTAAGTGAACAGAAAGATAAAGACAAAGATAAAGAAGTCAGTTATGGCACAAGAGCTGGGCAGAAAGATTAGCTCCCTGGTATGGTTAACAGAGATACTTTTTCAATAATCAGATCAGGATTTGATATTGCCTGGACTGTCTGTAAATCAGTTTGCACTGACTTGTTTTCTGAAAATATTTTAACATAAAATACTGAATTTTAAGTGTTGTGATCTTTTTCCAACATGTGTGGGAAAGCATATGGAAATCTTTGAAAAGCAGAAGGATTTTTGCATTTATAGCTTCCATGATAAGTACAGAGGAGAAAAGTATTATGGGAAAAATATCCACATTAAAACAAACAGACAAGAATACTTTTCCCCTATCAGTTATTTTTACTTCAATCCAAATGCTTCTGTAAACATAAAGAAATAAGCAATCTCTTCCACTTTTAATTAGAAATTTTAAATATTATTGTTATGGTTATGTATTTTATATACAACAGCAACAGTGGCAGGCTGTTTAGACTGTTGTGGTTTTTCTCCTCATGTTCATCTCTCATTAGGAAAATGTGCTCTAAATTAGTCGGAAAAAATCTCTTTTCCCACTGACAATAGCAAGATTTTGGAAAATGTCAAGTAGTTAAGAAGAGAAAACTTGCCCATTGCTCAAAAGAATATTTTAGTCCTAGCCCATGGACCTTCCTGTTACTCCTACTCAGACTTCCCACAGGATATTCCTGTCTCAAAGACTTACTTTAAAATAAATAAATAAGCACTATTGTTAATCTTCATTTTGAGAAAGAATCCATGGAATACAAAAATGCATATTTATTTAACAAGACTCAGCAGTGCTCTTCAGGTTATTTTGTTCCCGCATACAAATTTTGTCATTAGCAGGGACATTCAGATCACGAAGGTGTCCCTGCACAGTGTTATGCACAATTGATTACATATATCTGCTGTTGAAAGTTAATACAGTTCATCTAACTGTAAGCATTGCTCAATGATGTACAGACAGAATCATTATAGTTAAAAAAGGAAATTCACCTCCTGATAAAATAAATAGTTTAGATGTGTTCTTTTGTACTAAATTTTTGTCTACTTTAGAAAGACTGTTATAATCCAAGATATTAACAGGTAACTGAGACACAGAGAGTGTCTCACCCAAAGGTGCTTCTCTAAAGAGTTTCCTTAGGTAGTTTTCCATTTTAATTTCAAGTAAATTGCTATATAGTTATTCCAGAACTTAAATAACAGATGATGGAGAGAGAGTTCCAGACATCTATTCTTACTTCAGGATGTGTTTAACCCAGGCTGAATATAGACAGCATAGTTTAGATGAAGATAAGGACGATATGGCTATTTCTTTGGATTAAATAATTCAAGACTTAGGAATACGTATATACTAAAAAAAAACCCTCTCCTATTTATTGCTATTTAATATGAATATAAATCTCCCTTTTGATGAGTTTAAAAGGTGAAGTTATAAAGCACAGTCCCTGCTGAAGACAGAATTATACCTGGAAAACAGTGGTCCTGTAAATTATAAGGATTGCTTCATCTTTTTTGTGGAGATAAATTTGCACCTTTTTTTGTTTCCCATGACCCCCTATTTTATTCAAACATATGTATCTTGCTCCTGGAGTCAGAATTTTCTTGTGGGAATATATAGAAAATGCTAAATGGAATGGTGATTTCTTTTTGGCATTAAACCTAAACAAACATTTTTCTCCAAAGTTTTGAAAAATCCTGTTGTTTCTTTTTCTTCCCAAAACAATTTGGTTATTTTGCTCTGCTATTATTCTGTACATAATCCATTTTTCCCTCTCTAAAACTGATCCATCACCTTAGAAGAAAAAAATCTAAAGCCTCTGCAGGGAACATATAAAGCAAATGACCAGTTTGTTTGTTATTCTCTTGATAAAACAATCTTATCACACATGGTTTTGCTAATGCAGAAAAATTGCAGAATATGAGATAATCATGCAATACATGTTGTGTGAAAATTATCCGTATTCTAAATTTTCAGAACAATAATATAATTTAATTTAGTTATAATTAGATACACTCAAGAAAATAGTACTATCAATGAAGTACATATCTTTGTCTGCATCTTCATGAATTTTCAGGAAATTACATTAGATGGGTTTATTCTTAGCTGACAGCACAGAGCTGGTGCTGATACCTAGTTTATCTACATATGTAATTTATTTTTTATAGGTGTTCTGCTAGGTTATGGTAATATATGCAAAATTAGTTCTAATTAATTAGGTACAAAGATTAGTGTTCACATATGATGACCAGATTCTGATTCTGATCTCCTTTATAGTTGCTGACATATTAATTTTAATGAAGATAACTAGGTATAACTGAGGATAGAATTTGTCTTCCAGTTTTTTTTTAAATTTTTTTTTACAGTTTCTTTTTAAACACTGACTAAGCTATCTGCTAAAATATATCTAAGCTTATTAGTGCAAGGCTGTACAAAGTGTACTGCAAATGAAGTATGGAGGGAGATGCAAAGGAATAAATGGCCATTTTTCCCAACATGACCAGGCACCTGCAGGTCACGTTTGTTTCAAACCTGGTTTAAAGCTGTTTTATACCCAGAGATTATTGTGTAAGTCCACTGTGATCACCTACAATGACATCCCCTGTAATCATAAAATCCATGAATTAAACTTTTTTCTGTCTGAAGACTGTCTCTCTAAAACTAGCCAAACATGTCTACCTTCAAATTTTACTTATTAATCTCATTTTGAGGCAGTTTTATAGATTCAGGAGATTTCTTTTAAACTTCTGCTCTCCGAGGACAACAGAAATTTAATAAGGTATGCAGAATGTGATCAAGTAATGCTTTATCCTTCTGTTCTTTAAGTCAGACTGATCATCTTTTGATTTTGCGGTGAAACATTTCCATTTTTTATGTGTCCTTGAAATTTTCCTGTGAGATCTTTGAAATCTATAACATCCCTGAAATGTGCTCAGATGAAAAGAGTTAGCATTCCAATGCTAACTGCTGCCAAATGCAGATGCAATCTGACCTCCCTCTGCTGCTTCACCTTCTGTAATTATACACCCAAGGATCACCTTTTTGACCCTTCAATTGCAATTGCCTCTACCATCAGCAATTCCTTTTCAAAGGCTGCATCTAAGTTTAACTGCAAGAGAACACCAGGAGATACCCCAGATCCTGCTTGCTCCTTGTATAACGAGATCATGTGCTTAGATTTCACCTACATGGAGACAGGGATGTGGGAAATGGCTGGTGACTTTTCCAGATAGCATGCTAATGGAAAGCCAGGATGAAGCAGGGGTCAGCACCTGTATCTGGAAATTCAGAAACACTCCTGGACTTTCGATTCCAGAGATAAGCAGAGAAGTTTCCTCCTGATATTGCCTCTTACATTGTTTGGTTGTGAGTATATTTCCTGTACAAAATCTGGAGTTTGTCCTCTGCATTATTTACTTTTATGCTGTGCTACCTTTTATCAACAGTTTTCTGGTTTAGTTCAGATAACTTCTAAAACTTGTCTGAAATGCAAATATATAAAAAAAATCCTCATATTTAGTAGGAATTAGGAAGCATGTCTCCAAATGTTGGGGGGTTTTGTTGTGTTTTTTTTTTGCCTTGCCAACTTTTTCTTCCTTTAAAGTAACCAGAATATTCTGCATTGCTAAGTGAGATGCTGGCAGAAGCATCAATAGATATTCCTTTATTAACATAAATTTTAATCACAGAATCATCAGGTTGGAAGAGACCTCCAAGATCATCAAGTCCAACCCATGCTCTAACACCACCTCAACTAAACCATGGAACTGAGTGTCACATCCAATCTTTTTTTAAACACATCCAGGGATGGTGATTCCACCACCTCCCTGGGCAGACAAAGCCAGTACTTCACTACTCTTTCTGTGTAAAACTTTTTCCTAATATCCAACCTATATTTCCCTTGCTGCAGCTTGAGACTGTGTCCTCTTGTTCTGTCAGTTGCTGTCTTCTAGACAAAACCAGCAAGTTAGTTAAACAAGAGTTGTTTGTATAAACATTTGTGAATTGTCATTAATTGCCTTCCATATCTTCAATTTTTTTATTACTCTGGTACCTTGTTATTAATCAGATTATTTTGCCTGCTTGTTTCTGTGTCACAGCCTGATAGTAACTTAGGTTGTACTACCTAAGTAGTGGCAGAGTTTATCTTTTCCAGGTTTTTCAGAGCTTTCATGATGTCCAAAGATGTAATAAAAATGAGCACTGATGGTCCAGAGAATTCCTTTCTACAATATTTCTTTAGAAGTTCTTTTGCACAGGTTTTCCAGTCCTGCTGATCCTACATATTTTTTTAAACTAGTGTTCCATGTTTGGTTATTAATGACTGAAATAAAAATCACTACCAAGCTTTTCCCAAGGGCACAAGAGATGTATTTACTGACCACTTCTGCTGTTCCTAAGATCTTATAATTATTAATAAGAATCTACCAGCTCTAATAACGAATTAATGCCACTATTGGAATTATTTTTGTTTCTAAAATGTCCCCTCCATACTCTTGCTCTTATCTCTGCTGACTATAGATTTTTCCAGGAATTATTTTGATTCCTTCACCCATTTTCTACAAACCCAGTTTTCTGATTTGTATTTGCTACTAGCACTTTTCTTTTTTCCATTTTTTTAAATTTGAAAGCTATTGCTAATCCTCTTTAAATTAGATTGTGCTAATATTTTTTAACTTGTCTTTTGTCTTCTGTTTAATAAAGATCCAGTCATCATTCATGAATTTCTGATTTTCTATCCTCTCTGATGACGTTGCATGTATTTGTTTTAAGACCATTTTATTTATTTTATCTAGAGAGGCAAATTTAAGTATTACTGATAAAGACTGGTGTCTTCATGTGATTATGGCAGGAACACAGAACTGAAGATACTACTGCTCATTAATTTTGTGATCAGCTGTTATCTAAGTTGAGGCAGCTTAAATGGTGTTATTCCATGGCTTGTTTAGGAAGTAATCTATACTGTCTGTGGTGTGTCTAGAAACAACAATTAAACAAAGGTCCAGCTTGTGCCATCCTAATGTGCCATGTGCTCCTGGGATCTTATTTAGGACTGACACAGCCCTCAAAGGGCCCTGTGCCTGTAAGGAGTTTGCATGGGATCAAGAGAATCCCCTGAGAGGAAAACAGGTGTCGAGAGAGTATTGGGAAGGTGGTGAATTAGCACATATGCTTGTTCTGATTTTATTCCATAGTTATTCAGTAATCCACAAGGGAAATGGACCCTTTTTTGGTGAATCCTTAAGACAGTGCAGCTCTCTTAGATTATGTCTTAGAGGTCATGGAGACAACAATCAGTATCTTTGTTTCATGTCATCACTAGTGCCTGATCTCTCAAGTGAGAACTCATGGAAAAAAACCAGACTAAATTTAGCCTTGATCCTACACATGCTTATTAAAAGAACACATCTTAAGTATTTGTCAGCTCTCTTGAAAATGCAAATGCATTACACAGTGAACACAGAAGAGGTGCTCTTCCCAATGTGCTCCATCCCTGGGGAGTGGTGCAGTAATTCTGTGTGAAACAAAGTCCCATTTCCATTTTCCTTCCAGTTGATATTTCTGTGTTTGTATGTGTATAGGACATGGACCTGGGTGGATACGGACGCACACATCACTTGTCAAAATGGGAATTTTTTTGCCCATAAGAAGACTTCTGAAAATCTCTGCAATTTCACAGATTTCCAACACACTACCCGAGGAGTAAGAACTACTTAACATCATACAAATTAATAGACCTGAGGTCTGTAATGAGCCCATGTTAATAAGTAGGGAATCAGTGAGAATCGTTATTCTGTGATTATGGATAAAAAGCTGTTAAAGACTAGGACAATAGTTTATTTTGCAGTTTTCCTTTACCCTTTTTAGAATAAAATAGGCAGGTAGGAAATTTTGTTACTACTAACTGGAGAACTAGCTTACCTGGAAAATTTTTATTTTGGAATTTCTGCCCTGCAGAAACTTGCATCCTTTCCTTGCCAAATGGCACATCTCAAATGAGATCCCCATCTCCTACAGCAAAATTATGTACTGCACTGGAAATAGATCTAGACTGGTACCATAGAAAATGAGATGCCAGCAATAACCCATTTGACCAGATCAATCTGCCTGCTCCAAAACTGTCAAAGGCTAGGGAGTTGTTCAAAGAGCAATCTCCAGGAAATAACTAACCTCTTACTTCTTCTCACATTTGCACTCACTTCTTAAATGTTTCTTGTCTGATCTCAGAAGGGTCATAATACTGTTATTAGAAGCTTTCCCTTCTTAAAAGGAAAAAAAAGGATATCTATGAAAATTGCAGTAATTTAAATTGGTCTTCCTGATCTGTCCAAAAATTATAAATTAACTTAATTATTTCCAGTGTTCAGTGTCTATAATTAACTCCTCAAGGAATACTAATTTTGACAACTCTTTTCCAAAAATAATCACTTGATGTTTAACCATAGTAAATTGGAGCATCTCTTTATGGGAGGAAAATGAAAACATTCACATAAGCTCCCTGAGTTCTTCTGCTCAGTGCTGTAATATAAATTGGAGATTTGCAATATGCTTGTGCACAAATAAAACACACTAAGAGAAATCAACACATGCATGTCCCTCTTTTCTTTGCAAGTGTGTACACACAGGAGCTATTGCCATGCTTCATAACTTTGCACTCTCCCTGTGAAAGTTCAGATTAAATGGTAATGTACCGATCCAAGGCTAACGTGAAGGGATTAATATCTTTCCTGATTTTTGACAGGAAGAGGGAAAATCTATGTTCATAATAAGCTAAACCATATATTTTACTGGAAATGACATATGTAGAATGATTTTATAAAAATGAATCTGTCATTCTTTTCTGATGTAGTTCACTATCATAGGGCATCAAATTAATCTTTTATAGATCTGTGTTTGTGGTATTGGCTTATAATGATTTGTGGTTGTTTTCTTCCAACGAAGTAAACTCCTATGAAACACAGAAATGGCCATGAATGTTACAATCACAGAGTCTAAAGAAACTCTTCTGCTTGGGACTGATAGTCTCACCCTAGGGTGATTTTTCTGGGTCAGTTAAATTGTCTTGGCAGTCATTCTTTCACTGCCATGTGTCTGCTGCCAGTTAGCATTGACTGAACTGGTGGCACCTAAAGAAAGCCCATCAGTGTGAGTCCAGAAATTCAAGTTCCCCATGGGAAACCTCTCTGCAAGGAAGCAGACAATCCTCTTAAGAACATATTGTCATTTGTGCATCCCTCTTTGAAGTCTTAGAGCAATGGAAGAGATTAAATATCTGTTCCCTCAGAAAGAGTTTAATAACACATCACCTTTATATTTACATTACAGGTTTAAATTCAGGTATTCTTGTTAGACAGTTTGTGTATTAATCTCTATTCTTGGCTCCTCCATAGGGCAGGTATGCCCTTGCCTGTTGTGGCAGTCATCACTAGGATAGTGTTCTTGAGAGGATAACAGAACCTGAACTCCACCAAACCCACAGAGCCATGCAAAGACAGTAATATCAAGATCAGATCAGATAAAGTATGTTTAACTTTATCAAATACATTATTGTAACAAAGAGGTTTCAATTTTTCTGCTAAATCGTCTCCCTTGTGCCTAGATGGAGGCAGTTCCTTATGAAAAGAAAAGAAGGAGGGAGGGAAGCAGAGACTTTCGGGGTCCTGCAGGTTTCAGGATGGCACTTGCACAAAGAGAAGCAAAGTGCTTGTCTTCTGTTTTTTTGCAGGGTACAGATTCTTCTTTCCCGCTTCCAAGATCAGCTGAGTTCAAAACACAGGTGTCCTGGTTTCGGCCAGGACAGGGTTAACTTTCTGCAGTAGCCGGAAGAGGGCATGGCCAGGACCCTGATGGCATTTGCTATCATCTCACATAATTGTCAGGGCAGGGGAGGAAACATGGCAGGGGTTTTTCTGTGCAAATAGTTTCTTTAGACATAGATGTATATAATCTTACAGCTTTTGTTATCAATATTGTTGCCGTTACTCTTGGTTTTCTTATCTCATTGCTGTTTCTAGTAAATTGTTCTTATCTCAACCCATGATCTTTGCCTTTTGTGCCTCCCATTGGAGAGGGAATGGCATGTGGTCCTTTTCATAGGAGTACTAAATTAGAGAATACCATAGCTAAACCAGGACAACACAACTACCTCATCCTGAAAATATGTTAAGGTATCCCTTTGTAAGAGGTAGCTTCTACCCCTATAAAATCTCAAGGCCTCCTATTCCTGTTGAAGAGGGGGTATTCTTAGTCTGAAGACCTCTGTTTTCAGGGAAGGAGAAGATAATGGACTTGCTGTCAGGATTCAGTTCTTCTACATCCTCCATGCCTTATTTAAGGTATAACTGAAATCTATGCTGTGACTGATATTTAGAAAGATCAAGAGTGGCTTTCTTAATACTATTTCTCCCCTAAGCACTAGGGTGATAATTTTCCTGTCCAATCACTGTCCAAACTGGTCTCACTTCTGTTTTTTTTTTAGGTAAACGTTGCAATGAAAAATCAAAAAGATTGAAGGGTTATAATTTTTTTCTTATCTGAAAAGTGTTATTCTTTTAACTTCATAAAATATTTGAAATGCTACACTGCAGAAGTTATTAGTACATTAAAAAATCTTTACACCAGTATCCTGTTTCCTAGATAAAATAAGTGTTAAGACATTAAAAAAGAACAAAACAGGTTTGTCCCAGAAAATTGTTGTAGAGTTTTGTCTTTTTAACAGTGATTCAGGACTTCTTTTAGCCCTTTTCAAAAGAAATTTTTAGTGCATTCAGTAATCCTTTCCACAATACTTAGAATCAGTTTGAAAACTGATAATTCCAAGAGTTTTGGAAACCTAATGTAAATTGCTCGAAGGACAGAATGACAGCACTAATCGTATAAATCATGCTAGCACTAAATAGCGTATATTACTGAAAATTGTACTAACAAACAATATCCTTATCTGACATAATTTACAGTGTTATGATCATTTTCGTATCATATATCCACCACCCACTGCCTCCTTCCCATTTCTTACAATTTATCATTTCATTCTCTAGGTTGGCATCCCACCTCATCAGTACTGACTTCCTTCTGGCTGCATGAGTGAATTCCTTGCACATAGTATCTTTGCCTAGAGACCATCCCCCTGCAAGTGTGTTGCTCAGGCCACAGAGTTCAAAAGCCACATTTGAGCTCAGACTGTGCAGATGGGGAAGATACCAAAAAAAGACATCTCCTTCCAAATTAAGGGTCCATCTTGCCTGTTAGAAAATATCTATATTTGTTTTGCTAGAGAAAGTATGTGTTTGAGCCTGACTGATATCTGTGATTTTATATACTACTTGACTGTCAATGTGCTCACGGGCAGGGTGATTCATGCCAGCTGGCATTTTCCTAGGTCATGGCCAGATGTGACACAAGGACACTACTTGCAAGAGGCAATATGGTCAACATTCCGCTTCTTTGAAGGGTGAAGGAAAGGAGCAATTCCCATGCCACTTTTTTTCTCAGGGTTTGCCCACCTCCCCTTTCTTGGCTGGCATGGGTGTAGTTTGCACCCAGAAAAGTGTAGTCCCTCCACCCTACAGTGTTCAACAAAGACAACAGAAGAAGAAGTAATTTTCTGCTAGGTTGAACAGGAGAGGAAACAATTTGCTACTCATGCCATCAGCCTTTTCTGGACCAAAACTGTAGTGGGGTCATGCTTGAGGCCTCCTCCATCATACTGGGTGTACACAAATCTCATGTTACATATATCATCTTCTTGCTTTATGTGGATTTGAATTATTTTTCCTTATTGTTGTTTCATTTTGTATTGTTTTACTTCAGATGAAATAATTCTGTCCAATTAACCCCTTTGTGCAACATGAAAGTTGTAAGTCAGATATTTAGGTACAAGATGGGAAGTTTTGTAATTATTTTTCATATATTATACCCATGTGACAATTTATGTTGTAAAGCTACTACATTTACATTATATTTTAATTAAATGTTACTTTTAAAGATATTTAACAAGATATCCATACATGCCTCCTCTTGGGATTACTAACTTTTATTATCTTAAGCGTGTCATACAGGAAATTTATCAAAAATCCAGTGCTTGGCTTCTTTTTATTCCCTTTGTGATCCTGGTTTTGATAATCATTATTAAAGTACTGTTCCACTTAATGGCTTTGCAGTAAAAAATAACAATGCCCTTGAGAGAAGAAGAGATTTATTGGAACCACAATGCAAATAAAAAAACTATTGCCAAGTTTGGTGTTTTCCTGAAAGCTTTGTCTATACTAGTAAATAAAATGGGCCAGAGACTATTCTCTGTCCCTGAGGACAAATGATATGGCACAACCCACATTCAGGCAGCTAAACCCTCTTAATTCTCAAAACAAGGGAACTACATCCATACTGCCAATCGCAAGCAATCCTTAGAGTGCATCACCCCCCAAGTCATGGTCCAGGACTGTTTGTGGTGGTGTTAATTGGTTTACATCCAAAAGTCTGCCAGGAGCTAAGCTAACAGGGTGGATGCTTCTGTCCTTGCACAGGCTGTTGCTTATTAGTATAGTCATGGCCATATTTCTACAGAACACTGATCACACAGCACAGCCAGTGATTGAGGGCTGTGGTAACCATTCATGGCACTTGTTCAAGTTGCAGCTCAGTACTAGTACTTTCAACTCAGAACAAAAAATGTTGGATTTGAATACTCAAAATAAAACAATTCCTTGGTTTACAGAATGTCTTTGAACAAAGGAGTAAATTCATGTCATATAGGTGAAAGATGAGCTGCCCTCAAAAGATGGCTAAAAACAATGGATAAAAAGAAATTAAACCCCACTGGCCTCTAACCTTACTAAAGGAACGCCTAATTAAAGAAAAACTTTTATTTTTGTATTCTAAACACTCTTAAGGTTCTCTGTGAAATCTAAGTCAGGCTTTTAAATGAAGCTTGGCTTTCATTGTGCTTTAACCCTTATACAGAGGACAAATGAATATTCTTGGAGCTCCTGCTGAGGCAAATGGCCCTTAGTGCACTTGTTGAGAGCTAGCTGAGGTATTTCTGTGTTACGCTGAGCTGTGCACCCTGCATCCTGTGCAAGACATAAATCCTTCCCTGCTCGCCCTTTACTTCAAGCAAGAAGCAACTTTGATGTTGTTGGTATCAGCATTAACTTTGTATGGCAGGCTGAGCCATGGCATGCTGAAGCATCAAGGAATGAAGGTCAGGCAATACCCTTTGTCTCTCAATGCTCAGGTGAGCAGGGTGTCACATTCAAGAAAACAAGGCAATTTATAGGGGAGATCATTGCCTGCAACTCAGGAGAGCGCTTGAGCACATGATCAATATCCAGCATGTTTGCAGCTGGCTGTATGAAACAAAATTTCAGTGGTTTCTTGGGTCCTGAAAGTTCAAAGAGTAAGAAAGATCTCTTGAGAAGGAGACATAAAAGCACCAGGGCAACAGAAAGAGGACAATTATGCCAGATTTTATTTTAAAACACTGAGCTATAAATGTGAACAAGAACAAAATGGAAAAGCAGTTCAAAACACTGGAGGAGGCAGGCAGCCAAAACATTTGTCTGAAAAAGCAGCTTCTGTGGTACACTTGGGCTAGAATGTCTTGTGTTTGTAGCTTGCTCTCAATGTTGGTTGACTTGAACATGATTTTTCTTCTGCAGCCAAAAGCAGCCAAGGCCTACTGGATATAGTACATTCTTTGCCATCTTCTGTTAAAAAGTAATATAGCAGTTTAACACTGCAAATTTGCATCTTTGAAAATGGAAGGCAAAATCGTCTGTCTCTATTTCTGATGGATATGGATTTTCTTGTTTTGCTGGAGTTTTTTCCCTAGAAAATTTAAACTTATGTTCGGTACCTTTTCTATTTACATTAGCTATGGACCTATTCGGATGTTTTTCAAAGAGCTAATCCAGCAGAAAGTTTTTCAGAGTCTTTCCAGATCTAGACAGAGAGTCAGGGATTATGAAAAGAGTGAAAGCCACAAAATCTGCAGCTAGCAAAAACTGTTGACTTTGATGCTGGGATACAGCCCTGTTTGGTGCCTCTTACAGCTATTGCTAGGACTGCTGACAAGTTCCCGTTTCCTCAGTGATGAAGAAGTAATTTTAGCCACAACAATTAGCAAAATAGCTGGATATGGACTTCCATCGGAGGAGCACAACAACAAGGATGTAGTCTTTGGTCACATTGAAATGAAAGAAATTCCATCTGCATACATACAAAAAAGGGTCAGGATAATCACAGAAGCAGTACAGGCTCGGTCCTTTAAGATTGTTTAAACTTGGTGAGGCAACACTCTTCATTTAACTTTGAAGTTGGCCTGTTCTGAGCAGGAGCTTGGATTTACATAGATCCCTTTGAACCTAAATTATACTCAGGTTCTAATTTTAATATTCTATAGAAACTTAGCAAAGCAAGGTAAAAATTAACTAGATATCATCTGTACCTTTCTAATCTGCTTTATTTATGGTAAATAGTATCTTCACTTCATTTAGAAACATAGAAATCCTGGTATTAATATTTCAATATCCACATAATTTCCAGAAGTCATCCAGATATAGACATAGCTAGATGAAACTATCTTCAGTTAGTGTTTTACTCGCCACACAATCTAATTAATATTTTAATATTGGGTCTTCCCACACAACCAATTTTCTAAACTACATATATTAAAAGGTAAATCACACCTAAAATGTTGGAAAATTATGCTGGACCTCAGGGAATTTCAGTAGTTTTTATACCACACACACTATGAGTTTCTTTTTCAGCTTGAAGCTCTGAGCTTCAGGTTTCAGAAAACCCAAAATTCAAAGGAAGGTTAAGGAAAATTACGTTTTCTCTGCTTCTTAGTCAAAACCATTAATGCCACAGAGGTTTCCATGGCTACCGTGGTACCGTGACACTGAAAAAACAATTTATTAAATCAATGAAAAAGTAAAGAAAGAGAACACGAAAGAAAAGACCTCTGCTTTAACAAAATTTCAATATAAATATTAAGATGAAAGAGAACCACACATACACAGGCAGAAAGCAGGCTGAGTTGGTACCACAGCAAGGCACTTCTGAGCAGCTTCATTAGCAATTGCACTTCATTTAAATGGGCTTCTCATCCTCTCAAAGCAGCATGGGGAAGTTCAAGTTTAAAGGTGGCCCTAAGAGATGATGAAGATTTCTCACAGTGAAAAATTAAAACAGAAGCATGGTGACTAGTGCAGGCAGGTAAATTTATCAGGTAAATGAGGGGACTTAAAAGTTCCCAGGCTGTCACTGCATGGCAAGAGTGCTGGCCTCACACCACAGCCTGACCCAGGCCTTGCAGACAGAAAAGATTATGGCTGCGTTTTGTGAAGGAACCCAGTCCTTAATCATGAACAGTCTCGACACTTTTCATAAGCAAAAAATGGTCTTTTCTGGTGCCATGTTAACATTTAAGCCACCTTTGAAATGTAAACTAGTGAGTGAATGTGTCTTATGTGTGAAAAAGGTGCAGGAAAAGTCTATTCAAAGGAGAGTGTGGATGCAATTGGATTAAAGTATTTTAGGTTGCTAAGCAAGTATATGTATATCATCTCTTATCATGGCACAGTCACTGTTGCAACACAAAATACTGTTCTAGGCTTGTATTATAACAAATGTTTGTATTTTAAAATAGAATCTGTAATTTGATTATTTATTCCTGCTAAAAATCTGGCCCTTATTAATTTTAACATTAAAAATTTCATAAGAATTTTCTCTGCTCATTGTTACATTTAACTGATGACGAATATATTTCTTCCTTTCTTCTCTCCTTTCTACAGAGCAAGGTCAGCTTTCTGTATGGTTCATGGTAAGCCAGCATCAAAAGGCAGTATCATCCATCATTTAGGTTTCCTCCGAAGCTACGTGAGTATGGCTGTTGTTGGCTTATAGCTATCCTTGAAAATTTCACCTGGTTAGGTTGGCCTGTCTGGTTCTACCCTCTTAAATTTCACTGTCACTTGACTCCTTGTGGAAATGAGAAATATTTACACTGCCAGAGAATATTAAAATTTTACCTTTAATCTTCATGCTCAGCAGTTGCTTCCATTTGTAACTAAGCACATTCACAGAAATTATGTTTCTTGCTCAGATGCTTTGAGGGCTGATATAAACTCAGTGGGACTCTGAACTGGCATCTTTTTCAGTGAGTCCTCTAGTTTTGGCAGTATCAAGCTGTTTCAGAAAGATTTGATGGTTTTTTAAATTGCTTTAGTATAAACAGAAAATAATTTTTCAAAATAGTAATAAAATAATGGCATTTTGATTTTTCAATGGGAAATATCTTTATTGCTATTATTAATTGACTTCATTTAATTTTCTTTCCATTTCATTCTGATTTTATTTTTAAAACTTAAATACCAGTTTCTCACATTCAAGGTTAACATTGTGGTTCAGGTGAAGCAAAAGATTATTTTTAAGAATCTGGTTCTTAGAAAGTATTTTCAGCTATCTTATTTTAAAGAAATTGTTGTTAGTATTAAATTTACTTTTATTTTCCTTAACTGAAAAAAAAGAAGCTGGCAGCACAGCTTTAATCTTAACAGGATCTTTAGTAATGACGGCAGCTGCTCACTAGATAAATGGCTTTCATTTATTCACTCATTTCATCTTGGACACCTAATGTGATTGACAAATGTGTCTATTCAGGTTTTTCACTTGTTCTGACATCCTAGTGCTGGCAGAACTTCACTGAATTACTTGAGAAAATCAAACTGTTGCCACAAATCAACAGGTGCAAACTTATGAATGTCTTTCGCACCAAGCACTGCGGAAATAATCTCAAGAGAATAATTACGTGAGAAGTGATGATGGGTCTTTCTAATAGAGAGCCAGCAGACAAACACACATAGTTTGCAATGAATTGCTGAGATCTGACTGTCTGCTCAAAGCCAGTGATGGAGCATGATAATTCTGCTGCAATGTCTCTGATACTCAGACTTGAAGGGATCATTTAATTTACTCAGACTGAGCTGATTAGGTGCCTTAATTCTCAGGCTCTGAGTACCTTACAGTACTTCACGGCAGTTTGGTTAGACAGCCTGTTAGTCCTTCCTCCCTGACCACTGGCAATAGTCCTGAGGATGTCCAAAACCTATGGACTGGTAATCTATGCAGTGAAAGGATGTAAGTCTGGGTATTTAAATATAAAATTCTAACCACATAATTAAAGTTCTATTTTCACAAAAATTTCTTCCTATAAAGTAAGCTCAACATATCAGTCATGCATTTTTCTTTATGCAGGATCTTCAGGGGCCCCTGTACTCCCTATAGGATTATATTTCACAAGCCATCTGCTGAGAATCAAGGAAAACCTTTATGCTTCCATCATTCTACCCTTCCTCTTGCAGGATAACACAGGCACAGTAACAGCTGAAAAATCCTGGAAAAAGCCTTCCAGTTTTCTGTTGCTCTTCAACTCTTTTATGACCCAGACCTCTTCTGATACTTAACAGTGCATTCATGGGCCATATTCTAAAACAAAAATAGGTGACTAGTCAAGCAGCAGAAGTGATACTCCTTTTTGACTTTTGTATAGCATGTTTTACTCCTAGGGATTGTACTCTCACAATATAAAAGTTGTAAATTTGACAGAACACTTACTTGAGGCTTATGAAAAATACAGAACTGTCAGTAAAGCAGCTATTACTGAATGGTGTAACTAATGACAGAATCTTTTTTGATTTTGTTATTACTAAAATATTTTTTCCCATACTTGATCTAGAAATCATAGAATCATTGAGGTTGAAAAATATCTCCAAATTCGAGTCCAACTGTTAGTCTAGCACTGCCAGGTCCACCACTAAATCATGTCCCTAAGTCACTAAAGCATGTCCCTAAATGATCCATATTGCCCACTCAGTGCTGTCTACCTTGTATTTCTGCTTCCCTTGATGTTCAGGAGAAGTCTCTCATCTGCTCACCAGACAGACCTGACAGCAGGGAATTTCTATCCTCACCATTGTGGGAGCACTTTTAGACAAAGTCTATGAGCTTGAAAAACATAGCCCTTACAGATGGTGTTATCAGTGATAGGCAGTGCCAGAGATGATAAAAGCATTTAAACCAGTAGAGAGGATGAAAGGGTGGCAGTCTGTGTTTATATAGTTGCATTAGTTTCTTAGGAAGTAGATGAAGCAGGAAAGAAGAAAGAAGAGACAGTAATCAGAGTACCAGAGCAGCCACCACACCTTGCTGAGGATAAGATTAAGCCCTTCATCTGTGCCTATTGAGGACACACAAACACAGTGTGAGGTACATGGCTGTCTGCAGGAAAACGTCCTAACAAGGTCTGAAGGTTTTTGTTGCTTTCTGGAAGGAATAAGAAAAATAAATTGTTCTGAGTAGCAGAGAACCACCTGTACTGAGTGGCTATGGTGCAGCAAAGCCTGGAAACAAATGGTAAATGCAGCCATGGAAGAAGCCCATATACAGTTGTAAAGATACATGTTGGGTGTCCGTATAATTACTTGCTTGAATTAAGTCTAGTGAGCTGTATTTCTTACAAAATCAAGCCAAAAGGTAAATGAACAAAGCAAAAGATGTCCTTAAAAATTACTGGTATCAAGGTTAAGGTTTTGTGAAGTGTATATACATCTTATGTAAATAGTACAAAAAGGACTATCTCTAGGATAAGTAGTTTATATCGCGCATATTAAGCATTTTCTCCTTATTCATCTTGATATCAAAGCTATTATGCAACTTTAAACCATAATGTTTAAGCAATTACTTATTCTAATTACTTTAGGCAATAAAATATATTTATACCTTTTTAACAGCAATTTCTTAATTTGCATATTTTCATTAATTTAAAAAAATGAATAATTTAGAAGCACAGTAACAGGTGATTTATACTAAAAGACATTTTGTCTGTGAAGAACAGTTTACCCATTTTTCCCATATATAGCACTGGGCAGCAGCCCAAGAGCTTTGGTGTCTGCACTATGGAAACTAAAGGGCTGCAACATCTTTTAGTTGGCTCCTTTGCTGTGGATCTGTTAATAAAACAACTTTGGCTGTTTCCAGATTATCCCAGCTATAACTGATCGAGGCCTGGTGCAAGTTAGAAAAGCCTCAAGGCTGCTCTAAATTATGAATGTCATATGGTCCCCAAAGAAACCTATGACATAGGGTAATGCCTCATTTGCAAGGAGCCAGAGCTCTGTGAGGCTGTGGACGGTCTCTTCAGTCTTTGTTTTCACTGAACACAGTGGTGGCAGATTCAGATCTAGGCCAGGCAACAAAATCCAAATTCTGAATATCATACTCTTGAGCTGGGTTTTGTTGCACTTACCATGTTGAAAGTACATAGCAACTTGCATTATTGAGGTGCTGGAGTACATTCAAAGAAGGGCAGTGAAGGTGGTGAAGGGTCTGCAGCACAGATCTGGTGAGGATTGGCTGAGGGAGCTAGGGTTGCTTAGCCTGGAGAGAAGGAGGCGCAGGAGAGACATCACTCTCTACAGCTACCTGAAAGGAGGCTGTAGAGAGGTGGGAGTCAGTGTCCTCCCAAGTAACAAACCATAAGACAAGAAGAAATGGCCTCATGTTGTGCCAGGGGAGGTTTAGATTGGATATTAGGAAAAATTTCTTCACTGAAAAGGTTGTCAAGCACTGGAACAGGCTGCTCAGGGAAGAGATTGAGTTAGCATCCATGGGGGTATTTAAAAGTCGTGGAGATGTGGCACTTAGGGGCATGGTTTAGTGGTGGACTTGTCAGTGCTGGATTAATGGTTGGACTTGATCTTAGAGGACTTTAGAAGGAAGAAGTCAAATTAGAGAAAACAAGAGTTTTTGGACCTGATGTACATGATAAAATAATCTTGTGACAGGTTTGGCCACTTGTGGAAAGTTTAGGGATTCATAAATAGAACATCTCTGGGTGACAGCATGCCCAGGTACGGAGCATGGTGTGCAGCCCTCTGCAGAATTGTTACCTTCATTATCCACCACACATCTGTGCTGAGCACTGTACTGGAGTTAATTTGGGGATTTCTATCCCACCTCTGCATAATATAAACCACTACTCAGAGTCTAAAGCAGCAGTGAAGCACTGTTTAGATCAAAAGAATGACAGGATTCAGCCCCATAAATACACACATTCTGTTGCATAGTATATGTTACCCTCAAATCTGTTATCTCTACGTTTTAGCCATAAATCATATTCTGTTTCAAGAAAATGGATACTCCACGTGCTTGACATGACAGTTCCATTGGAGAGAAGGAGAGTACTGTGAACACACAGCAGGATCTGTTATAACTAATGCCAGACAGAAAACGATGCAGATTTATGCCATCCAAGAAGCCAGCCTATAAAATTTTATGAAATAAAAATTTAAGAAAATGAAACAAAAAGGTACAGGTTCTAATTAAACTATTCTATTGATAGTCTTGCACAATGTCATTGTTCTCGATGTCTCATTTGTATAATTTTAAATAACCAGGATAGATCATTGACCCAAAGTTACTGCAGATTTACCCATGTATTTTTGCAACTGGGAGTAAAATAAAATTGAAGTTCATCTAGATTTACAAGGATCAAACTTAAATACTCTGATTCAGCAATGACTATTCTTTTTTTCCAAATATACTCAAGATAGAGTATTTTATATGCTGAGATTGTCACCCAGACAGTGCAGATGCTTGCTCAAGCAAGAAAAGTGTTGCTGTTAAAAGATCAACAGTGAGATGCTGTGTATCACAAAAAAAAAGTTTTAGTTAATAGAGCTTTATCACCTCCAGGACTGGCATTACAGAAACTTACAAAGTTCCTTGATTGCTGCAGTTACATGCAAGGTGCCAAAAGTGTTTTGACTGGGTGGTTTAACTCAGAGAGGTTTCTTGGCAAGGACACAGTATTGTAGACAAATGTTCCAAAGCTTTCTTTGTGTCACTGGTCAGTTGGCCAGTGTTAAGTATTACAGGAGAAAGGTGGGAAGAGTAAAAGTTATTATTCTTCCTCACTCTAGACACTGGACCGATTCTGGAAGCCCAAAAAGCAGATACATAGGGCAAGAAGGGCACACAATGTTTTCCTTTCAACTGTAGTTCAAATCTAGCAAACATACAAAATGGATTATGTTTGGATTTAATGGAAAAGTAGCTTCCAGACAAAGAAAGAAGATGCAGTGATCTTCTCCTCCACCCCAACCAGTGGAATACCTAAACAAGAAAATCAAATTTGGTCCAGAAATTCCTCAAGCCAACAGTTTAAAGATCTCAAGTGAAGAGCTTGGGCTGTCTCAATTACAGGAGAAAAATAATTTATGTAACATAAAGAGAATAAAAATTTGTCAGATTTCTTTAAAATCACATCTGTTCATCATGCATTATGTTTGGTGACAGAAAGAGCAAACTCTAAAGCACTATATGATAAAAGAGAGGAAGCATGGCTTCCAGTTTTGGTACCCTTCCAGTCCTGCATCCAAGTCATTTATGAAGCTATTGAAGAGCACAGGACTGAGGATGCAGAACCCCATTAGTGACAGGTCATCAGTCTGATGTCACCCCATTCACTATAACCCTTTGTGCCCAACCCATGAGCCAGCTGCTCACCCATCACATGATGTGTTTATCCAGCTGTGTGTAGGATATCTTATCCTGAAGGATACAGTGAGGGACACTATCAACAGCTTTATTGCATTCGTAGTTAATAAAACTGGCTTGTTGATTGTCATCACATTCTCCTGTAGGTATTATGAACCTGTGATGGCTAGCAGTTAAAACCTCTTCATGCAGCAGCTTATATTACAACATTGTTTCCTGTTACTAAAACTGTGATAGTATTGTCACAGGATTATACCCTAATAAAAGGCATCTATGATTCTATTATTACTAGAATCATAGGTTGAAAGGGACCTTAAAGACCATCCAGTTCCAACTCCCCTGCCATGGCCAAGGACACCTTTCACCAGACCAGGTTGCTCAGAGCCCCATCCAACCTGGCTTTTAACATTCCCAGGGATGGACTGTCCACACTTCTCTGGGCAACCTGTTGCAGTGCCTCACCGCTCTGAATGTAAAGAATTTCTTCGTAATATCTAATCTAAACCTACTGTTTGAAGTAGGTTTAATGGCTGCTGTTTGAAGCCATTCCCCCTTGTCCTGTCACTACATGCCCTTGTAAATATTTTCTCTCTGTCTTTTTTGCAGGCTTCCATCAGGTACTGGAAGGCTGCAATTAGATCACCTCAAAGCCTTCTCTTTTCCAGGCTGAACAATCCAAGATCTCTCAGCTTTTCCTCCATCTCTCTAATTACCATGACAGACTCACTCCAACAGGTTGATGTCCTTCCTGTGCTAGGGACCCCTTTAAAATACTTATTTTCTAAATTACAAACATAGTAGTGTCAAACTATTTGTATTATTTGATGGAAGACTTTTCTTAATAACTTGTGGATGCAAGGAGAGATTCTTATTTGTCATTCTGTCATTCAGTGTGGTGCAACACTTACAGCAGTTTATTAGCATGGGTCAGATTTTTCTCCAACAGTTTTCACACAGCTTTGCAATTCTCCTTGTCTTGCACATCTGTATAATGAGAGATTAGAAAATAAGGAAATGGTAGGGGAAAACTTAAAGAACTTTGAAATAAATACGGATTCTTAATTGACTTAGTCTTTCTTTGCATGTTTTGTTGGGTTTTTTCAGTTCTGTGGTTTCTCTTTGAGATCACAGTTTGGGTGCTTATTTTCCCAGCTGGTTCCAGGGTGGATTCCTCTACACAACACAAAAATCCTCTCCTAAAGTGAGGAGCATTCTTGGCATTTCTGGTTCATTATACATTTTAAGGGTGTGTCTAGCAGAGAACCAAAACCGTTGACAAAACTGCAACGAAAAGCTCCTCACTATGACTCTTACTGAGGGCAAATATTTCTGTTTTCAAAGGTTTATAGAGCATTTTGAAATGAACACTTAGTTCATTTCAATATGGAATCATACTCCTCTGTTTTCAGACAGAGGTGTGCTATTCTTCTAAGCCACTGACCATTTGTACTAAGAAGTGTTCCGAGTCACACATAAATTGGTGTGTTACCTACATGCCATTGTCTTGTTAGGGTTAGAGCTCACCAGCTCGTGAGCCCAGCTCCAGTGGTTGAGACACTCATCCTTTGGCTTAGAGCTGATTATCAAACGCTTGGTTATGAGACAGAGAAGTCAAACAGGCCGACTTCCAGGACAGATCACCAGTTTTTTAAGGAGTAAGGGAAGACAGACCACTCTGGTACAGAGTAAACAAATCTTCCCTCCCGTCTTTGAAATCCTGGGATCCCAGTGTCCCTAACTAACTTATTAACTGGGCCAGAAAAACTCACAAAATACCCTAGCTGCGCTTTTCAGTCAAAACAGCTCTATTTCACAGATGGATTTGTGCTCTCGATATGTGTGATAATTTTCCTTCACTAAAGGTTCTGTAAGCCATAAAGGCAACCAACCAGCTGTCATTATTTTCAGGTCTCCTTCTATCTGTCATGACTTTTACAACTCTAAAGTTCCTTGGTTTGCAAGAGAAGCTCTCAAATCATACCTCTACTTGATGAACACACTGAAAAAATAAAGGCAAACATGTAGACATGTTCCAAGCTTTCACTCCAGTTTTCTGATGGAGCTAAGAGGATACTCTTACTCAGTCAGGTAATAGGTGCAAGTCAGCTAAAGCCTTATAGCAAGCACAGGGTTAATCATGCTCCTCATCCTTATTCAGTGTAAACCAAGCCTTGGCATTGTAAAAGGGACTGTGTGAGGGAAGGGAAGTTACTCCTTTGCAGTGTTGGATGCACATAAAAAACGGAAAAGCTCTGGAGATAAAAGAGCAGGGCCTATCGTGGCACATAGAGGAAGGGGCAGGGAAAGGAGGAAGTAGGGTTTAGATTTCAATTGAAGTGCAGGATAATTCAGTGATCTGTGAGAATGTTTTAGCACTTTTCATGAGCCTGAGAATTTTTGCAGTTTGTGTTTGCTACTTTTAAAATCTTATTGGCATGCATGGTGATCTCTGAGTAGTGAGAACATTCATCTTTCAGGACAAACACTTTATGATAGGTTTTAAGGTGAGGGAACACTTGTTTACGTATTGCTTGTACAGTCTAGCCAATTTGAGTGGTTTCTGGAGCAATTAAAGTGAATGAAGCGATACATGTAGAAAATCCAGGAAAAAATCAAACTTTTTAAATGGCTTGCCTAGGAAAATTTTTCATACACATATACTCCATCATAGTCCCACCATAAAAATGCTTGAAACCCCTACATTGCAGAGAATCCAGAAAGGCCTCCTGCAAAGGTTTTCTATCTGCAATGAAATGTGTGTGTGTGTGTGTGCGTTTGCATGTGTTTGTATGTTTATGTATGTCTGTACAACTCAGGTTCTCAGTGCTAGAATTATTCCCATCTTAATATTTGGCCATTGACTACTGTATTTGTCTCTCATTTAAAGTCTTTGTCATACTTCTCTTTAGTTCTGTCCTTTGTACTTCCTAGGAGAATGAAGTTACAACCCTTGAGTCGCAAAAGAGCAGTGTACCATGGTGCTTGCACTAGCAGGAAATTTTCCCCAATACCACACAAGTTTAATGGAAATAATTTGAAAGCTGAGTGAATTTTTGAGAGCAAACATCAAGGCTGCAAAGCAGTTCTCAGAGTATTCATGGACAACTGACAGTGTAAGTGAAGTTCAAATGGCCTTAGTTGGAAGAATTTAGCAAATCTTTGCTGTTCACCTCCAACACAGAATGTTTTGAGATATATATCTTTTTGCTTTTGCAATATATTTTTTAAAGATAGTCATAATGGGTATCCAGACTATAAAGGACCCGTTTAACATAGGACTCAGTAGGAGAGCTCCCTGATTGCAAGAGAAACTTCAGCATACAAATCTTCAGCAGTTTATAATTTATGTGGCTTCAAAGAGCAATCCAATTTGTTTCTGTAAAAAAATTATCTCCAGATTGTTGAAAAGGCTTCAGCTGCGCTTTTTTTTTTTAAAGACTGATAAACACCTTGTTCTGATATTTGAAAGTCATTTCTTTTTAGGCAATGAATAAAATAACCAACCAATTACAAATACACCAAGAAACTAGCCCATCAAAATACTGTATTTTAATCCAGATAAAACCAGAGTCTTTCCAGAGGATGCAGATATTTGAAGTTTTTAATATATTTTCCCTTCTAGTTTGAAGTAAAAACTTTTACTATATTAAAAGTGCACGCAATCACTATCTTTCCAAAAAATTTCCTGAATCATTTACATTATTTCTGCTCCACTGGACAATTAATGTTCAGGTTAAACTAGTATGAAACTGGTATAAAGCCATAAACATTAAGAGTTTCCAGCAGCATCTTCCTATTTTAGTATTAATGAGAGCAGAACTTTTGTCATACGTGGGTATTTGTGACTTACTTGGTTTAGGATTATAAGCATATGTTTCTCTCTGAGAGCAAGAGAGATCTGAGGATTAAGAAATATGAAAATTCTGCAAGAAATTACTGAGATACTTTTGCCCTGCTCTGAACTTTCTTGATCCCTAATCTTGGGGGAGGAAGGGGAATCCATCAACTTTCCTGTTACCAAAAAATCCTTTATACCCTTTATCTCTTTTGTATTCACTAAGACTAGTCTAGCTAGCTATATATGCTGCAAATTATTTTTTGCTTTAGGTTTGGGGTTTTTTAAGGAAAAGCAAATTCAACCTTAGTTTGAAAAGCGATGCAGCAAGGGTGTAATGAGAGGGCAAATACAGAGGTCACACAGGAGCTACTTGAAATGCAATCTTTTTTATTTAAGCAGCGAATTTGCTCTGTAATTTAAAAACTTGTAAATTTTCTGGTCACCAACCTGTATTCTTACTATTTGTGTTCCATGAATGTTCTTTAGGATATGCAAATATTTCCTTTCAGAAGTATGTTCATTTCTACAGGCTGCTTCAAAAATGTTCAGGCTCTTGCTAGGAATTGATGATGGTGTCATGTTGTGCCAGGTTGCACCACACACCTCTGCCCGCTTGGATGTCACCTAAAGTAACGTCCTGGACTGTGCATGTATCACAGCCGTGTTAAGTCAGTGTGACCAGGGCTGAATATTGAAACTTGTTTTGACCAGTACTTGTCCGGTTAACAACCATTTGCAGGTAACAAAGGAAAGGCATGAGGACTCCCATTCCAGACAAGTTTTGATGTACATTTGATGGGGCCACGTGGGAAGGGTGGACATGACTCATGCAAGGCAAGCACAGCCTTGTAGTGTCATCATTTTCTCTGAAGGAGAGGAGAGGATGGTTGAGGCAGATACCTTTCTGAGATTGCCCCCAGCACCAGTCTTGTGCCACTCAACCATCCTCCTAATTTCTCAGCACCTCCATTCACTGCTAGGTGTATCAAGAGCATGATAAAAACTATTATGTCAAAATCCTCTAAAATGCATTTTGGGGTTCTTCTGAAAAACAGATGGTTCCGCAAGCAACAGAACTTCAGGCATTTTGCTGCCTGACTCTTCCCCATGTGGTTGCTCTTGTCTTGTACCTCATTGATTTTTCTTCAGTGATCATTCTAATTTGTCTGTGTCTCCTTCCTCTGTATGGTATCTACTTTTAAGAACTAAGTAGGAATTTAATACCCTTGAACTTTTTCCTTTCCTATCACAGTTTGTTGAAATTGGCTAAAATGTCTGAAGCAGGGGACAAGCTAAGAGATTGACTTGAAGATGTGTAATCTCATATGCTTTTTTTTTTCTAAAAACAGGTTAAAATCAGCTTTTTAATTTTGTTCAAAAACAAGGTTTTCAGGTCATTTTAAGTTAAGTTGGTGAGGACATTCCTGAAAGTGTGTCTGTATATAATTGAGGTCTAAACACAGCAGAAATTAAATCAATATCCTAGTTATTCCTGATGATTTAAAATTGCAAGTACCTTTGATTCAGTCTTTATCATCAGCAACAAAAAAATTATATTTTTTATTACAAAACATTAAAAGGAATTATTTCTTTCACTGTTGAGTATATGTTGAAGAGTTTACTGCAAAGCAAGAGATAAACAGTATTTCCAAAGAGGATGACAAAATGCAGTGTCACATTGAGAAGTCCTTCCGAGCACGGGCAGCTTTCACTCTCAAGTAATTAAAAAGATTAATGTATGGTATTGAAATTGTCACTAGTGCTTCATTTCATTGCTGGTTATGAGGTTAATTATGAGTGAACAATTTTAAGGTAAAATGCAGAAAGTTGCATAGGAGACTTAGTTCTTACGAAGACTGCTTCCAAAACCATCTTTCGAAGTGGTAGAGAAGAGGCTGGTGAACAATAATGAAAGAGAAAATGCCATTTGACACCACTGGTTGGTCTAAGTCTAAATCCTGGACAGTCAGAGAAGAAAGCAGAAAGGGGGACTGGGATGTGGATTTCATACACCACAGTATGCTAGAGTGTTTTCATCCAAGTTATGGTTTCTTCACATGAATACTTTTGTCAAATTTAAGGGTTTGATGGCAATACAGTTTTCACATTTAGCATTTTGGCTCTGAGTCCAGTCAGTTTTATATTTCTTGAAGTTGCAACTCATTCTATTGAAGACTTTGGGTTTTGTGTGTCATGAGTGCAGTATTTCCTGTGTTCATAGGGTGGGGATAAGTGCTGGAAGGGCAGACTCCTTAGCTCTGCCAAGATGAGTGTGCGTGTTTGGTTATGCGTTGTCACCACAGAATATTATTGACAATAGAATCACAGAATCATTTATGTTGGAAAAGATCTTTATGATCATTGAGTCCAACCATAAACCAATGCAAAAGCATAATTTCATGTGCCTGTGAATACTCTTAACCACTGAATTGAGATATGCTGTGGAAATACTTTAATTTTGCTCCTGCCTTTGTTGCTTTCAACAGGTAAAATTTACCCTGCCCAAAAGGTACAGACAATACATTTTTCAAAGTGTGAAAACCACAGAGGTGACTCGAGGTGGAATGGGCAAAGGGGGGCCCTCCATCACAACTGGGAAAGGCTGCAAAAGAGTAGGATGTGTTTGCACTAGTGGGAGGACACTTAGTATTGATGCAAATCCTGTGGCTCCCCACTCAACGCAGTTTGAAGAGAGGCTTGAGGCTGCTCTCTGAGAACTGTGACACCCCCCCACTTAAAAAACAAATTCAATTTGCTGTTACTGTGTTTGTGCCTGTGAGAAAGTTGCATTCCCACCTCACTCCATCTGCTTACAGGCACAAGCACAGCTACAGGGAATTCAGTTTTTCATTTAAATGAATACTGGTGGGAGCTCGAGGTATTCACTTTGCTCTGGTGAAAGCCTGGAAGCTATTAAAAAACTGGAGAAAAGTAAAAGACAGGGTCTGTCTCATTTGGATTGTTCTTCAAGGAAACAGGAGCTACAAGTAGATTAAAAACTGTAATGGTAGGGTACGAGCAGATGTTCACTCTTGAGGGCAGTGATGGAACAATAATTATAGCATATGTTGATGTCCTACAGACAACAGAAGACTTGTACCAGTAACTGTAACTTGATAGATCCATATCACTATCCCGGGCTCTCTGCGGCTTCTGTGCCATAGCTCAGGGTTCAGCGATCTTCTAAGAGCATGTCCTTGGAGAAGCCGTTTTGCAGGATCAGCCACACACGCGCACACGCGTGCATGCACTAACGCATGGACAGCTTCAGTAATATGGGTCAGTGACAAAGAGGCAGGAAGCATCTCTGTTTGGGGTTCTCTGGACAAAGGTCTACTGCAGCCACACCGTGAATGGTTCCAGGGACAAAGACAAGAAAAAATGGAGGGTCCAGGTTTTAGTACGGAAGCGGATCGAGCATCAGGGACCAATGATCTGAGGGCATGGGGGTGGTAAAAAGGCGGGAACCAATAGGGAAACTCTGTGGGAGTGGTGATGGGGCAATGGCCAATGGGGGGAACCTGGAGTGGAGAACCTTCTAGGGCATGGGACACATAAGGGGGTGGAGGGGCAATGGGCCAACCAGGGAAGCAGAACTGGAGTACGTTAACATAACAGAACAATGCATCCTGGGGGAAGCCTTTCTGGTCACCCTAACCTGAGGAGGTTCTTTTGGGACTAGGAACTTGTCCCACCAGCAGACTCTCTTTGTCCCTTGTAAGGTAGGCTCGCTGGCCACCACAGATTCAGACAAATATATTGGTGCTGGTCATCTCTATGTTCTAATGCACTGGGAAGAAAAAATGGAGACATCTCATATACATGCAAAAACTCTTAAAAACAATGACATATTTCAAGAAAGGCAAGACTATTATATATATATATATATTTTTTTTTATTGTAACAAACAGGAGAAATCTGATAATTAGTGTTGGATGGAGGGCAGAAGGGGAAGCTTTTCTGAAAGTTTTGCCTTTCTGTTACCTGGGGAGGAGGGAACTGGATGAATCAGACAAGAGGCTAAGCTGCATTCCAAATATATTAAGACAAGTGTTGCCTGTAAGTAAAAAGCCTAGAACTAAAGAACTGGAGAAAAAAATTCTAAATCAAGAAGATAGAGTCTGGAGAAGGAAATCTACACTGGCTAGCATGTAAAACCATCTTTAAAATACAAGCCAGGCTTAATATACATAGCAGCAGTTTCTAGGCTTCTGCTGATAATTCCCACTTCTGGTTGTGATCCTCACTTGGCTGAATTTGGCCCTTATTTTGAGAACTACTGATAGAGTAATGCTTGATGTGCCTGATGCAAATCCTGAAGTATGTGCAAGTGTTTCAGTTTGCAGTCTGTCATGCTTGTTCTAAGATTTCAGCAGATGTTATTTATTTATATAATCAAGAGCAGATTTTATCTAACTTTGGTGGGAAGCTTCCAAGTATGCATATATACACTCTCTGTAAAGGAATACTGCTTTCACTGGGGAACTTGAGAAAACTGTTCCTCCTGAAGGCAGTCACCTTGTTTAGCAAAAAGGTAATTTAGAAAGTTTGATAGAAAAGGTAGTAAGCAAGAAGCATTGCCCCTGGCAAATTTATTTAGAATTTCACCATTTATTTCACTGGAACTGAAATTCTGTTTCCTTCAAAATCATCTTACTTTGCAAAAGAGGAGATACTGCAAAGATTTCTAAAGGCTAGAAAGTATAAAAATGTTAGCTTTATTTTCTTAATACACTTTGCTAGAAACCTTTCATTTGCTGTTTTTTTGTATCTTTTTTGCATTTTAATCAATGTGGGCCACGGTGACAGAGCTCAGGATTTATCTTGGGTGTGAAAGAGAATAATGAAACTGAGACATCCAACTTTATATTGCAGGAACATAATACTTTCCCTGCACTCTTCATGCCAGTTGGCCTGCAACTCTGGCATTAAACAGTTCAACAGTGAATAATGAGAGAGATCGGGATGAATTGAGTTTGAATCAAAACACTATCAAGAATACTACAGGATGACAGATTATTTTAAAAAGATCTATTTGTTTTGGTTTATAAACATATTATTCCATGTGCACATGGAACTTATAAGGGGCCAGCAAATGATAATATAATTTTTTTAAATTTAAAATTATCAAGATCCAGTTTATTCTAATACAATTAATAAAAAAAGAAGGAAATTAATCAAAAGCATTGAAAAAAAAAAGGACTACATATTTTCACTGCAGTGATAGAAATTTTATGAAAGTGTTTAAATCTATCCCTGCTTCTGATTCTTCATTTGCTCACAGGGTTCATGTTTTAAAAGACAACCGGGACAGCTGAATTATTTCAAGGTTGGTAAACACCCATAGTTTCACTATAACAAAGACTTGATGGTTTGAACTCCTAAATTCTATTGGGTGATATTACAAAAGTTAATTTCCTTCTACTGATTTCCCTACTGCCTTCTCCCTCTTGCTGTTCTTTGTAACCCTACACAGCATATTTCAGAACACTCCCTGAATCCCTCTCCAAAAATGACACTCTCCTCACTGAAGGCCAGAAAAAAAAAGCCATCCAATTGAGCAACAGCAGGATTACCCATGCAGTCTTCACCTACATCTGGCACAGCGATAAACAGTGATAAAAAGAAGGCTGATACCTGTGGTTCCTGTTGGTTTGGTGGAATTAAGTGTCCTGGGGCTTTGTGGACAGGTAAGATGCTCACACATCAACTAAAAAAACATAATATATAGTAGTGTGGAAAAAAAAAATGTTAAGTACTCTACTCTTTGGCTAAGCATTGAAGAATTACAGAGAACAGTTCAAGGCCACTGAACTCTGATTACTGCAAGACCTGACCTGTTATGCCAAGGAGTTAGCAGCACAATGATCTTACCTACCTGTTGGAATCAAGAAGTGTTTCACTACCTCTTGGGTTTGGATTTTGCCTGCAATGGCACATATGTTACTTTAGATCTTCATTTGCTATAAAGCCAAGCATAATCAATCCCTGAATCGATCTCCATCAAAGAAAATAATAAAGGTTTGCTTGGGCTTTAGGGTTTTTTTGAGAAAGCAGTAGAAAGAACTCTAGTCAGCATTAGTCTGACAGGATGTACTAGCACTAGCTCAGCTCCACCCAGGTAAACTCTGCTGGCTCTGCAAGCTTCTGACACCTCTTCAGAGAAGCCACCCCTGTAGCCACCCCACTAGCAGAACTTTGCCTTATTTTAGTGTTGTCTGCAATGACACTGCACAGTGTTTCACTGCCCACTTTATTCTGGGAACAAAGAGCTTTGTGTAGAAGTAACTTGGATCAGGTAGGCTTTATCCTGTCTGGTTTTCAGGACCAGAGAGTGGTACAGCTTTCAAGGCAGTACACCTTTGCTTGTTTAGCATTGTGCTTTAAGCAAAAACACTTTGGAACTTGGTGGTCACCCTATGACCTGGATAATCTGCATTGATAATCTCACTGCAGGTAAACTACTGAGGACTACAGTGTCATTAAATTCATGAAAATATGATAAGGTCTGAAAATATTCACAAATATGGGGTTTCTACCCATTTTGTAAATCTGAACCAAAAACATCCTTTGCTTCACCCACCTGCACCCATGGTTTAGCATTTTCTGGTAACTTAAGCACGTTCCCAGGACTCTCCTGGTCATTTAGGTATGTGGGTGGGCTGAGTGAAGCAGGGTTGGGCTCAGCACCATGGCTCTGGCCACAGCCACCTCAGGCTGCCTGGGAGCAGAGCGGGGCAGTGACCACTCTGCTTTGGATCTGAGAAGGATTTAGCTGCATGAAGTGAGCTGGGCCATTCCATCTGGTTTTGGAGGTAGAGAACAAAACACTAGCACTCTAGCACAAACAGATCTCTAGATACTCCATTTTACTGCTTAATTCCAAACTGGGCTAAGACAACAGGCAGAAAAAAGTGTCTTTCTAGACATCTTTGTTCTTTTTTAGCATGAGAAGTGCACAGATCTGTAGAAAACAATGAGCACACTTACAGACATTTCTTTATCGCAGTTTCCTCTCAGCACTCCAGGAGTTTTGGCCAAAGACAGCATCCTTTTATGATTCCCTGACTCTTTCCTATAAATGTTTTCCTTTCCACTGAATCATGTCATTCACTCCCTCCCTTTGCTGTAGATTACTTTACTTTGATTTTGGCTGGTCCTGCATTTACAAAAGATTATTTTGCTATGAAAATATACATTAAGCTTCCTGTCTCTCATTTAAAACTTTCTGACCTGCTCTTTGAGTCTCTCAAAATTATATCTGTGATTATGCTTTTGTTCAGCCCTTGGGGATTTTCTGCTCTCAACTTTTTCTTTTTCAGCAAAAATTTGGAATTACTGGTTCTCCTAGCCTAGTTCAAGAGAGTGTTATCAAAATTAGATGTCAGCAATCTAAATATTACCCTGTTCTTCAAGACCTCTAATACAGCAATGACAGTGACTGGCTGGTTCCACTGTGAAGTAAATTCATAACCAAAACCAGAAGTAATGCATTGTGTTGCTTCCTGTAAAAAGCAAACACTATCTTTTATTATATTTGATATATTTATGATATCCCCAAATAATCAGTTTATTCATAGCAGGTGAAAAATGAGGCCTGACATTATAGAATGAAATTACAAGCTTTTTCAAGGGAAAGAGTCTGAATGTTTATAGGAATATTTATAAGAAATCTAAGAATAGTTTAGAATGTTTTCATCCAGGTCTCCATAAAGATCTGATCACTGCAGTCACTGGAGCCTAAAGATAAATTCAGGTGTGCCAGTACTACAGGGTGAGTTGAATTCCCCTTTGCTCTCCATTGACTATATTGACTATATTCCCCTTGTCTACAGCTGCTTGTAGCTCATATAGAAAAGTATGTTAGGAACAGGTAAGTTTAAGGATCTGGGTTACTCACCTATGCTAAGCTGTCTGGTACATTTTGAAATCACATGGGCTGCTCCAAGAGACATGAGATTTATGCAGGTCTTATGTCACATCTGTCAGCTCCCCTCAGAAATGCGTTATAGCAGGTCAAATGGATAGAAACTCTATCTTTAGGCAACCTAAATATGAGCAGTCACACACTGGAATCTGGAAAGAAATTTCACCACTTCCTCTGACTAGTCAAGCACTTAATTCTGATGAAATGAAGGGTACAAAATTCACATCTATTTCCTGTTTCTGCTTGTCCTAGAGTTAGTACAGATTTCTGTTTTATTGAAGACATGCCTGGATAACTAATTCATGCTTGCTAAATTTTTCAAGATCTTCCCAGGAAAGAAGCAAAGCAAGGTTGATACAGCTGACTGGGAGGAGCTGATGGAGCATGGCTTTCTGTCTATTGTTTTCCTACCCTGTCAGCTTTTCCAGGCATGATACCATCACATTCAGATTCTCTCACCTTTTTGGCTAAATGTGTATAAAGTAATAAACATGCCCTCCCATTGACCTGCTTGGCTCTTCAGGGCCAGTAGTATCACATTTTTGCCATTCAAGAGAGGAAAGATAAAAGCCATCAGGTGCTTTGTTAGCTGAGGACTGATCATCTGAGAAGCCCCTTAAGTGGGATAGCATGGAAGTGGAGACCAGTATAAGTGTAAGGTAGAGTAGAATGAGACATTTTACTTAAAAGAAAAGGCATCAAGATACTGTAGGATCAGCTTTACCTATTAATTTCTTACATTTGTAACTTATTCATTCTTCTGAGAATTTGGTTTTAGTTATTTGTGCAGTGAAAGAAATGCCTTTAATTTATGAATAGAAAATCTTATAATTATGTAATACTGTGCTAAGTATGTGAGAAGTAGTTTAGCTCCTGAAAGGTGTTGGGACAACTGGGAAGACGGGGTACAATGCTCAGAGATTCATCATAATCTTTCAATCCAATCATTCCTGCACTTGCTTTTGCTTTGGTTCAATTTTTGTTCATCAAATTGGAAATTGTCAGGAGAGCAATTAATGTTGTGTCTCTAAATCTTTATGTATGACGAAAGGAAATCAGTCATCTGTATTGCCAGCCCTGGGGGAAGGGAGAGGAAAATCCAGAGAGAATCTAAATTCTCTTAAACTGCTATAGCAAAGACTATGGGATCAATTAGTGTGACTGGAGTGAATGTGCAGCAGGCCCTCCTGGCAAAGCGCCGCTCTCAGTGTGGGGCTGGGCTGCAGTGCTGCTCTTGGAAAACAGGACTCATCCTGCTTGCTGGATCAGTATGGAATTGCTTTCCCAAGACAGAATCCCAGCTGTCTAATTGGATGTGTTGTGCTCTTTTCATTTTTCTCTTTACACCTATCACCACCTTTTTCACTGGAAAGGTCCCTGCTACAGTCATTACTGCTTTCCTACTGATGCCATACTGCATTTAACATTTCTTTAACACGGATAGAATTTTACTTGCAAAACACTGCTTATATAATATGTACCATTGCATCCAGTATAGTGTTTGGAAGCAATTACAGATTCTTAAGAGGTGCACTGTAGCAGTGCATGGAATGTCTGGTTTGGCTCTCAGCACTGTACTGCAACTGATTTATCACTTTATCTGCCTGCAGTTTCAGTCATTCCACTTACACACCACTCTCATACATTCTCAGCAATGCCCTTGCTTTCACCTACATGTTTCTATTAAAGTCAGTAGTAGAGCTGATAGGAATAAGTCATTGAAATACTTTTTTCTTTGGAAACTGCTGATTTAAATAAATAATAAAACTCACATTGGTATGATCAATACTTGTAAAAACTTGCATGTTGTTTTGGTAGAAATTCTTTCAACTTTCTCCTCAGACATCCCTAGTAATTTTAATTTCATCATTTTTTATGACTATGCTGCTCCCTGGTATCTGTTGTTTGGGGGGTTTTTTTAGTGATGCTGGTAAATCCTTTCATTTTGGTTAATGAAAAGAATATTTTTAAACTCTTTTTCACAAAGAAACAAGCTCCAAATATTGACTTCTCACCTATCTGGCTTCAGGAACTGGACATAATTGGATGCTGGTTATGCTGGTTCAAGCTCTTAGACTAATCAGACTAGATTTTTGCATAAGGTGGAAACATAAGAACACTGACATCCAGCTTCAATCTGGATCTAGATTTTTTTAAAAGTTAAATAATAGATAGACCTAAATGATTTAAATTTCTGGGGTTTCAAATCTAAATTCAAAGAGTTTGCATCTTGAGTCATCCATGATTTAGCATAACAACTACTTCATTTTTGAGTGATCCTTAGTTCTCCTTCTGTGAATTTGCAAAGTGAAAACCAAGCTCTTTATAATTATTGTTGTTATTATTAGTAATGTAGAAAATATATAATAATGCATCTTACATTATAATAATTATATAATAATAATAATCTATTCATTTATATGGTGGAATTGCACAGAAACACCAGTCACTCTGAGGCCCAAATAAGGGAACAGAAGAAAGGTGCAAGCAAATATATACCATTTTTCTAGGTGTTGGCAAATGCTGTTATCAGCAAATAATTCTTAGCATCAGTTCTCCCCAACCTATTTAGTATTAGTAGTTTGGTTTCTCACAAACATTCAGAAATATGAAATATAAAATAAAAAATAATATTTATAATGTACATTATGGGCCTTGCAACCTGGCATTTTATTTATTTAATTTTGCTTTAAGAAATTTACATGAGAAAGAGCATTATTTAACCTTCAGGTATAATGATAATAATTGTTTTTTTTTCCTTGTGGGTTATGCTCAAGGGTTTGTGCTTTTTTTCTGTTGGTTGGGTTTTATTTTTTGTCTCATTTTGTTTTGGGGGCTTGTTTGGTTTTTTTTTTATTTTTAACTTCTGAGCAAGATAAATCATGCAGGTAGTTTTCTGTTCATGACACATGGTAGCTTTTATTTTCCTGGGTTGAAACAGGTTGGTTTTAGTCTTGAAGCTATTTAACTGCATAAACAATACACAAGTGATGCCATACAAAAGAATGTGGAGCATGCAGACTTGTCTAGTAGGCATCTCTGAAACAACATATGTCCTAAAAGTCAGCTTGCCATCACTGGGGAAATGGTGACATGTCTGAGGCAGTGCTGCTGACATTGCATGAGGTTAATGAATGACAGTGCCAAAATGCCAGCACTTACCTTGTCACCGCCAAAGAGCTACAATTAAATTGCCCCTTAAAGAACTGACAAGTGACGAAAGGGGTTTCAGTGAAGGTCATGAGTATCTAAGATTTCTATTCCTTTGAGCACTGCTGTAATTTCTGATTTGCCACAAAGAAATCACAAGACAAATATCCTCTATAACCCAGAAGTCTTCCCACAGAATTATTAAATTACTGGGGCACAGTTAGTATTAAACCTGCAATATTAAGACGTATTGTATGGCACCACAAGTTTACACACTCAAACTGTTCTGTGTCCTATGTTATATTTCTTTCTTGGCCAGCAGTATCCATAAAAAGGGGAGAAAGTCCTCCAGAATGTATTAGACTTTTTTTTTTTTGAAAGAGCACAGAAGACTTTTTTCTCATGAGAAAGACATGATTTGTATCGCCAGTATGAAGGGAGGATGGGTACCATCTAACAAAGGTTTGTCTGTGCATCCACTGAAAACAGAGGGTGGAATGAATGTACCTCTTGTGCTGATATTAATATGAGCAAAATATTTTAGTCTTTTTTTCTTTCATTAATCAGGCAAAAGCCCTATCAACAGAGGTCACAGAATCTGGTTTCCAGGGTTTAAATGGACACTTTCATATGAATCTCATTTTTTAAAGCCTGCATCGTTCTGACAGCATGGCAAAGGTAAAACACATTCCTAAAGTGTGAGTCAAACAGTATTTACATATTTACATTTCAGATAAACAAGTGAAAATGTTTATAATCATTTTATCAAGTGTAGGAGTCCTTGCAATACTGTAAATTTGTTTTATTAATTTGAGGGAAAGGTAATTTTATTTATGTTTTTAGATGTTAATTGGGAGAAGACTTTGGAATCAAATAATAGTATAAACTCAAAATGGAAAGACAGAAGAAATAAATATAGTATTAAGCAAGATCACAAGAGAAATATTTCTGTCTGAGCTTTGAAAGTAATGTATGTAGGGGGTCTATAAAATGGAGAAAAGTGGGTTTTCTCCCCTCTGATTGCAGAGGTTACAGAAAACTAATGTGTCCACACAAAAGCAGTGGGTGAAAAGAGGAAGTGGAGAAAAGCCACTGCCAAATGAGTGACAGAATCAAAGAAGAAGGCAAAACAAGTTTAACAGAGAAGAGCTAGCCCATGGCAAGCTCTGAAGTGGGAAGAACAGTTTTGTATCTTCCACAGGGCCCCAAAGGAACACTGAGCATGGTGAGCCTAAATGCTGAATTTCCTGAAACTGAAGCACTCTGCTTCAGGAGCAGAACATACATTTATTTATTTTAGTGATGATACTCTGAAATACTGGGAGTTCTTTTGCCTGCTCTTGGGGTCCTGCAGCAGCCTTGCAATTAGAGACCATGGTGCAACTGCTGTTGAGGGTCCAAATGCCCTTTAAGGTGGAAGCTGCACTATGATTTCATTCAAAAGAAAGGTGCAATTTTTTTTTTTTTTTTTTTTGTGGTTTGGTTTGGTTTTTTTTTTGGGGGTTTTTTTTTGGTTTTTTTTGTTCAGAGTTGAATGCTAAATAGCTAAGAAGTTTCTCAATCAAAGATATGAGTTTAAGACATCCCACTTTTGGAGGACTGCTCCCACCTTTGATTTATAAAGGTGAGCTGTCACAGCATCATGGAATAATTTAGGTTGGAAGAGATTTCTGGATGACATCTGGTTCCACATTCTGCTCCAAACAGGGATAATTTTATTCGTGTTGCTCAGGATTTTTCCACCAGAGGTTTTAGTATCTTTGACTGTTGATTTGTTTGAGAGTAGGAAGGCTCTGCAGAGGGATCTGAACAGGCTGGATTGATGGGCTGAGGCCAAAGATGTGAGGTTCAACTCAAGATATGAGTCAAGTGCTGGGTCCTGCCCTTGGCTCACAACAACCCCTTGCAATGACAGGTTTGGGCAGAATGGCTGGAAAGCTGCTAGGTGGAAAAGGACCTGGGAATGCTGGTCAACAGCAGCTCAACATGAGCCAGTGTGTGCCCAGGTGGCCAGGAAGGCCAGTGGCATTCTGGCCTGTATCAGGCCTGTGTTGGCCTGTGGCCAACAGCACTAGGGAAGTGACTGACCCCTTGTACTCAACACTCTAGTCCTGTGTCCAGATTTGGTCCCTTCATTGCAAGGAAGACATTGAGGGGCTGGGGTGTGTCCAGAAAGGTCTAGAGAGTAAGTCCTGCACGGCACAGCTGGAGGAGCTGGGGTTGTTTAGCCTGGTGAAAAAGGAAGCTCAGGGGAGACCTTATAACTCTCTACAACTGCCTGAAAGGAGGCTGTATTCAGGTGGGTGTCAGCCTCTTCTACCAGGCAACCAGTGACAGGACAGAGCCTCAGTCTGTGCCAGAGGAGGTTCAGGTTGGACATCAGGAAGAATTTCTCCACTGAAAGGGTTGGGAGAGGGCTACCCAAGGAAGTGGTGATATCGCCATACTTGGACGTGGTCAAAAAAACTTCCCAGTGTGACACTTAGTGCTATGGTTTAGTTGACAAGGTGGTGTTTGATCAAAGGTTGGGTGGACTAGAGGATCTTGGAGATCTTTTCCAGTCTTACTAATTCTATAATTCTAAGATTCTATTCCACAATTTCTCTTGGTAATTTGTTCCACTATTTTACTCAATTGTCCCGAAGGGTTTTTTCCCAATATTTATTTTTGATTTGTTTTGTTGCAGCTTATGTCCTTTGCCCATTCTTCTATCAATAAGCACCTCTGAGAGGAGTCTGGATCCATCTTCTGTTAACATGGCCCTCTCTTAAGCACATGTGCAGACATTGGCATCCACACAGTATTTGTGTTGTACCTCTCTAGGCATCTCAGAGTTGTGTAGTCCTGCAAAGATACCACTATGAGTCAATTTTGTCCTTTCAGACCACCAACATTCATTTCGAAACCTGATCATCTCCAAATTCTTTCACAGTATCAGAACAAGTCACTTGACCTCACTGCAAATGTAGAGATGTAGGTGGAGGCTGCCTGGGTGAGGCACAAGATGCTGCATCCCACAGGCAATATGGGGAAATCTAGGTGCTTTCAAAAAGCTGGTGACCTGTGGCCTCCCCTGATAAATGCTGACTGAGTTGCCCCAGAAGTGAGATCAATTACTTTCTCAAAGCTAACTACTGTGAGCAATATCAGCCACAACCTCAGCCATGTCCTCTGAGCCACTGCTGTAAAGGGCAGGGATTCAACCATGATACCACCATAGAACATTTTGAGTACAAGACACAGGAATGTAAGAAATGATCCAACTACTAAAAATTAATGTTATGGACGCTGTTTATCATACCTAAAGCCAAGCTGCAGTTCTGTCTTTGCTTCCCAGTCAGACAGATTACCCCACTTAGAATATACTGTCAGTCTTTGTGGGCCATCCTTGGAGTAAACTAGAACTTTGCTTTAGAGAATAATTTATTTATGTCTCATGTGTAGGAAAAGTGATACATATCTCCAAATTAGACTAACCTTAATTTCAGAATCTTGATCATTAATTTGCAATAATGAGATGTAATGAATATTTATAGAAGATTTTATCTATACCTATTAATTTACCATAAAATGCCACTGATATCACTGCATTTTGAGGTCATTGCACAAGGCAGAATAAAATGGAAGGCTGATAAAACTTCTCTTTGCAATGTGAGGCTTGGATATTATGTTTAAAGGGTAATATGTTCTGCAAAAATGTGAGTTCAGTGTGTCTGTAAGTAGTTCACTGGCTACATTATTGAGAACCGAGTGACTCCACAGATGTAATCTTACTACTACTATGGGTCCTCATTTTTTGCACTTGTATTTTAGGCATTTTAAAAAAACCAAACCCATCACCTGTATTTCTGCACTTAGTAGAAACTGAATGATCTCACTCACAGTGATTATTGTGAGATTCTCAAAAAATCTTTCACCTTAATGAAAGATCAAAGGAAAAGCTGAGATTATAACCCATGGTTTTCACCATCATCTTTGACAAAAGGTTTCAATCTCAGTCACCAATCATTATATATCAACTGCATGAGACTAGTTTGGCAGTATTCTCCCCTCTTTAGTTGCAGCTTTATATATTATTTCCTTTTTTTTGTGTAGTTTCTAAAAGGAGGAGTGGTTGTTTAGAAAGTTTCAATTACATTTTCTTTTATGAAAAATTAATTGCAGAAAATTCTTTGATGTGCTCAATTTGTCTCATGAATGAGTTCCAAATGTTAAAATGTGAGTAGATGTATACATGACAAGAAAGAAAAACATATGATCATAACACCTTGTTCTTTTTTATTTTTTCCTTTTTTTTGTCCTAGGGTCTAGAGAGATTTTCCTTAGGATTTCTCATGAGTGGAGATGTGAAAACAGCTTCTGGTCTTCAAAGTTCACCAGCATTTTGTATTCTGTAGTTGTGCTTTTCACATGAGGAGGTAATTCTAGCTAAATCACTTAAGCTCACCAGATTAAGCATTTTGTACAGTATAAATTTTTCTGAGTTTGAACACATTCACAGAGCAATTCTGGATCAAAAATTGGTGTCTAATATGGTTTATTTTGCTTGAACAAATAAAATAATAATAATGGTCCTTTACTGTAAATCTAGTTCAAGGATTTTGTCTCTTACTACAAAAATACATATACTGCAACTGAAATATCCAAATATAATGCTGACCATCTCCTGCTCTTGTTACATAGAAATTTTAGTCCTAACCAGGGCTCTTTATTTTATTAATTCTCTGTCTGATTAATTTTTTACTCTGTTGACTGTCAACCAGTGCTAGCAGAAGAATTTAGGTTCCATTAGACAGGATTCTGAGAAGGGAGTCCTATTGTGAGAGCAAATGCTTTTCTCTTGGGAGCTCTGGTTACAGAAGGACCTGAAAAGGACCTCCTGGAGGCTGGGTCTGGAGAGGGGGGCAGTGAGTGATGGCTGGCTTTTTTCCACACAGTTTGCAAAATGAAATAGCCTAGAAATCAGTTTTTCTGCATGGGCAGCTATACTCTGACAGGATTTGGAAAAACATGCTGTTTTTCTCTCTGAAGGAATAGGTACTATCAGAGCATAAACAAATATACTTTTCCATCAAAAGTACCTATACTGAAGCTTTGAGTTCAGCTGAGCTTCTCAAACCCTTAGCAAAACTTTCTGAATACTGATTTGGAATAGAAATGATTTCTCATATGCGTTGTATTTATGCCTCTTTGCTAAGTGGCAAAAGCTTTCACAACAGTTTTTTGCTCACACAAAATATTAGCAGTGTGTCTACACCCATCTTTGCTTGCAGACTTGAGTAACAGTATATTGAAAATGAGGACTTCACTATTTATCCCTTGTCTTCTGTTCATCTCCTGTCTTACAAGTCTCATTTCTCAGACCAGAAAGCAGAAAAAACATATAATGACCAAGATAACTAATCATGCAATCAAGTGGCAAGCAGTCCATAGCTCAGACATAAACAGCCTACATGCTTAACACAGGGAAATTCAGCCAATGGCTAGCTATCATAACTCAGTTTTGTTAAAATCAAAATTGTATTACCCTTCTTCTTCCTTTCTACAGTATCCTGTAATTCTTGTAATAAATCCTTACTTATGCAATCTTTTCCTGCCACACTTCAGTTTCCTTACTTGTACAGCTCATGGACATCATTATTCCCTGCTATTTTTCTGATAGAAAACCAATTTAAAACAGCTCCACCTTGGTTTGGGGGTAAAGATTCAAGGCCATGTCTCATTAGACAGAAAGGCAAGACCAGATGCCCTTACATGTCAGGGCCATACCAGTTGTTTGATTAGGTGCACATGGCTGACACTGTGATGGACTGGAACTAGGGCAAGGACTTCTGTTAGACCCTGATTTATTTCTGACTCTGTTGGTACCCAAAATGATGCACACTGGCATGCTTAAAGAGCAATATTTGTTTCAAGTGAAGACATAAATAGTTTAAAATTAATAAGAGAATTTGTGGGGTTTTTAACCATCTTTGAGTGCTATGTTGTGTGCTACTATGGAAAACAGTGCAGAGATTGGGGAAGCTTAAAGGGAGGATGAAGACATCAGCACTAAACGAACACACTGATCAAGCCCTTGCAAATTGACTGGGAGAAGCAGAAAGCTCCATGGCTGAAAGAGCATTTGGATTCATGAACAAACAGCATCCGCTGAATTTTGCTGCATTCAGAAAACAAAGTTTCTTGAATTCTTGAAAGCAAGTAATAGTACATGCAAGCTACCGTAACCCATGATCACTCCATGATCAATTTCTCTTCCTAATGACGCTAAAATTGCTACTCAGGATAAAACATCATAATGGTATTATCATGAAATACCAGCCTCTGTTATGAATGAAACAGTCCCTGCCACCCCCAAAAAAACCTAACAAAACAAACCACAAAAACAACCAACAAACCAACCAACCAGCCAGACAATCAAACAAAAAACCCCACCCCAAACCCAAATAAATAAAAAAAAATAATAAAAAAAAAAAAAAAGGGAAAAAAAAGAAAAGCAGATGCTGAAGTAAAGCACATGTACTAAATGAAATAACATCTCTCTAAATAATACTTTATTTTAGACTGATGTGCTTGGGCCTAGCCTTCAAAATGGACTATCTTGAGCAATTTCATGCATTTTCTCAGCTAATCTCACATCACCAATATCAAGCTTGTCATATTGATTTTAAAGGGGAGGCAAAAAAAAGTGGGAAGGTAGTTTGCCTTTATCAACCTGAACACGGTTGCCAGGCAACTTGATGACCTGGCTTGGGATGGATTGTTACAGTGATCTGACTAAATACCCCCAAAACACCCAAGAATTTGTAAAGAAAATATAGCAAAGCTGATTTATTTCTGCAATAATAAGTATTAAATTTCCGGTTTGCCTCTATAAAGAAAAATATATACAAGGTCTTATATAAGGCAAATAGTACTCTCAGTGTCAATTAAAAATGGATAATTATATAAAAGAGAAAGAATGGTCTATTTGACACTGAAAACTCTGACTTGATATTGTTTCAATTTAGCGTGTTAAAAATTAAATATATAATTAATTTAGTATAGCCTTCTTTTTACAAATGTGGACTGTTTCTTAGATTTACAAATATTTCTTACACATGCTATTCCAGAAGGCTGAGTAGGAGAGATGTGTGCAGGTTAAGGTAAGAAGTTTTAAAGAATATTTTTGAAATGCTGACTTATTTGAAATTATTTTTCTTCATTTTCCTTCACGTAACCCTTTGTATTTTCAGACTGGCATTTTAAATTAGTTCCATCAGGTATATAACATCATTGCTAATACTATTTTTTTGTTATAGTCAGAGCCTGCTTTCAACCAATTTTTAACTTTGCCAAATACTAAACATATTGATACTAGGTGAAAACATGTTTTTTTCCTGAAACATTGGCTGAAATGGAAAAGACAAGAGGCAATAGGCAGAAACTGATACACAGGGAGATCCACCTAAATATGAAGAACTTCTTTACTGTTGGTGTGACCAAGCACTGGGACAGACAGCCCAGAGAGGCTGTGGAGTCTCCCTCACTGAAGATGTTCAAGAACTGCCTGGACACAACCCTGTGCAGTGTGCTCCAGGATGGCCCTGCTTGAGCAGGGAGGTTGGACCAGATGACCCACTGTGGTCCCTTCCAACCTGACCCATTCTGTGATTCTGTGAAATGACCCAACCATTGTCTCATACATCTATCATATCAACAGTGTTTGAATTTCTGTTTGTACCAAGTGCAAACAGAAGGAAAACACTCAGCCCTTTTTCTAATAACTTCTTGTTCTGAGGCACTTGATGTTTTCTTAGTTTCCAGTAAGTCATGAGAAGGCAACTCTGAAATTATATTTCAGTGTGAAGGGTACTGCACTTCTTATACTGACAGATGTTTCTTGCCAAGAGACACACATAACAGATGAAAATATAGAATTTGTGAATTATTTGAAGCTGAAGAGTATGCTTTGCAATTCCATTATTTTATAGAGGCCTTGATAAGATTATGGTTAGTTTGGGAAAGAAAACACTTTTAGAAAGCACATTGAAGGATGCAAAATTTACTGGTGCTAAATGCAGATATTGCCATGTAAGAGCATTCCAGACAGAAGCTTCCCCTGAGCAACTTTTATATAAGCTTTTTACAGTCAGAAATGTATGAAAAATGATTTTCTGCAGAAAGACATATGGAGTTCAGAATGATAATTCATGAAATGAAACAAAACCAGTATATGCAAATGCACATCCTGAGGAAAAAAACCCCAGACTTTGAAATTAGGTGAAAGTATCATAATGGGCTGTATTGCTTTGCAGTAATTCTTATTTCTGGTGTTAGCAGGCACTGGAAAACTGTGCTTGAACTCAGCAGGTGATTCTTCACTAGGGAAGACCAGTGGATAACATTCTATGAATTTATGGATGAGGCACTAGTCTTAGAAGTATCAAAATTTCTATAAATAGAAAATAATGTGAATGGGTATGCTGACTTGGTGTCACTAGATCTCAATAAGACTTAGTGTGTTTTGTTTCATTTTGGGTTGCTCCAGAACAAAGCAGATAAAGATGAAGATTAAAATTAAGCACTTTAGTTGAGGGTGAATAGGTTTAATGTAAGAACTGTAACAAAGAACTGTTTTGGGTAGACCTCAGTGGGCTGTACTGAAAAGGAACTATCAGAAAACAGAGGTTCTACAGAGAAAGATTCTGGGGCTAATGCCTGTTAATATTGCAGAAGTGACTAAAGCAATGCTGCAGGGAAGGCTTCACCCACTGCTTGAAGGAAAGATCATGGTCAAAATGATGGCCTGCTCTTTGTGCTTGGTGCAATCTGATGGACCATCCCAAAAAAACAGAGATTGACCACCTTGTGAGCTAGTAAAAGGTAAATGTGGTGAAATGTTTCTGGAGAAAATTGAGAAGTCAAACTTTTGCAGACAAAGTACAAGAAAAAATTCCATTTCTAATATTGAGAGAGAGAAAAATGAAATTAAATAAAACAAAACAATCAAACAAAACCCAAAAATTATAAAATTGGTCCTGAAAATTAAGAAATTTCATAATTACAACATATTCACAATTTTCAGCAACTTTTCAAAAAGAGTGCTGGGGACCAAAATAATTTCAAGATGAAGATTGGGAAGTGTGTGCAAATGAAACACTATAGGGGTTTTGATGTTCAAAATAAAATCTTAAAGATGAGACTTTCTGATATAATTGAAAAGAATTTAAAAGGAATGTAGTAAACACTCATAGACTTATATTTATCCTGAAAAAATATTTTAGTCATATTTTGAAATAACTATATACTTTACATCATATGTAAGAAAATGAAGAAAAGCAAAGAAAATAATATTTTTCTCTCTCCCCATAAGTTAATTTCCTTCCTCAGAAGCAGTGAGAATTAGTCACAAGACTATGTGCTGTGTGGAGTGCTCTGAAGTGCATCGCAATAGTGGGAAACTCACATTTAGCTGGTGTGTCCTTCAGGGGCTCACTGTTGAAATGATTGCCAGGTGCTGGAGCTGGAAGTTTTTTCCCAAGGTCAGAGTCTTAGGAACCACTTTGTTTCCTCAGTACCATGGGCTGTAGTTCATATGTTCAATCACATCTGATGTTCTTCAGTGGCGTACTGTGAGATTTTTCAACTTTTGTTATTCGCTACATAAGTTTGTAAATGTGGTGGATGATGCTTGTCTGTTGTGGCAAAGGAAAAGGAAAGTTTATTGTAAGGGGTCTTACATAATAAGGATCTGAACTGTGTGGTTTATATAGCTTTTTTTTTTAAAGCACTTCGTTTGTGTTGCTGGATGGGCATGAGTTGAGATGGGTTTATTGTCCCTGTGTGAGTGACTGAGCACTGGAACAGATTGCCCAGAGAGGCTGTGGAGTCTTCCTCACTGGAGATATTCAAGAGCTGTCTGGATGCAATCCTGTGCAATGTGCTCTAGGATAGCCCTATTTAAGCAGGGAGGAGACACCTTACCCATTCTGTGATTCCCTTCCAACCTTACCCATTCTGTGATTCTGTGATTATCAAGGTGGACGTCATTCATCAAGAAATGTCTGTATACAGCATAGACAGTTTCCTGGAGTAGTTATTCCTCAACCTATTAAAAGCCTGAAAGGTTTTTAGTATGACTTGGAGTAGAGATTTCCCTTTTTCAATTTTGTCTATGTTAGGAAGTAGAAATCATAAAGGTCAACCAAATAATTTCAGGTTCTTTGTGGAAATTACTTCTTTTCATCATTCCTGTGGAGTGTTCAATAACAATCTGGCATTTGCTTAACAAGACAACATCTTTTCTGTTCACAGGTCTTTTTTCAGAAATTAACAGTCTACAAAAGATAATGAGCTCAGTGAATCTTATTAACACAAGTTACAGCTGACTGACAAGTAAGTATATGGCTGTCATGTAATGTAATCATGGTGTTATAATTCAATTAGCTATTGATTTTAGGAACCCATACTATATTCTAACTGCTGCAGAAAAAAAACATTCAATATTTGTAGAGTTTTATAATTTATACAAATTATATCAGTCCCAGACATTATTGACCTCAGATATTATAGAAATGTATGTATTTTGTGTTTAATACAAGTGCTGTTTGTTTTTATGTATTACTATTCATGCATTGGCTATGGGCTATACTGAAGTTTCTTCTACTCAATCAAACTGATTTTACTTGGAAATAAAGTGGGGATTATTTGCTATTTATTTAACACCTACGTAGATCTGATGCTTTATCATTTGGTACTTGTGCAGTCATTTGTACCTATGCAAAATGAATATGAAACAGGCATGAAGCCTGATTTTCCAAACCATTGATTTATCTACCCCTTTGGACTAGAGTAGATGACTGCACAAATGGCAAAGTGTGTTGCTCTCAGGCATGAAGAGTCATGAGTCCAATTACAAATGTTAGGCTGAATTGCCAGATGCACTACTACTTCAGTGAGTCTCAGGCCACCCTAATACTTCTTTTACACCAGGGTCTTGGGAAGGGGAAGCTGACAGAGAATTTCTCCCATTTTCTCAGCTATGGCTTCATTAATTTCTCATTGATGGTAGTAGTCAAGCAATCAGACTGGTGGAGCCATTGGTGCTTTGCTCCCCCCAGTCTTGCTGGTAGCTGTTTTAACAGGGAGAAACATAGAAAGGTAGATAAAGCTGTGTTTAGTTTTTTGCATCAGAGGTAGGCAGTATAATAGACTTGATTCGTTCTGAGGAGGGAAATAAAGAAACAGCTAGGCCACTACATACTCCTTGCACCCTGGCCTAACATTTTAAAAAGAAACAGTAGCTGTTGCTTATTATATGATGGGTCTTGATCCCATATTAGCAATTGTATATTTTCAAAAATATCTACTGTAATGATTACTTTAAAGCCCTAATCAGTAACATTTCTCTACTGAGTTTACTAATTATGTTTAGGCAGGAGCAGTGAGTTGAGAATGCACTCATAAGAAGGTGTAAATGTATTGATTATTTTCACTTGATTAGATCAACCCACTCTATTTAAAGTAAAAAAGTCTGGTGTGCAGGTAGGTCTTCAAGAACCATGTCATTTTGAACTTGTGTGCCAGAAGTCCAATTTCAGATATAGGTGCTTGATTCCTAGTTTTCTGATGTGGTCCATCAGCTAGTTCTTGCACCAGTGAGTGCAGTCACCAGAGCTCTCCTACAGCAGTCTTCCTGACTGCTGGTGTTTGTAGTATGCCAGGGGCAAAAGATTTCAGACCCACTTCTTATGTTGCAAAGGATACACTTTCTTAAAAGTTACTGAGGCCTTTCTTGACTTGCTTGGATTTCAGCTCATGCTGCATTCAAATTAACTGTATGTATTTTACTTTAGAATGTATTTTTCTAATAGTGTGGAAATCCTGTACTCTTAACCTGGTTACATGAGAAGCTTCCAAACCTCAGGGTCTTTTACTTGACAGATTTATCAATCTACTTAAATGACTGTGGCTTGCAACTTTGACTATATGGCAGTTATACTAACAGCCTGAAAAGTCCAGCAAATAATATAAGTAATTCAAGGCAAGAGCCTTTTATGACTATGCCACATAATTTACATGTGCAGAATAGTATATTAAAATGACTTAAAAAAAGAAAAGCCATTTCAGAGAATTACTTTTTAATGTCATTGTTTACCTCATTTCTTGTTCCAATATGGCTCAAGCCCAGGCAATTTTCTTTGTCTCTGGCACTGCCACAAGACACAGGCGGGAAGTTAAATGCAATAAGCAGTCTGCCTACTTTTGGGAAAGTAATGCATTATCCCATTCTCACAAATGGGCACCTATCACCAGCCCCTGTGTATAACCATTTTAATATATGTGGCATCTTGGCTGAAGAATGCTTCTCATACGTAGTCTTAACAGAAACAGTTCTTCAGCATGACTCAATTCTGCTCTTTTCTGAATTCTTTTCTAAGGGATCTATTCCTATAACAGATGAAATCTGTACAAGTAGGGAAGCCTTCTACAGTTTTCATTTTGCTAGTGTGACTGACACTGAAGAATTGGTGGCAGGGGTGTCTGTTATGTCCCATAAAATCCTCATGGGATGCCTGCTAACCATATTGACAAATTGCTAGCCTTGAAGTCATTTTGCTGCAAGTTTGTTCCCTAAGATACATGTATAAAAGCAGGTAGGACATCTCTGTAGCTTTTACTGTTTTACTGCAAGTTGCTTGTAGAGCTTTTCATTGATACTGTCTATGGAGGGCTGTGATTCTTTGGTGGAAGAAAAGTGAATAAGAAAAGGATACATTTTGCCATTAGCAAGATGACATGTTTATCTCTGTTTACTCTGATTTTTGAGTAATAATGAGATATATACATCTTTATTAAATTGTTCCATTTTATTTAATATATGACTCCAGCCACAACAAGTAAAATAACACTATAGAGTGTAAATAAATACAAAAGCTGCTTTTTAGAACAGTAGAGTGCAGAAATATCCTCCCACCACATGCAATGGCCCTACAACATTGTCAGCCTGCAGTCAGTCAAAACCAATGTTATTACACAGATAGTCAAATCTTGTTGAAAGTAAATTCTATTTAAGGTATTAATAATGACCCAGAATTATTATAATTATAATATAGGAAAAATCTCTGATGAAATAAAGCTCTCTAATTCTTGATACACCTTGATTTTATGTGTCCCTGACTTAATTAAAAAACTAAAAATCTCACTGCTGGTTGCTGAGAACTGTAGTCTCAGAGACGGCCAGGCATTGCAACAGCCCTCGCTCACGGAATACCTCGTCTGCTGCTTCAGTTACTACCCAGGCTCTCAGCACAACCTGGCTGCTTCTGAAGGGGATCTTCATGTACCAGTTCCCTGAAAAGGGACCTGAGTTAATCAGGAATGGAGAAGCAAAAGAGCAAAGTTTATATTGGCAGGCAAGACGCACTTATGGCCAAGCCAGCAAGATGAACAGGCAGCCCTGTGACTTGCCTTGAACTCTATTGACTTGACATGTTTGCAGACAGCTTCAAGCCCATGAGCTTGGACTTCCCTACACTGGAAGAGCAGATGTGGACCTTTTTCAGTCTGTGTGCACTTCAGCACGTCTCTGTATGGGAGCATTCAAGGTCAGGAGTGCATTGTCCAGGATGTGACGCAATTTTGTACACAGACAGAAGCACAGGTCCTTGAAGCATCATTTTGGGAGACAGCTGAGGCATTCTTGCTCTCATGTGGATTCACCTAAACATTAATAGGATGATGTTTAACATCCTTAACTAAGAAGGCAGAATGGAGACATGAAAACTCAATAAAAACAAGTAAGTGTCTCCCCAGGCATGTTTTATTTGCAGGAGAATCACCTCAAACCTTTTGGCACAGAAGGCAAATTCTGTGAGACCATGATTTAACTAAACCTGATAAATCTAGTATGTCAATGGAGGTTCTCAGGGGGGACTGCCCTTTGTATGTGATGGCCCTGCAAAGCTTGTTCCTCAGCAACATGTGGCACAGCCGTGCGAAAGATGTGGCCACATGTTAGGATGCCAGTTGGTGGGGATGGAGTCCCTGCAAGGAAATATTGCTGCTCCCTGCATCTCTCATTCTGGGCAAGTGTTCTCCTATAGGTAAAAGTCCTAGTTGTAAAGATTTACAGTTTCTTCTCATGACAAATACTTTCAAGGTACCATGGTATTTTGTGAGTTATGAGGTTCTGCTACCTGGGAAAGAAAAAGGTCAAGATTTGAATGCTGATATTAAAATAATTAGAGCTAAACAACTTCTTGCCTGAATGTGATGTGTTGTGGGCATACTATTCCAAAGAGCCCAAGAAACATAAGAGAGCAGCCCCAGGCAATGCTGCAAGGGGCACATATGTTATTGCAGAGATTTAAAAAACAAAGCTGACAAGCAGACTTGCCTGAATTGGTTGGATTGGTGTTTGCTCAGAGTTGTCACTAATTCAATTCAGATTTTCTGTGTAATACGAGTGCTTAATTTCAAAAGAAATAGGGTGGAAAAAGTGTGTGCAATCCTCAGGAGATTCTGATTGCAAAAGGCATGGTTGGAGCTGATTAGCCTGTTTACCCTGTCAGTTTTCACACATAGACAGATAGGCAGTCTTGTGTATTTCCTCAAGCAGATTCTGGAGAAGGCTGAGGAAGGAAACGAAATCCAGTTTCAATTCCATTTTTTACTCACCCCCTTGTTGTAATCAGGGATAATGCTTTAGCTGGAGATCTCTTACAAGTGGGAGGAAATGGCTAATTTTTGGGACTATCATTGTAGCAGATCAGTAGTTCCTGAATTTACTCCCTCGCTTTTGTTTCCAAGGAGTGAGATTTGTTAATCAGTTGCTAATAGTGCAAAACTCACTTGCTTTTTCTTTCAAGTATTTACTTCTGGGCCAAAAGGGAACTAATTTCTTCACTGTGTTTTAAGTTACTTAACATCATTTACATTACTTACAAGGTCTTTTTTCCCCTTTCATACTTGCAGAGTTTTTCTATGTAATAACAGGAATAGAAGTCTTCCTTTCTAAATGGTTCCCTGTGCTCCCATGGTTAGAAGTCACAGCTGCTTCCCTGGGCAGTCCTGTGGTCTCTTCTCCAGCCTTAGATGTTTCCATAAGCATATTTGTATTATTGGTGTTCTTTAACTGAAAGAGGATTTTTATTTCCTTATTTTTCTATCCCTATTTCTTTCTCTTGAGGAAAAGGGCATCTCAAATGTGAGAAACTTTGAGTTTTGAATTTGGTTCAACCTATCACATGGTTCCAGGGATCCAAAGATGTTGTAGGGAGAACTGCGTCAACTCTGAGAGATTTCCACAATTTGGTCTGATCTTCTTGACAGTACCTAGGAGAATTTTAGGAATACAACATTTAGGGTCCTTAAGTTCTGGCCGGAGTAGAATTAATTTTCATCACAGTGGCTGGTATGGGGCTATGTTTTGGATTTGTGCTGAGCACAGGGTTGATAATAGAGAGATGTTCTTGTTATTGCTGATCAGGGCCTACACTGGACCAGGGCCTTTTCTGCTTTTCATTCTGCCATGTTGGTGAGGAAGGGTGGGAGGAGTTACAGCAGGGACAGTTGACCCTAATGATGAAAGGAATATTCCAGACCATGTGACATCATGCTCAGTTCATAAAATGAGGAGAAAAAGGAGGAAGGGGGGGACATTCAGAGTGATGGTGTTTGTCTTCCCAAGTCACCCTTTCTGTGATGGGGCCCCTCTCTCCTGGAGATAGCTGAACACCTGCCTGTCCTTGGGAAGCAGTGAATTCATTCCTTGTTTTGCTTTGCTTATGTGTGCAGCTTTTGCTTTCTCTGTTGAACTGTCTTTATCTCAACTCACAAGTTTTCTACCTTTTACCTTTCTGATTCTCTCCCTGGATCCTGCTGGTGGGGGAGTGAGCGAATGCCTGTGTGGTACTTGGCTGCTGGCTGGGGTTAAACCATGACATGAGGATGGGTAAAAAATGATGTTTGCTTTCATTCTGTTAATAATTGGTAAATAGTGGTAGAGATATTACATGTAGGGTACATGTCACCAAGTTTCAGACATTAAACATTTAGGTGTCAGGTCTAAGCTATTTTTAATAAGTTTCTACTCTAAGTTACAGAGATGGGTACCTTCAGACAAGAGATTTTTTACCTCCTCTCAGGATACTTCTTTCATTCTCTCACTGCATCTTACTGGGCTCTAGGAAGGAAAACTTTGCCTTAAACAAAACATGAATGAAGAATTTGGAATGATAGAAAAAGCCATCAGTAGGAAAACACAGCAGACCAAAGAATCAAGCCTGTTAGCTGGGAGATCTTCAGACATTTCACAAAAGTAAAACAGAATGTCAGAGCAAGCACAAAGCCAGTAGGCTAAAAGAACAGCCAGTTCTGATTACACTAGACTGTTCTGGCACAGTAGAAAGGCTTGGTAGATGGCATAAACAAAATTTACTCGTACAGGAAGGACCTTTTATCCCTGTTTGTTTCAGATTTCTTCCAACTTGAATGGAAGTGCAATAAAACTGAAAACTTGGAAAAAATGTGTTTTTTAATGAGAGTTTATTTTATGCACTTGCTACATATTAAAGAAAAGGATTGCATTTTTTTTCCAAAAACAAATCAGTCCAAGAAAATTTTGGTGCCTCGAACTGATAGCTTAGAACAAATTGGCATCTACAGATGTCTTGTTGCCTGTGTAATGCATAAGCACCCTTTCAGAATGGTATTTACTTAAGCATAAAAAGTACCCATTCTAGAAATAACATTGTTATGCAAGTAGTGTCGTGCCCAAGTTTTCAAAGTAGCAATGCAATAAATTTTATGAGTTATTTATGTCAGTGGTAGTATTTGGAAAATATCTCATTTCTAAGCAAAGAAGTTTAGGGCTAGGTCTGTAGTATGGGGACACTCTCACAGCACAAGGAGCACCTTGGGGGGAACTCCGAAATTTTGATTTGTAGGTGCCTGCTTGCACCAGAACCTTCCAGTGTGGTTGTCTGTCTCCTAGAGATTGGATTATGGGATTATTTATGTGTCTCTGAAAGTGACATAAAGCCACTTCCTCTGTAGGGAAATACCTAGCTTGAGTATAACCAACGTGCAGGCATTGTCAGCTAGTGGGTAGGAACAACTTCAGCTATGGGAGAACTATCAACTTTTCCTAGTGTTTTGGTAGCAGACTGGGGGCTGCAGGGAAGATCGCTTTTCATTCTGGGTTATTTTGTTGATCTCTGCAATTATGGCTGGTGAAAGTAGGATAAGGCAGTGGTTCTATCCAAGCTCTTCCAGAACAGGCGTTTCCAAGTTTGGGTGACAGGACACCACTTAATCTGTTGTGCCAGATGATGTAGCATTTACATGGAATAAAGTAACTTGTAAAACAGTAGTTCTAAAAGATCAGTTTGCAAACCATTTTGTAAGAGTAGGGGAACAATGTATAATTCATAATGCTCACTTTTATTTTAGGCCACATTGGAAGAAAAGAACAGACAAAATCCAGACAGGAATGCGTGTATTCATGCTGAAATACCACTGTACCTGTAATCACAGCCTTGTGTATCATATAGGTTTGAGAGAAATATATTTTCTAAATTCTGATTGCAGAGCTGCTTTGGACTTTTAAAAGCAATAAGGGCAAAGGCACATTCTGGTTCACAGCTAGCTAGCTTAAGGATGTGCCAAATGCCTTCTGATCATCCTTTCCGGGACAAAACAAATTCTGAGCATCTGCAAATGTGTACATCTGAGGTATTTTGGGAAATTACGAGTAAAAGAGGAAAATGCAATTGGTTTTGGAGTTCAAACTCCTCAGACTTTAAATGGCTGTACTTCATGTTAGGATTTTCATACATCTCCTTTCCATTTTAGTTATCAATGTCTTTTCTGGTTTAAATTCTTAATTGTTTTGTCCCAGCATCTTTGTTTGAGATCTGAGACGCTGCAACCAAATTATTTTAAGTTCTGTGACTGTATTGAGCAGTTAACTGTACTAGGCAGTTTTGCTAAATAACCTGTGCAGTTTACAATGAAATATTGTTGTATGGAATATATCTGTGCTGCACATCTAATTGGAAATGCCCAGACTAGCTGTTTGTTCAGTTTTGTTCAGTATCCTCAAAAGGTACAGAAGATGCTGACACATGATGTTCAAATACTTTCCCATAGGCAGAGGATGGCAGTCGTCTCAGTATTCCCAGTATGACATACATTTACAATTCCCTTACATCATTCCTCCAAAGGTTCCACACAGCACTGCTGACAGGTAATGAGACTCTTTGAATATGATCTTTTGCATTTCAGTATTATCACTGCTTTCTAATAACTAAAAATGGGGAATAGCAAGTACAGATAATTTTTAATCATGTTCCAAAACATTCAGAAAATAATCTTGTCAGAAACTTCAGCCTGCCACTACAGATGCCTTTAATTTTTCTGGTCACTCGGGGTTTCAGACATAAGTGTAACTGACATTTTCTCAATTGAGAACAAAAGTACTTAGCAGTTTTGTGACTTTAGTTTGTTACTATAGTGTCATCAGGTTTTTCAGAGCCTCTTTCTTTTCACTGTGCTTTTCAAATAAATAAGAAGGGACCAGAATTTGGATCTTTCGGAAGCCTGTAAGCTTGAGAAGACAAACAAAGCAGGCCCAGCAGGTGTAAAAGGGTTCATGCACACTTTGCAGTCCTATATGTAATTACAAAATATTTGGGATCTCAGTAAATACAGTCTGACCCACCCATGATACTGGTTTGTCTGTGGCCCATGCAGCCAGCAGAGCAGTCTGCTTTTTTGCTCTTCATCTGACAGTTTTGGTGGGACCACTGAGACCATGCCTAATTCAACCAATTTTATTGCACACCTAAAATGGCACAAAACAGATGAGATGAAAAGGGGAGGAAGCTAGAGCTGGCCTTTCCAACCCAGTAACTCAGACATTTGTACACACAGAGGTCCAGGCTCCCGCTGAGGTCTGTGCTCAAAGGGAGTGGCAGTCTGAAGGCACTGTCTCACAGCCAAACAAGATATTGCCATTTTGACACTTAGTGGAACGTGGTGAGGTACATCACACCCTGTGCAAGACAGAGACTTTCACTAGGTTCCTGTGGGTATTAGTAATGCAGTCCTTTCCTAAATAAATGTTGAGGTTGTTGAGCTGCTTTTTCTTTCAAAAGAATTTGTCACACCATATTTTCATTGCATATTTTTCCTCTTTAAGCAATGAACATTGCTGTCCTTGAAGGCACATGCAATCCATAATCTAAAGATTTGTAGGAGGAGCATTACTGAAATGTCATCTCCCATTTGCAGATGCTGTGGCCACAGTAAAATCTAGTTTGAATCTGGACTTTTTAAGATGCTACAATGTTATCAAACGTTTCAAAAGGCTTGATAGGGTCTGAAACAGGTTTATCTAACTGCCTGGCAAGTGTCTGATGTTATCTAGAACTGTAAGATTCAGTCCAAACGATCCAATTTTTCTGTTCTTTTCTAAGGAAAAAATAATTTACAATCATTTCCTAGAAAGGAAGAAGAAGTAAGGACAAATGTAGTTTCTTCCATGAGCAACCTAGATACTACTGTTGTCCTGGACACAGCAGTTCAAAGAAACTGTGTTACTGAAGAGATGTGTGTCTTCTAAGTGTCTAAAGAAGTTTATGTGCAGTTTAATAGGATCAATACTAGCAGCATTAGCACTGATACTTAAATGGGAGCTCTGATCCAGCCTTAAGCTCTGTGAGTCCTGAAGACAATACTTATTACAGCAACATAAGTATCATCTTCAATGCCATTAAAATTAAATATGAGTGCACATCAATTTCAGTGTCAGGAGACATACTGTAAAGATCAACAATAATTCTAGCTGCAGATCTCTCTGGAAGCCCATAAAGCTTGAATACCATAGTATGAGCTATACAGAATTTAGAGCTGTTTGAGTAGTACTTACAGATATAGAATGCTGTTATTTTTGTCTTTCCATTTTATAGAGCATTCCTGCAATTTAGCTATTTGTTATAGTGAAGTGTATCTCATCATTGTGCACAAATGAGAATACTTGAAAAGTCTTTAACACTCTTATTTGTGATCTGAAGCCAGGCATCTCAGACATCTCTGTGTCATGTGAATGTTTTCAAATTAGTTGTGAAATTGTGCAGTTCTGTGAATACTGAAAAATTCAGAACTGGTGTAGATGAACTGAAATGTTAACATGACTAAAGAGTGAGATTAACTGTCAGGTCCTGACTATTTTGTGCCACTACAGTGGTGCAAGGAAACAGTAAGTCTGTGCTCTCTGTTGTGCTCTGACTGGTCAATAACTGCTTTATGACATCAGGCTATCACACAGTAGATGAAGAGTATTCATGAATTTGTCTGAAACTTTCAAAATTATTCTTTCTTGCCTTCATCCAGCTTTGAAGGAAATATATTAACTGCATCCAGAATATAGTAAAACTAACAGAGTTTCTAGTGCTGAAGCAATAATTCTTTTATTAAAAGTCTGGCAATAGTTCTTACCTAAAAGTGGTACTCAAAGTGTGCACTTAGGCTCGTTAGGGGACTAATGCTGTGGGAAGTTGCTGCAAGTCAGCTGGTTTGCAGGAGCTGCCTGTGCTCTGTCTTATTGTAAACACTTCTGAATCTGAGCCCTCAAATCTTTCATAGAAATCTTACCATCGTTCAGGGCCTTCCAGGCATTGTTCCTACAGTCCTTCCAACATGGCCTCCAGCATGGGTCCATCCCCAGCAGAGATCTCTGGAAAAGCCCATCATTCTACCCTCCTTCTTTCCTTAAGAACAACATTCCTTCATGTGCTGAGGAATGCAGATAGAGCTGGCCCTGACAGCATTTCCAGTTTCATTTCCCTAATTTTGTGTTCTTTTGCACCAACTCTTTTGTTTTCTGTTGATATTTAGGTGTAAGATTAATTCCTAAAAAGGTTGTGTTTTCACAAGATCACTAATTCTGCCAGACTTCTGCTTTTGCAGACTGCTTTTGCAGGTGGCACTCCTAAGAAAGAAACATCTTGACCAAGTGAAATGGGCTTTAAGCATAAGTGCTCCTTAAGGTCATTTGTAGCAAGCCTTATTATGCTATAGGAATGAAGAAGGGTTAAACCTGTGGGCTAAAAAGGGCCTGGAAGGTCTGTGGATAGTGGTAAGGATCTTGATGAACTCAGGAATCATGTTACTGGAACAGGAAGATGGGATGCTGCAGATTTGAAGGAGGGCAGTGCTTTTGGCAAAGGTGTAAGTCCCTGGGATGATAGTTATTTTAGAGTGGACCCATAACATGAAGCATAGAAGGTCTGGCATGGGAAAGGTTTTGGAAGATAAGGTAATGATTAAGGAGATCTTTGAAAGAAAAATGGAAAATTTAGTGTAGAGACTTCATACAGGCAAAAGCAGAGTCTGGGGACGCTAGGAGAGGACCAGAGAGCTTAGCTCCAGCTAAGTGACTTTATTTTTCAGGCAACCTATGGACAGGAAACAGAGGTTCTGGATTACCAGGAGCTTGCCATCACTATGTTGTGAGCAATGTATCAGTTTAAAGCTGGGGACATACTCATTGACTGGTATTCCTCTCTTCTGTTTCCAGTTAAGTGATTTGCTACACTCCCACCACAGTGTAATCCAGTAATTCAGCTCAGAAAGCAAGAAATGCAACACAAATGTCTTTGATATTGGTTCCAAGGCAGTGTTTAGATGAGGAAGGACCCCTAATGTGGTTCAGAGTTAAGCCAGATTGTCAGATTTGTCATTGTTCAGTGAGGAACTGAAAGGAGTTGGTGGCAAACTCAATAGTAATTCAGAACAGCTCTGCTCACAAGTACAGCTTAATACTGGCTGCACTGTTTGTTTTGTCCTAGGTATGGTTTTTCAAGTATCTTTTGTTTATTTGTCTTTTAGCTGTTAGTAACCTGTATTGTTACTAATAGGAAGACGGGAAAAATACCTCAAAGGCCCTGGGTGGGCTGGAAAGCTAAAAGTGGAAGGTTCTTCTTTCGTGTGTCTTATCCACCTCTTTGTGCTGTAATAGGACTTGCTTGGCTTTTTGGCATGGCCAGGACATGCCAGCACTAACACAGTGTCAGGAGATCTCTGCAGGTGGTTTCTGCAAACCAGACTGGATTTGGAGAGGATTCAGAGTACTTATCATGTATGGTGTGGAAAAAAAATCCCTTGTCTACAGGGAATACTTTGGCAAATACCTTCTCAAGGAGAGTCCATTACCAGAGTGAAGTAGCTGTTTCCATGGATAGCCTTCTATCATATTAGAGGTGGTGATTGGGGAATTAATCTTTTACACATGCAAACATGAAAAATGTCTGCAAGATCAGTATGTAAATAAATAGCATTTATTTATCTCTTTTCCATCAGCCCATTTATTCACCCTTCTTATATTAATGAAGCATCAGTACATGGGAAAACCCCAGTGAAACTTTCTAAGGCAGTAACATTCTTGCACTAAGGATCACTGAAACAATTTCTTGAGCACCAGCCTCCGAACTACCCCACAAAGCTGCATCCTTCTGGAGTTCTAATGAGTAAATGTTTATTTGTCCATTTCTAGTGTTACATACAGTGTAACTCCAGATATTATAATGTCATATCATGGGGGAATGACAAAAACTCTTTCTAAGGACCTGGAAGCAGATTTCCCTAAACATGTCTCACAGCAGCTAAGCAAATTAAATTAATAATATTCATGCTGACACTAGGTGAAATGAAAAGTATTTTACTGCATTCTAGAGACAGAGATTTAACTTTGGCTGCAGAAGTTAGTTTATTACCAAAAGTGTGTGTGTCACTGATGAGAGGTTTAACAAGGCTAGCAAATGAGAAGTGCAAGTTGTATTCTGTACAGGGTTTTGCTCAGAGAGGTTTGACATCTCTGCTGATGTCAGCTGCCATGGTAGACCCTTGTCATTTGTGCAGAAAAACAACACCTCATTACAAAGGGTATAATTTTTTCCATTCTCTTTTAATCTCACTACGCTCTCACAGTCTAACTGAATGGCACTTTTTTCAAAACATGCTGAATTGTGCTGATTTGGGATCATACATCAATGCAACTAGAACAAGGTTGAAACTAACAGCTAAAATATTTTCATACATAATCAGAGAAGTAACATGAAACCTGGGAAAGGACCTTATGAACAGGAAGGGGTAGCTACTGCCTCTTTTACAGTGAGTGAAATGGCACTGACATAATATAATATGTGTGCCCAATTTATAAATTTTAAATTCTTGGAATGTAGATCTCTGCAAAACAGTGGCTTTTCTTTATTTAGCTTGGTAAAAAAATATTTTATTTTCTCTCAAAATGTTGTACATTAAGAACATAGAATATAGAATATTAGTGATATTAGTGAAGATTATTGCAGAACCTGAGGGAATTTTCCCAATTTTATTGAGTTTGCAGGGTTGTCAACTTGCAATAGGACAGTAATAACAGCCCACTTCTAATGGTATTCCTTAAAATCTTTTCCAGTCTGGGGTAAGGACAACTTTTTGAAGACTGGTTTCCTTAGCAGTTCTGTGACCACCAATTTGCGTGTTTTGCAAGATTCCCAGTAAAGTACTAGTCACGCTGTGAAGCTAGACATTTCAGAAAGTCATGCAGGTTGTTAACACTGAAGGATGGAAATAATTATTTTTCTAGTTTGAGGGAAGTTTATATTTCACAAGAAAACATTAAAAGGAAATCCAGCTGTTAGAGACTCCTAAGCAAGTTCACTCTACTTATTAGGAAAATTGATAACTTCATTTTACCTGCTTCTGATTTAATTATGAAAGGTGGTGAATCTGCAAATCGGGAACTGTTGAGCTGTGGTCACCAGTCTTGGAGCAGCAGAGTATGTGTTTGTGGATATTGCAATGCTGTTGAGCTGAGCTCACAGCAAAGGGGACAGGACAGGGACAGCATGTTTGAGGATGATGGCTACATGACAAGATGAGTCGTGCTTCCCAAATTATATATGAAGAAGATTAAAAAAGAGAATTAGATTTTTTCTTCATAATGGATGACAGGTTTTAGTGGTTCCAGTTGCAGCTTTAAACGAGGAAAACAACTGGTCTTTGAGCTGAAAGTATCTTCAGTATCATGATGTCCTTCTTGTCTAAGTATTCCCCCATGTGCACAGTTGTCCTGGTTGATCCCATTTCCTGTTCTAGTCATCTTCTCCTTAAGTAGTACTGGGGCAGTTAAAGCAATTGTACAGAGTAATTTGTATTGCTACCTGAGCCATGAACATTCACAATTTAAGAGCTCTGGGCTTTCCCTGGTTAGTGCTTGCTGTGGGCTGATAGACAAACCTCACCATATATATCCGCACACTGGGGAGCAACAGCAACGGTTAAAGGTTATAGAGAGACAGAAGAAAAACATACCTGAAGGAGAAGTAGGATTAGGAGAGAGTGAAAATATTAAATAGGGCTAAATTGAGGGAAGAGGTACACTGTAAATATTTGAGGCAGAACAGGGAGATGTAAATATAGGTATATGCTTTTCTGCTGCTCTCCCTGGATCCTGACAGCAGCACAGCATGATTTCAGCCATCCACATAAACCTCCCTTCCAGTCACTCCATTAATCACTTGCTGCTGCTGCTGTGTGTGAAACATGGAGTGAGAAGGGTGCTCTTGTTAGCATGTAACCATCCTTCATTTCAGTTCACAATGCCAGTCACATGCATTAGTCTGAACCAGCAACACTTTAAACCTCAAGGAAAAAAGCATGAGTCAGAAAAAAGAAAGAAAAAGGGTTTCTGAGGACAGTGGAGGAATATAATAGCTGAAGTATTGCTTGCAGAAAGGACATAAAGCAGGGAGAAACCTCAAATTTCTCTGCAAAATGGAGCAATCTATTCAAACATTTTCTGCTGAAGTCTGCATAGAATTAATCAAGATGCGAGTTGCTTTTTTTTTTTTTTTTAACCAAACTTGAGCATTACTGAGAGACACAATAAGGCCTAAGAGCTCTTTATTTGTGGAACACTGTCTTTTCATGCAGGTGGCTGAGTCTTGCAGGTATCTACAACTGAGATGTGGCCAGGTTTCCTGTATGAGAGGGAGAAGTCTAATATTTGAATATTAAAAGTTGTAAAGAACAGAACTAGATGTGGCAGCTTAGGAGTACAAAGGTCTTGCACTCTTCCACGAATCAATTCTCATTGTCTTGATGTCATCTGCATTAAAATTTGTAAAACTGCTGTGTTGTATATGGCATGGACAGCTGTGTATGTTGTACTGACATAAGCAAATGTCAGTTGGTTGGTGCTTTCTCCTGTTGCAGTTGTGCCAATTTATGACATCGTGATTGGTCTCTCTGTTATGAAAGAAAAAATAGTATCCAGAAAACTGGTATATGTTTCCAGTTGGGAAAAATATTATTGTTTAAAAAAAATATGTTAAATATTAAATGGCCATTTTATTTTCCCATCATATAATATATGAACCTCTGAGTACCTTTTCTGCATATAAATTTTTTTTTGTTCAAAACACCAGTCCATTTCGTTTATTCTGCACTTGACTATTAACTAAGTGATTGCTAAAGCTGATTGACTGAACTGAATCAGGTACCTCTAAAGCCCCAAAACATCTGTGATTTTTCCTTTGATAGTGAAATTTGTACACTACTAACACATATGCCTCTGAGTTGAAGCATGCTAAAGGAGTTTGAGTAATTAAAGGTAGTTAAATTCTTTTTTTTTCCAGTGAAAATAAAATATAAAACTTTAAAAAAATCACGTCTTCTAATAGCCTGAATTACCTTTTCACTGAGGATGCTTTATATAATTCTGGCAGTGTATAGTGATTTTAGGTTGGATTCAATTTATGTCTATTTTAAAGACAAGCATCTCTCTGCTTAAATGCAGATGAGAATTTTGTCCAATACAGTATATATTTTGAATTTTGAACTTACAAATGTATCTGGTGAGAAGCACCAAGTCTCAGATGGTCATGCCTCCATGACTTCATAGTTTCACTTGACGATTTATTATTTCTGTCTCTGAACTACAGACATTGGTCATCTGTCAGTATCTCACCAAGCAAAGTGATGCTAAAACACACAATAAAAAATAATGAAACTATCACAAAGACCTTCCACAATAGTTGAACACAAGGTCCTGAAAGGAAAACGCCTAATTTCCTTGTAGTTTTTTATGCAAAATTGTAACATATCCAAGGTCCCTTTGAGTCCAAGGGAGCTTTTGCTTTTGTTTCAAGTCTTTCAAGCAACCCTTTAAGATTGTCATGTTTTGCTCCTAGTGTCTTGCCCTTTGAATTTAGTTTCATGGTCTGCATTCAATGATGTATTAGTAGAAGTTCAAATTTTTTGTTCTTTCTATCATCTTGTTAATAAAAGACTAAGTAGTTTACAATACATAAATATTTTAATTGATTTCAAAGGGATTTGTGGGTTCACAATTAGATAGTGAAGTTCATTTTTTAAATTCTAACAAGCTCCAAAACTGACCAAAATTAAGGTTGTTTGTTTGTTTGTTTGTTTGTTTTTCCATCAGCAGCTAATGATAGAGTCATGGTGTGGGATAGAAAAACAGCAATAAAATGAGGTCTGTGTTTACATGAATCAGTGTGTCAATATTCATGTTTACAATTCAGCAAAGTTGAGAAAATACCTCTCCTGACCCTGACACAACACATTGGCAGCTTTAGCATAAAATGTGCATTCTTGAGCCTGCAGGTGACCCTCACTGTGGAAGATCATGTAGTCACAACTACCCAGTAAAACCTGAGAACTGGTAAAATGGAGGATAAAATATAACTTCAGAAGAATATTCAAAGGAAGCCACTCTAAAGTCAAAATCCTCAAACTAGATTTAAGGTTTTGAAGTGAAGCAATTCACCTCAAATAGGAGCAAATAAAAGATACTTTAAAAGCATAGGATTAAAAAGTAGACATAAAAGAACAGTGATACTCTCTTTTCAAGTAATAGAACAAACTATATTATGAGCAGCATTTTGAAGTGTACATCAAACCGATTTTCTCCTCTTTATCCTTTTTAATCTCCACCAGATGCAGTTTCTTTAAATTCAAGTTTTACATTCCTAGCCATAACTTGTCTGAACACACGGAGAGAGCATTGAGAGACATTAGTGGCATTCTTTTTCTCTTTCTTTCTCTGTCATTCTATTTGTTACAGCTGCTGAAGGCTTATCTTCTTAAGTCACTCAGTTTTATAGACTTGGTTTGCTTTATTTTCATCTATGTTTTTGGGCTCCAAACAATTCCATGGCATTCTCCCATGGAATGTTTGCAGTGAAAAAGATGCACAGACACACAGAGATATATACTTATATAAAAGCATATGTAAATAAATGTGTGTATGCATATGTATGCATGTATATAAATGATCTCAGAGAAAATCTGACATGATTGTTACTGGTATGGTAGAAAAAAAGCTTTACAATTATATTTTAAAGCTTAATTGACAGAACATGGCATGATTGAATTCTCAGAATGGAAACGCTGCAGGAGGAAAAAAGGGTTTTCATTAAGACACACCAATACTCAGTAGCACTTTTTCTCAGTTGATCCCTCAGGGTCATAATTTTCTCAGGAATGATGAAATACAGTTTTCTTTCCCACAAACAGTTTAGGGTTTTTTTTCTTTCTTAAGAGATTGTCAGTAATGAGTTTCTCCTTTATTCTTTCCCTCTTCTCTCTTACACCTCATTTAATTGTGGATCAGGATGGATTTACCATTTTCACTGTTTCTTCTAATTAGAACTACATGTATGTGAAGCAAACTGATCTCTTACTAGGTGTTTTTTTTTTTTTCCCTGTGCAGGAAATACCCATGACTAACATCCTGCAGTAGCTGAGTCTATAAAATAGTTTTTATTCATTAAGGCAGAATGATATGTTTTAATGATGTTTAACAGAATCTTCACCATTTCAGCAGGTCTGTCTGCTGACCTTGTGCTGTAAACATAGGTTATATTACAAAGATTACAAAAGTTAGCAAAATTTATTTTTATTTTATTTTTCTTCCTGCAGGTAACAAACCTGACTGCCTGTTATTTGTTTTGGACCTGTTCAGCTGGATGGACAAGAGTAATTGCATTTTTAGACATTGTTAAATCCACAAAACATCAAGATGCAATGCATACAAAGCTGGAAACAACTCTCAGTGAGGAAACTCTAAATGGTAAATGGATAAGGATAAGGATAAATAGCACAAAATAAACCCTCATACATTTGGTTAATCAACTCTATTCCCCTTTTCCTCTCATCTTTCAAATTCACAGGCAAATGACATTTGCCTTTCCCCAGCATGCACCTCTCCTTTAAACCAGGGAGTTTGCCTGGGGCCATACCTATATATCTGATCCATGCATAATGAAGCATGAAGCTGCCAATTGTAGGGAGCGTCTGCTGTGTCAGAGACTGATAGGCATTTCATTTGCTGAACTCCCAAGGGCCCTCACGCTTCTCAGGTTTCATGTAGTATTTATTTTAGGCACTCACATTTCTCATCTGTGAACTTCACACCATATGTAGAATGAGTAACACAAGCTCTGCATGAAAAAGCTCTCCAGGTAGTTTTAAATGTAACTTGGTGGACTGGGGACATTATGGACTTGAAAAATAGGCTCGCATGAGAAATGGAGGAATATTGAGCTTTGTTCATACAACAGCTGTCTGAGTCTTTCACTGAATAAGAATGGCCTTATTCTAATAAAATGACTGCTCTACACTTCTACCACACAAATTGTTTTGTAGTGTGCACTGTGCAGATCTACATTTTTCACAAGTTATTGCTACTCTGCCACACTGTCTGCAAGGAAATGTTCATTTGCTGTTTCTAAAGTGCAGTTTTGTTGGGTCTGAGGCTCAGACAGTCAGGGTGAACTGATGGATAGCAAGCCCATATGCCATGCAGCTTTGAAATCTGAAGGCTGAATAACAATTCTGAAAAGATTGCTTTGGTTCTCAAAATCTGGCCATACAGAATTACTGAGGCAAATATATGTCTCTTGTTTATTTTTGTTGGTAGGGATCTAGAAAATATATCATATGAAATGCTCTCTTTTAGCATAACAGTGAAGGAGAATAATAGAGCGGGATAAAAGAAATGTCTGTTCTCCATTGGTATTTTTCTGAATAGGTGTTTCTAAGCATAGCAAAACCTTTGGCATTTGCTTCTTGGTTTGTAGGCAAGGTGATTATGACAGCCTTATGAAAAATCCTCACGTAAGTGTTCATAGGGGACAATCTATCTGGTGCAGCCTGATGATGTAGACTAGGCAGTAAAACTAACGTTCAGAAAAAACAGATCTGTTTGACTGCTTGGCAATCAAAGTGTGTTTCTGGGAGGAGACAAATACTATGTTCTTGATCAGGAATATTTAAATATGTGTGCAGTATGAAGCATTTCACTATTTCACTGGTTCTGATGGCAGATCACTCTTGTAGAAATCAATGTGCTCACAGGCTCATGCTGTGCTGAGGGAGCAGACCCTCTGCCAGTTCGAAGTGCTGTAATGAAGCAATGTCAATTTAAAACAGAAGCATTGTTACCCTGCACTTCCATCTTCATCTGTTTGCAACACTCTGCTTTCATGAGTGCTCAATGTCCAAACTTCCTGTGGCAATCAGCTTTCTCTATTTTGGCCTTTATTCAAGGCAATTCTGGGGGGTTTTATCATTAAAAAAAAAAAAAAAAAAAGAAAGAAGAAAAAAAGAAACAGCAACTTCAAAGCCCTTTTCTGTGAGTTTTGTATGTCATCTACAATGTGTAATAGGCAATGATGTGAATGAGACAGTTCACTACTATTAAGCTAATGAAATACAAAGTGTAAGTGGTTTCATTATGCCAGCAGCAATTCTTTTTTATATTTCATTGCAATACTTATTCCATAGTATGCTTTACAGTAGGAAATTCTATTGAAAATTTTTTCTTACTGAATTTGAGCGGAAAAAAGACATTGCAGAATTCTACTTCATGTATATATAATCTTCAAAACAAAGTGAATGAATAGAGTTGCCTTCATGGAATTAGGGTATTACAATAATGAACGCAATCATGTTGTGAAAGGCTTTTTATATTGGTCAGACTCACATGAGAGTGCAGCAAGATTTGTTTGGCAAGCAGCATTTTGGTAATCTCTGGCTTTCAAATTCCTAATCACGAGTTCACCTCAATGTAAAGGCTTTATTTCTAATAAATTATTTGCATACACTTATATATTTGTGCCACATGTGGGGTTTTTTAAAATGTGTACAGTTTATTAGCATGTCTGAAATCAAGTGGATGTTATTGACAGAAGAATAATTGTGCAATGGTGAATTCAGCTACGGATGCTATAGCAAAGCTGTTCTTAAGCTGCTTTACATGGCACAAATGCATGCATGTGCAGGTGCCCTCGTTTGTGTGCATACATAACATATGGATAAAAGCAGGTACTGCATGTGGGTTTGCAACTGGCCTGTGCCCACGTACTTCTTTTCTCTAACAGCTACATTCAAAAGGGAGCGTAAGGCTTGAGGAGGAAGGGCGCAGACATCTCCTGATTCATGTGTCATCTCCGACGCAGCTCACTGCATTGCAGGTCTTCTCCTGCTGCCAGTGGAACTGAACCGTGATGAGGAGGGACCACCCTCTAATGGAGAAAAATAGTATTTCGGTTTCAGGCCTCATTTGAATATTGGCTTTCAGCTTTGCCTTTGTAGCATGGCTGCAGCGTGAGGCAGTGAAGCAGAGACCACACAGCACCTTAGCACAGAAGGGACAATTCACAGAGAGCTAGCCCAAAATGTGTCTTCTGCTTTCCATGCAGATTCCTCCCATTACTTTAATCCTGTGGCAGAGAACCTCATCTCTGAGTTTAGTTTTCAGCAAGTTTGTATTTTGTAAGTGTCAACAAACATTTTAGATGTGTAAATCCTACTGGCATAAATGGACATTTCCCCTCTGAATCTCACCAAGAAAAGCAGTGTTCTTAGTAGAGAGAATTCTGAGTTCAGCAGTGGTAGCACTGTGTGTGAGCAGTCTGTTTACTTTTGGAGACTACATGCATTTCAGATTAGTTTTGCAGATGAAAAAAAAGACAATTTATCCTTCTTGAAAGCTAACTTAAGCATCATGCATGGAAAAGCTCTAGCTCCACAAATATATATCCCCAAATGAAACAAATATTTCCTTCAATGGTTCAAAAAGTTAATTTCCACAAGTAATCTGTTTGTTCACTGATCGGTTTTGGGTTTTTTGTGTTTTTTTTTTTTTTTTTTTTCAGTTGATATATTAATTTAGAAATATCTGTTCATGCAGTTCAAAGGGATAAACAACAGGAAATACCTAAAAAACCTGTCAGAGAAGCCACATGAATGTTACACTGTATGCACATACAACTGCTTGAATTTTTGCTACTAGTAGGTGTTCCTTTAATGAGCATTGAAAGTACTTCTCAGCCAATAGAACTAATTTGTTTAGACTCAAACCCCTACAAGTCAATAAACATAAAATAATATGTATTTTTTTTTAGTTAAGGTTAATCTTACAAGGTTATAAACTACACTTTCCAGTGGGTAATTCAAAATTCATAGCTGCAGAAGTCTGTAGAGCTGTTGTAATGAAAGATAATATTCAAATGAAATTAATGAAAGCACTGTTGCCCAGTTTGTAAGAGGTAATTACGTTTCACCTCTCTAAAATCCCCCAATTGCTTAAAGAACAAATGAAAATTGTCTTCCTAAATTGCTGTGTGTTACTGTTACACATTATTGACAGCAGATCTTGTGGAAAATTCTCTAGCATTTTATTATTTCTTTTAATTTTAAATGATGAAAGCAAACACATCTACATGTATAGATACACATACACATACATATGTGACCTCCTTGAAGATTTTTGTGAGTGGGTTACAAGGGAAATGATACCAGCGTACAGCAAGGAGGATTGTTTATACACTCCCCTGTGCAGGAAACTCTCACTTGATGTCAAATAAAGCAGCATACAGTATTTCCTCTTTCTGACCACTTCTTTGTCCAGGTGGTATTTGTGTGTAATATTCTTTTCAGTCAGAAGATTGCATGGATTGCAACTGGGAGGAGGGATGCCTGGGGGGAAGGTCTGGCCTTGCATGTGTAAGAAAAGCCAGCTGCAATCTGGCTCAGAATTTCTGCTTTCTGTTCTTAAATTTGTGAAGTACTCTAGGATTATAAAACATACTATGTAAACAAAAGATATTTAAATTCTTGTCTAAATGTCTCAAATATGTAGAAGAAATTGAGAAGAGAATATGGAGAAGAGAGAAGAAGAGAGAACAGTCTGAGCAATACACTTTCACAAATCAAGAGCTGCAATAAATAATGTATAATATTTGATGCATTCAGCTGAGTCAATGTCTGAAACAGCGCATACATTTTTTTTATTTCATTGACTCAGAAATTTGGTAAAAATGGTCATCTTACAGAAGTGAGATTGTGGAATTTACCCTCAGGCCTATGCAGCTTTGCATTTCAGCGGTTACTTTTCTGCTTAATAACTTGCATGGCTTTTATCCAGAACTAGTTTTGGGTAGATGGAGGTGTCAGTACCTGTGGTAATACACTTAATGCATATTCAGGTTGTAACACACTGGTCTATAGTGTTCTGTAGTCAGTCTTCCTACTGCCACTATTTGATCTGAAAACTACTCTGGTATTTATAAAATAGAACTCCTAGTGCTCCTAAGGCATTGGATTTTTGGATTATTTTTTTCCCATTTTGCCAGGAAAGCAGAGAGAGTTGTGCATTGCAATCACAGCATGCTAGAAATCAGTGACCAAAATTATGAGATCCATTTCCAAATTTAGGAGAGGGATATCATAAAGATATTGATGAGTTTTAGGATGATGTCTGCTTCCATTATATTTATATGAACCCCAAATCTAAGCTGCTTGTCTAAAGCTCCATCTCTAGTTAAAGTAAATTATTTTATCTCCTGGGGGCAATTTACCCTACAAATCTCAGATACCTGATACCCATCTTTAGATGGTAGAATCATTCTTTTGAAAGCATGTCTCTCTTCCTTTACCACAATGGGAGCATGAATAATAAATTTGTCTTAAATACCTGATTTTCTGGTGTCTAAAGTATGATGAAATCCACATTACACAGCTAGATTAGCATTTAGACCTAAATTAACCACACAGAAAACTAGGTAAAAAGTGGAGCCATTGGGGACCACCATGCTGATACTTTTATGTGTGGGCTACAGCCTGAATTTCGTGTGTCTTTATGCAGGTTTAAAACAGGGATAAAACAGCAGCCTCAGAGAGCCATCGTGTGTCTTCACAGACTCCTCAGAAAAAATGGCTTTGAGAGGTTATAGGTAAAGAGTTTGTAGAAATGTAAATGAAAATTAATTGAGTGGTAGTGTGTTGCTTGCTTTATAGCCCATGTTCCACTTCCTTGGTCAATTTCTTTTCTTTAAAACAATTTTGAATTTTAAAAATGGGAAAAGGTTACAAAGAGAGAGAGAGAGAGAAAAAGAGAGAGGGAAAGAGGAAAAGAGATAAAAAGAAAGGAGGGAGGGAGGGAGGGAGGAAGGAAGGAATTCGGAAGGAAGGAATTCGGAATTCGGAAGGAAGGAAGGAATTCGGAAGGAAGGAAGGAAGGAATTCGGAAGGAAGGAATTCGGAAGGAAGGAAGGAAGGAAGGAAGGAATTCGGAAGGAAGGAAGGAAGGAAGGAAGGAAGGAAGGAAGGAAGGAATTCGGAAGGAAGGAAGGAATTCGGAAGGAAGGAATTCGGAAGGAAGGAATTCGGAATTCAGAATTCGGAAGGAAGGAAGGAAGGAAGGAAGGAAGGAAGGAAGGAAGGAAGGAAGGAAGGAAGGAAGGAAGGAAGGAAGGAAGGAAGGAAGGAAGGAAGGAAGGAAGGAAGGAAGGAAGGAAGGAAGGAAGGAAGGACAAAAAAGAGGACAAGAGGAAGGGGTGGAGGAGAGGAGAGAAAAAATATTTCATCTGGAGCATAATCTTCATATATGTCCATTAGTGTTTTCCCAGCCTTTTCCGAGTCCAGGTACCATCCTTTCCTTCCTTTCAAATGTTGCTGCCAGCAGTCCTATGTGGATTTACTTTGTCTGAGATATTTAGCCATTGCCAGAAAAATCCCCATTTGATTTACACACAATGGGTTAAATCTGGTGGCAGTAACATCACACAGTCCTCCTGGCTTCCAAGCAGCTGCAAGAGTATAACTGTCAGCAGAGACTATTCCATTTTGTTTTATCAGGGTACAGATCATTAAATCCTTTTAAGGTTTGCAATCAGTTATCCATGTTCTTATTTACTTTTACTATCATATTAGGTGCTTTATCACCTGATTAATTAGGAAGCAAAGCAGAAGTAAGTTGTCTAATCAATTCCACATTCTTGTTTTTCACCTGTCAATAATGGGCTACCTAGATCCACATTTTGAACCAGCACAACACCAACTTCTTGCAAGAGAAGAGATTCATCTGGGAGAAATATTGCACATGCTCACTGGGAAACATTCCAAAGATAGACTACAGGTCTAGAGAAGACTCTTGTCTTCTTTTAAAGGATTTTGGGGCACAGAGGACTTTGCATATGACAGGGTCTGGGACACAGTGGTCAGCTGGAACATCCCAGCAATGCAGACCAGAAAGTTCAGAATCTGCTGTTCTGAAAACACCAATCTTCCAGGAAAAAAATTTCCAGGGCTCGTTAACAAAGCTGCATCTCCTAGTTTGCTCCAACTCCCTTGACAAAGCATTAGTGTTTGTTACCCCTCTGTACTGTTCTCAGCCTCACAGTCGATGGGAGGACATGCAGCTGGATGTCACTGCTCATCAAAAGCTTGTGTTTGTCTCTGCTCCTTTGCTCAAGGAAAGCTGTTATTACTCAGCCATAATGATTTTATATAAGAGCAGTCCCAGCTCTATCCAGCACTTCACAGGACTGTGCATATACACACAAACCATTATGGTATGCAACCATAAGTTTCTCTGTTCACTTTTACATTACATTCTCCTTCCCCTGTCCAGTCTTGAGTTGTATAACCATGGATTTATTTTGACTTAGCTTTTCAGAAATCCATGTGAGAGCCTGGCAAATATTGTAGAAAACAGACCTTTTTCTCATTTATACAATATTTAAAGGCAGATATTATTCACATAGGCCCTAGAGCCAACAATTCTAACTCCATTGCCAAAAGGAAAATAAAACTTGAATGTGATGTGGTGGTCAATAATGTCATATTACTAGACTTTTCTCCATGTGACACACTAATACATCAATATACAAGTAAAACAGTGTTAGCATCCCAGAAACTCTTATACAGTTTCTAAGTACAGGCATATTTTTCATATGTTATCATTCAGCATAAATCTGGGAGTAAAAGGCCAAAAGTGCCTTCCTATTTCATTGCTGTACTGAAATGCCACAAAGTCTCTACCCTTAAAAGTCTGTCAGGTATGAATGAGGGTCAGAGGAATACAAAACTCCTACACATGAGGTTAGAAAAAGTAGATCATTTAGCAGGGAAAATGTTGCAGCACAGACTGTGCAACACCAAATAGAGAAAACCACAGCCAGGGAGTGATGATGGTCGTGCAGCTGTACTAAAAACTCCTGTGAGTGGTGGTGCCAGCAACGAAATGTCTGTAGTGGAAGTAAAGGACAAATCAGACAAATAATAGGTCTATCCTGAGAAAAATCATGGTGGCTGCCTGTCTGTTGACAAGGGAACAGAGAGACCTGTTGAAAACAATTTTTGGTGAACAGTGGCCTTTACAGAAACATAATTTGGGAAGAATTTGCCTTTAACTGAACTTCCTTTATACAACATAAAATTGAAGGATTTAAGTTCAAGGGGAAGTAGAGATTTAAAAAAATGGGCAAATGGTCTTGGATTGCTCTGTGTCCTCAAAACTCTGTTTTTCTTTTGTTTGTATCCTGAAATGAGGCAACACTTTCCAATAACTTGTGCTTTATTCAGAGATCAAATTTTGAGTTACTTTTGAAGCACTAGCTCAAAAAATGTCACTTTTAATGTGCAAGCCATGATTATGAAATACTTAGCTCACCAAACAGATTTTTAGGCAAAAGATCTGCAGGTTATGTTGCATACAATATTTGTGCAGGCATTTTATTTTCAAGAACATGCACTTCCCAGCATTTATATCCAAATAATTACATGGATGTAGATGTTTCATAAAGCTAAAGTTATGTACCTGAAAACAACAAAAAAAAAAACTTATGGGAGCTTAAAACATTTGATTAATTTTAGACAAAATCTCAAAAGTAATTATTTGTTCTTTTGTCTATGTACATGCTCATGCAACTCCAAGGCTCCACCCCCTCATGGCTGCTGTGAAAAAATTAACACTGTCCTGGCTGAAAGCAGACATTGATGTATGTGGGGGGAAAAAAAAGAAAGTTAACATTGATTTGGAGTGATTTAGTCTCCTCTCAAATAAGCCATATGACAGACAGAATGGGTTGATATTCTTTTCAAAAGCAGCCATAAGGCAAAAAAACACAGCCTGAAATAAACAGGAAAACCCATCTTGGTAGAAGAAATAATAATAAAATTAAAAACTCATTTTAAGATTGTGAGAAGTGTGTATGGCTGACTGTATATTGAAGGACTATCTATCTATTTCCAGCCTTGAATAAAAAACCTTAAAATTAAATTGGAAAAAAAAAAATGTTCATCCTTTGCTGTTGTAGTGTCCCTGAAGTCTTAGAAAATCCATATCACTTTAAAATATTTTTAAAAATTCTTTTAGAAAAGCAGATATACAAAATTACTATAGTATTTGGTTTCTAACTTTTTTATTGCAAATATTATACACCTTATAGCTCTTTTACCTGATTAATACAAATGTAGTGTTCTTAGTAACCACAAATGAGAAAAGTGGGCTTTCGTAAATCAGTGCACACCATTCCCAGATAAGGGTGGCATCCAAATGCCAATATTTCCTGCTAGATGCTCCAAAAATTGTCTATTTCAACCGCGTTTGTACTGTTACCATTTGTTGCCAATCTAGTGAAGTCCATATTTGCTTTTGTTGCCATCTTGTCCTGTCCCCTTCACAGACCGGGAGCCATCAGTCACTCTGAAATCTTCCAGGTTTGCTTATTCACTCCTCCCTCCTTATGTTCTGCTGTCTTTTGTGCTCTCACGGTAACTCTCCACCTCTCTCACACCTGTCTAGTCATCATTCATCTTGTGCCATCACTTAGGTGTCTGCTTTTCAATTTTAAGGGCCATCCTGTCATTCAGGAGAATTTTATGCCATTTACACTGGAGTAAATAGTGATCCAAGCTGAAGATCAGCAGCATCTAATCTTCCCCACTACGGTGGTATAGAGCATGTTGAACAAAACTGAGCTCACATGTGCTGTGGCACATCCTCAGTGGCAGCACTCAGGAGTTGATAGGGTCCAGCATGTCCACTCCATTTCATTCCTTTTTCTTCTTTCCTTCACCTTTCTAACTGTTTAACAATTTAATTTCTATCTGAAAAGGAACATTTTGATGCAATCCTTATTTGGATTTGGTCATTCATCCAGCATATCTGGAATGCACCACAAAAAAAATAGGATCTTTAAAAAACCCTGAAACCAACAGTAAAGACACAATAGGATTTTCCCCCTATATACAACTCCCTCCTCCACTCTCTGTGGAGTCACCTGTGCAGTGAAAACTGCAGTTCAGGATCTGTTTCTGTAATCAGAACAGTGGGGGTGCAATGGGTATTGTGCTCATAAACATGTAGAATTCAATACATCAGAATAATGCTGCTTTATAAAGGGTATTTACATATTGGTATGATACAACTCTAATTTCCATACGAAAAGTAAGAGGTAAATTAGACTAAAGTAAGTTACAAAATAATTTCTCTTCAAGAACATTTCATCTTTAGAATCAAATAACCTTGTGGGAGAGTAAGGGGGAGGAATGACACCTTCAAAAACAAAAGCTGTATGTTTAATGTGTTTGGGGTTATTTTTTTGGAAACTGGTCTTTTTATCTGCAAGAACCTTGACGTGGCCTGTCATGGTCTTCCTGGTTTCCTTTGGTACGTTCCAGACAAATTCCCTGCTCAGCCTTCCTTCTGTTTTTGATAAAGCAGAGCTAGGCTACTTACGACCCTTTCACTTCTCCACATCAATTTTTCTGTACTGTTCTGAATAAATTATATCATTAATAAAGAACTTTAAAATAATGTTGACCTCCCCAAAAATAAATTGACTTTATTATTAACATTTAGCGATTAGTCCTTCTAGGCTTGTGCTTTGATCTCTTTTTATAAATAGCCAAAAAGGAATGGACTTGAAGTCCTATTCAGTCTGAATGTGTTGCCATAATCAACTTTATACTCTATTATTACTTGGAAAGTTTTGACTGATCTAAGTGTGTAATCAACTATTGATTCATGTTTAATAACAGCCATATCAGGACAACAGTCAAAGCTTTATTATTTTGCAGATTTTGCCCTTAAATCACTTGCATTAATCATGTTTGATGCCTGAATATTCAATACTCATGACTTTCCTTTCCTTTTTCCTCTCTACCTCCTTCATTTCCCGCTTCTATCGTTTCTTTGATCTCTTAGTGTCAAGTCTAGAGCCAGATCAAAAACCAAAAAAGTCTTGTTTTGCCTTATTCATTTAAATGTCAAAGGATCAAACTGTCAGTATCTGCTGCAGAGTCCCTAACACAGGCAAAATAACAGATATTTCTGGTTTTGATGCTGTACAAAGACAAGGAAAAGAGGAACAATCACTCCTATGTAAGTGGAATACTATATCTGTGCTTTCTATTCAGTCTCACTCTTCCATCAAAATCTAACTGGTTAAATGAAATATGTAAGTAAATTGCACCCTAATTCTTCAGATTTAAATTAAATCTAGGATATAAGGTTAGGAAAAATAATATTCAAATGACCGCATCTCCAGAAGTGGGATGCTTCTCTGTGTGACTATTGTTCCTTTTTCATCCCAAGATAAAAATTGAAAAAGATGTCTGTTTGCTTTTTCAGAGTATACAAAATTGGATTAAATATCACAAGAGTTTTTTTCATTTTGCTTGTTAATCTTACTGCTTCCAATATTGCGTTCACAATAGTAAGAACCAAACTTTTCTAAAATAATGAGTTTTGCCTCTGTCTTCATGCCAAAGACAGGGAACACAAGGGTTAATACTTCTGGTCATATCAGAGTTCCAGGGAGGAATCTGCCCATATTCAGAATTAGAAATTGAACAAGCTACAGAAAAGGGACTTCTATGCCTGAAATTACTCACCCGTCCCTAGATTATGTCTTTTTATTAAAAGTAAGAGCTTTCTTCCCTTTTATTTGAATGCCAGTAATTTCAGGGATCCTGCCAGCCTCAGTTCTGGTCCCTTACACTGTACTGGTGCTGAGCTGGAGAGTTTCATCACTGCAGCAGTGTTAGAACTCCTTGCAGTCAGCATATCCTCAGGCTGGTCTTTTCTTGGGTGAGTCATACATACAACAACATTTTGCACTGCTCCCTGAACCTGTTCTATCAGGTGCTGACCACTCTTCTCAATGAAAGTCATCAAGATTGTCTAAAGTAGTAAGCTCTCCTACAAACTCAACACATTCAACCCAGTGGAAAACACTGGGAAAACCCCAATGTCTAAAAACAGTGGAATCTGGTAAATCCTCTTTAAAATATTTAATCCATTATACATTTTGTTTAAGAAATATATAAAATTCAATATTAATTCACCAAATATTAATATCATTATGTTATACAACATTACAAGAGCCTGAGATGGCAACTCACCTGATGGGGAACCTTTAAAAGAAACATTTCTCCTGATGCCTTTTCCTGGTCTAAAAATCTACAGTCATACACGGTTAGAAGGGGAAAAGGGATTTTACCTTGGTATTTATTTTTAAGGATCCTTAGGTGTACACGTCCAGGTCATATGCATCGAGATGCACCCCGCTGAGTATGTGTGTGCCTGTGCCCCCCCAACATTGGGTATAACATTATAGGTTTTACTAATTAGCATATCTATCAAAGATTCTCCAATGAGAGGCTCAAGTGAGCCCCCCCTCCCCAAGGAACCTTCCCCTGGATGGTTCTATCTTGGTTTACAGAATATGTTCTGGAGAGGACCTCGGGGTCTGGGGCACACTGATCCCTAGCTACGAAGCTTCTACAATGTTTAGTCTCTTAGCTTGACAAACAAGTCCAAGAATGTAGGCAAAAAGCACTAGGAATACAGAAGTTGTAAAAAGGTATAACAGGTATAAAAGAAAAGGCAAAAATCTTCATGGCATCACTCCCAGTAAAACTCTGATTCCAGCTGCCTTCTCAATACATCTTAAATACTTGAGAACAGTTACTTATGTGAAAAATGAAGCTTGCATGAAGGAAGGTGACTTTAGTATAGTATAAAAAAGGTAATATTTTCATTATTTGCACTCCTGAAAGTAAATATCTCAGTTCCAGCACTTGAGAGCAATGATTATTTCAGTGAAATAAGGAAATATAATATTTTATCTTCTCAATATCTGCAGTCAGTATTTATTGTGGAATATAAACAGTGAAGAAAAATGACCTGGTTTAGAAACCTTGTGGTCCTTTTTCCCCCCTTTAGGTGGACTTCTCTAATTGGAAAGGGAAAAAATACAGTCCTATCCTGGAAATTATCCAGTTGATGAGCCTGGAGATGGAAAGAAACAATTTGCAGTACAGAATCTCTCTGCAAAGGATGAACTTGTCTGTGCATAGACATATTAGAGATAAGTGCACAGGTATATACCCAACTCTATAAACTGATAACACCCTCATTACAGAAAAGTCAATAATGCATTAAAACATCAGCTGTGGGAACTAGAAATCCAGCTATGACTGGATTTTTGTTCAGTCAGAATGAAGATGCACTTGATTGTTCTTTAACCTAAAAGAAGAATTTTCTTTTGCCAAGCTTCATAAAAGCAAAAAAAAAAAAAAAAAACAAAACCCACTCTTAGATAAGAAAGTTATTAGCAATATTAGAATAATCTCAGCGAAGGGGAAGCTACCAAGCTCCGTTAGTCATTGGTGTAATTTTACTATATTTGAAATGAGTATTCTTAAATAAGTTTATAAAGTAAAACATAATGATGATGGCATAGGAACTAATACGTTTGGCTAGAAATTGTTGGAAGTGTGACAATCATGGAAAAGTTTTCCTCCTTAGATTCCCCTGTGAGTCTGGCATTAGCTCTGCTGTCCCTGGCCCATGATGTACACTTATTTGCTTGAATTTTTACCATGGTCCCCAAAGTCATTTTGGAATCTGTAGTCTCACAGGGAGAGTCTCCCCCAGTCCTCTCAAGTACAGCCTACCCTTTCTATTATTACCTGCCTAAGTCTGTGTTTGGATACACCACAATGCACTTTTCTTGTTGCCAGGTCTCTGAGTGATTTAGTTTATCCCAAACTGGTCACCTGCCCTCAGTCATTGCATCACAGTAATACTAGATGGCTTTCATGTTTTCTTCCAAGCCATTAAATGTAGCAGATCAATAGATCCCAATAGATACCAACTATAAACACAGCAACTCAGTGATGATTTTTTGTTTATAGTTTCACCCTGTTAATTTCTAGTCCATTCAGTATATGTTATATTCCCCTTAGTTTACTACTAGATAAAAGGTATGTAATTTTATATGTCCACGATAGCTGCTCCCTAAAGAACTTTCCTGCACTTAGTTAGAAATTCTGTCCTTTCTTCAGCTGTTGAATATTCTGTTTAGTAATAGTAGTTAAAAGCTATTATCTGTCACTCTTCTGGTGATACATATTTCTTAAGTGCTGTAACTTTATTGGTTGAATTTCTTCTGCTATCAACACTTAAAGTTTTCTTAGTTTTATATCTGTTCTTTAAAAAAATTTTGGTTTGTAACCAGTGAAGTTTTAATTATGGACTTAAGAGACATCTCTTAAAATTTTTTTGATATATTTCCTAATTATGAAACATATTTTTCTATTGTCTCTTTTCTGGCTTTAACCACTTTATCCCCAATTACTTAAACTGGCTCTTTATAGATGTCTTCAATGTATTAATGGACAGAGAGGTTCTGACTCAGTCTCAAGATCCCCTGAAGTGTGATACATAAGCTCTCAATCTCTGAGCTGAATCCTTACCTTATTCTCAAACTTCCTATCTGCCAGGGCTTGCAGGTGGGGCTCTGATGGTGGTAAGCTGAGTTCAGCATACCCTCAAAACCGGTTCCCAAAAGGATTACATTTCCGAGTCCTGAGTCTGATTATGTGTCCTTTAAAGCTCATAATACAGAACTGATGAGTCCATCATCTGGAAGATGATATAAATCACAGCCTTCAAGATCAGCCCTTTTCCTATCTCAGAATCCTTTGCAAAAATATACCAATGCACTGAGTTCCTACATCTTTTTATTGCCCACTCATAGACAATGAAACACAAATGAAAATTCTGTCTGCAAACCTGATAGCATGTCAACCATCTGTAAGAGAAGATGGAATGAGTGTCTTGACAGATCCTCATTTTCTAAATCCCTACAAGTACTCTGAGCTTCAAGAATAAAAAGCCTTTTTGAAGTGATAATTGCCCTCAATACAACCTGATAAAAGTGCTGGGCTCAGTAGATGGGGTGGTTGAGACCACAGACAGTAAGTCCCATTTTGTAACTCAAGAAAAGTACCTTAAAGCTACCCGGTACTAGCTTTCCCTGGAATTTTGGCTTTTTCCTAACTTCACAGCTAAGCTTTACACAAACAGATTGAACAGCAATTCATCATGAAGTTCAATCCACTTCTTATTTCAGAGTGTCTGAAGAGAATACAATAGCTTATAAGATTTAAAGTTAGGAAACAGAATCCTAATTCTAATCAAAGTTGGTCAGGATCTTTTGGAGATCTGATAAAGTGACCTGTTGACTATCCTTAAGAGGTGAACAAAGATCCTAACCCCTAAATCACTCTCAGAATGATCCTAAACATCACCAAATTTTACCCTCAACTACAGCTATCAGCCTGAATAGGAGACTGTTGTCATTTGCACTACTTTCACCATTGGTGTGAGCCCTGATGATGGTCACTGGCAGAACTAGGGCTGTAAAAAGACTGTCACCACCATCTTTCTCGGTGTGTTTTCTCTATTACTGTGAGTATGCAGACTGAATTCCAGCACTGCTCTCACCTGTACCCTAAGTCCATGGTGAAGGTATCTATCCAAAGCCTTAAAGAGTTGAGACCATGGTGGTTATGAACACGAACTCTATTTTTCACTCTTCAGATTCTGACAGGTATGTTGGTTAAGTGGACCAGTGAAGCTTATAATTCCCAAAGCCTATAAGCTTGTGCAGAGCGCTCAATAAGGGCCATAAGGAAGATAGGTCTCATAAAGAAACTAGCTTCCTAATCCATTGAAGTCTGCAGTACATGTCAAAATAAAAGTTCCCAAATTAATCAGAGAATCAAATTGCAAATGTGAGACCCTTAACCACTCTTGCAGTCCATATAAATGCCCATGTTTATGAAGGAACCAGCTTCCTACATGACTGCAGTCCTTGTGCAAGTCTCACCAGTAAGCTGGAAAACACAGATTTTTCAAGCCCTTTTTTTCCTAACCCTAACCTTACTATAATGGTAATTAGAGTGAGGAAATAAATCCCTGAGCTAAATGAGATCCTATTATTTCGATCCTATTAACACTATGCCCTCTTCCTAGCCCTGTAGGCACTTTTGAATCCAGAAGTAATCATGGCTCTGAATGTGTGCATTCTCAAATTCTAACCCTAACAACCCCCCTGAATTCTAACCCTAATTAAACTTAACTTTAATTATTGAAGTACCAGTTGTATCTTAAAAGAGAACATGAGCCATTGGACCTTTACCTAATTCTGTGGGCCCTTCAGTGACTGTTAATAAAATGGAATTTTGAAGGTTTATTCCCAAGTCATTCCCCAAACTCACACTCTACTCCAGTGTCTACTTACAGACTACAGTTAATGAAACATATGGTTTCTCTTCTATGAACAGCATTCCCTTTTCCTAACTTCTAACTCTGCAGTAATGAGTTGAACTTTTGAAGCTTTATAGTCCCAAATTCTACATGAAATTGCAGCCCTAGCTCTAAAGTTAATTGTAGCAGTGATCATTTCTTAGTAGTTTTACTAAGCTGTAACACTAAATCTAATCCAAATATCAAGATGGATAGGTAACTATGTTAAAAAAAAAAAAAAAAAAAAAAGAAAAAAAATTGAAAAAAGCCAGAAAGAAAGTTAATAAAAAGGCAGAAACAAAAAGCAGCTTTGATCTTCATCAGCAGTCACTCACTCCCTTTCTCCAAGGCCTGTAAAAGTTAACAATAGTTTACAGGAAACCAGAAGGTTTTAGAAGTCCTGAATACCTCTTTCTGTCTGGTTCTTGGGCTTTAGAGAACCCAGTAATGAATTAGATAATTAGAGGTTGTATTCCCAAACTCTAGCCTAACCTGGAAGCTTTTTATTATAATAACTAATCTCTACACAAAAAAAAAAAAGAATCTAATGAATTTTTAGCACCAGCTCTCTGTCTAACTCCGTGAACCTCACAAAATCCAGCTATAGATTTGCTCTCAAATCAGTAGACACCAGACTCTTAATCCCCAGATTTATTTATCACCAAAAGACCAATCTATGCAATAAAGGATAATGAAAGGGTGTCGGCCTAACCTGAGCAGTCAAAGAATTCAGTATTAAGGTAGCCTCTTTTTACATTTCCCTAGATATAATCTTGATTTGAAATATTCCTCCTCTAAATGTAATTAGAAATAGAGCTGAGACACATTCCAACATTAGATAAAATTGCAGAGGAGTAGAGATGCTGCTGACACCATTTTCCATTCCACTTTTACCGTCCTTATGATATGAAACAACCAACACATGTGACACTGTTCAGTTTATAGCATGAGAGTGTTTGGAAATTTTTGGTAGTGAAATGGTTCTAGAAGACTGTGTAGGGTGACAGGAGCTAAAACATGTATTGTATTTTCCATACTGGCTAATGATAGAATCAGTCTAGTTCAAACTATTTTCAGAAATACAAACCTGGGATTTGTTTTAAAAGGAACTAGACTGTTCATTACAATATTGGAGATAGAAATAAACTAAGATTTGCTTAATGTGGACAAGTGAAGGACCAGAACCTGGGAGTAATTTCTACAGTTAAATTCTAAATGTATGGTACATCCCAGTGGAGAGCTGTCCCTCCTTTCCTTGGCCCCCAGCAGTCTAATTGCAGCATCCATTTTCAGATGTAATGCTCTGTTTGCAAGAAGGTAGAAGGAATCTACATTTACCTCGATTTTATACTCTTTTCCAAAGCATCTATTCTGACCACTACATAAAACAGAATTAATATTCCCTGGTGTCTGATGCAGAATAAATCCCATGCAATAACCCAGGGCCAGACCCTCAGTTGCTGTTAATCTACAGATCCACTAAAGTCAGATCATAACCTGAGGATATGGAGTCTCAGTGTTCTCAATGCACACTGAGAATTGCAGGATCTAGTCTATTATTGTAAAGGTTTTGAAGATTTCCTGATTATTTTAAAAACAATTCACAAATCCTTATCCCTCCGCAATTTTCGTATTTGTCTAATTGATGCACAAACTCAGAGGATCATTTGCCTCATACTGTACCTGACACGTTAATTTCTCAAACAGAGATTACTATCTGTCATCTCTCTTCCATGCTCTGCACAGGTCACTAAAGTAGCATCAATCTGTACTGAAATAAATTTTAATCTGATCACAGCTACAGTGGTGTAAATGCTTGAGTTCAGTGGAAAATTATCTGTAAAATAGATTTACTAAGCTCTTACTTTCCTTTGTTCTTTTTTTATTTGCAGAAAAAAAAAAGCTATCTACTTTTGAAATAAAAGACACAAAAATAATATTATATATTCACAAAAAATAATATTATGTATTGTAATTTGGTTGTTGAAGGATTATAATTAAAGAGGTGCAGTAAAAAAAGCAGTGTCACACTTCTGAATATTTAAAAAATCTCAGAGCATTTTACACACTGTAAATTTAACCTTATGGCACATTAACACCAATATGTTAAAAAAATATATAGACTATATTTTAGCAGTGTATAATCTGAGTCATACACACCCTCCACACTGTAGCAGAGAATATTTGCAAATGTCAGCAGTACATCTGTGGGATCCAGGAAACAGGACTCAGTTCCCCCTGCAGCTGGTGATTTCTTGTAGAAATTTGGGACTGCATTATCAAAACAACTCTCTTTTCACCACAACAAGGCTGATTATTTTCAGGATTACCCAAAGTCCAATGCTTTTTCCCTTTCTATGCTTTTCTTGTGATATTTACCGATGAGCTTTGAGGGGGCTATGCACTCTGTAAGCTGAGCTCTGTAAAAGTAATTTATTTTGATGCACTAGTTGGTTTTGAAAACATGTCAGTCACTCATCTCACACTTCCTTATTAGTTATAAGAGATATCACTGCTTCCTTCACTTTTCACAGCAATCTCTTTCAGAAATAACTGTTTATTACTTTGTGCAGTATATCAGCCAGAGCGTAATCTACATCTACACTTGCAGGTGTAACATACCTGGGAGTTCAGTATCGGTTTGCTGGTGCTGCAGCCAATGGGATGACACGGAGTGCAGCCCTACGCTCCCTTCTGCTGCCCTCCAGAAGACAGTAACACCATGCAGACTGCCATCAGGAAATAATTCCAGACTGCACAACTGGGTTGCCTGGGAGAATGTTAGGTGGCTTCAGTCCAAACACAGTGGGTGACTGCTTTACCACCTTGACACTACCATGTTACAGACCAGGAATAATGAACAGCACCAGGAAACTTTCTTGGTACATTGTATAGAGAAACAGGAGGCACTTATGTAAAACAGGCTTTGTAATGCATTACTACTGACAATGACGTTGTGCTGGTTTTGGCTGGGATAGAGGAAATTTGCTTCATAGTAGCTTGTATGGGGCTGTGTTTTACACTTGTGCTTGAAACAGTATTGATAATTCCGGGATGTTTTTGTTATAGCTGAGCAGCGCTTGCACAGTCAAGACCTTTTCTACTCCTCATACAGCCTCCCCAGCAAAGAGGCTGGGGGTGCACAAGGAGTTGGGAGGGCATATAGCCAGGATAGACCACAACTGACCCAAGGGATATTCCATACACTGTGATGTCATGCTGAACATATAAAGCCAGCCGAACACGTGCCTGCCTATGGCAAGTGATGAAATTTCATGTTTTACTTTTGCTTGTGCATTCAGCTTTTGCTTTACCTATTAAACTGTCTTTATCTCAACCAACAAGCTTCCTCATCTCAGTGATAGCTGCACCCAAAATGCTGTGTTCGATCCTGGTCTAAACACAGACAGAAGAATAAAAGATAATATAGGGAAAGGCAGCAAGGATGATTGAACCTGTGCAAAGAAATTCATAAAAAGAAAGATACCGTTTCTTTTAGGTAGGAATTAATAGAAGGCAGCATGAAAAAATTATTATTATTGTTATTAGTGACATTTGTGATGACATTATTATTATTGTCACATTTACTGTATGTCATGAGACAGTAAGACGATGTGGCCTCCTTGCTGAATGATACTGAAACCCAGACACACTTCAGTCAAAGAGTAAATGATCTTTATGGTAAGAATATCCTGTGTTTTGACATGAAATATCAGTATTTACGTAAACTGGTATTGGACATGAGGAAATTTGTATCTTTTGTGGGCCTGGGAGGCACTCTGGCACCAGGTGATTCCTAACTGCTCCACTCCTTTTCTGAGCTCTGCAGCAATGCCATATAAAAGTGTTGCATATACAAGGGGAAATTCCTCTCAGGATATCTTCCAATATAGAAACATTGATTGCCCTGGAGAAAAGGGGAAGAAATAGGGAGAATATAGCATAAGTATAAGCATAAGTATAAGCATAAGTCTGCTGTGGAGTTTCTTGTACCAATTAAACATTACAGAAGTGACCATAACGTTGCAGTTGTGGGGTTTTTTCAGAGAATTCATTGAGTAAAACACATAGTTTGTCTCCTGAATTAAAAATCTGATTTTTTTTTCATGTAATAGATAATATTCTTCTTCTTAACTGAACTTTCCTCCATCTTTGGAACTTATCTGCAGCCTTTTTCTAAAATCTTCATTCTTACGATGCCTCACTCCTAGCTAACTAATTTCTCTATGTTTCCTATTCTATTCCCAATCATAGTTTCCTTTTTAAAAGGCCTCCTCTTCTTTCCCCTAGTTTTCAACAAGTATTTCAAAATTCTTACTTATAAATATTATCTCTGCCTGGTTTCTTTTTTCTTGCATAAATATCTAGCAACCTTATTTTCCTCATATCCCTCAAATGTTGTTTCCTCTGTTGCTAAGTCTGTCTGTCCCCCACAGATATTTTTATGGCATCTATCCTAGATGTATATCCCCCCTTTTGTTTTTCCATTTGTTGTTTCCCTTGCACAGTTCTGCAGCTCTGTGGACAGCAGCTCCAACCTCTGGGAAGATGAGGGAAATTGATAGTGGCAATTGACAGATGGCCTCTTTTTCTATCTGATAATGATGCTAAAATAGCAATGAAATCTTAGAACTGTCATAAAAAACTACCAGAGTATGACTCTCCAACAGAAAGAAAATTAAATCTCAACCAGGTTTAACCAAACAGTAAAATTATAAATCTCTCCAAATAACTCTACAAACAAGAAAACAAAAAAATACACATGCTAAACAACTAACTCCAACTTTTGGTTTTGCCTGGAAAATGTTCAGGATAGGAAAAAGAGGAGGCTACTAAGTGGCACAGATTGTGAACTATGGGCTGTAGATAGAGCTTGACAGATGTCCAGTGTTTGACAGGCCTCTAGCATTCAAATTACTCTCAGATTAGCCAGCACATTTCCAGTAATAAAAGAGAGTAATGATTTCAGCTCTCTTATTTATTCATTTTACACTGAGTCTGAAAGCCATAAAACACTGCACTGATGGATGTAAATTGTCTCAGACAATTAGCTCCTATTGTGCAAAAGCAAATTTGAAGTCTCTCCAGTTTAATAAGCAAGATGCCTTGGATTGCATTTCAAATATTAGTGAAGTAAACAAAAAGAGAAAAAAAAGGCTTGTAGTGGGCAGACAGATGTGTAATGTCCAGGGTGTGACTGGAAAGAACTGTTAGGAATATAAATCTGCAACAGGGACACTTCAGCTGCTCAAATGTGTATTAGTCTATCCTTTGTGTATTATTGAGTAATAATCTGTTCATAAAATTATTAACATTTTTTCTTCTCTTTATAGCATTTTTTGGTTTGATTGCTAGGTCTAGACAGAGTCATGATGTTTACCATTCCTTCACCAAACACTTACTTGGTCTCTTCAACTCAGAAAATCTCTTTGCAGTGTCTGTTAGATTTTTCAGTAAAAGACTCCCCCAAAAGATTTCTACCTATGATCAGTCAGCAAAGTAATTCAAAACAGCTCAGATAATTTCCCTCTTATGGTGCCAAAGACAAGTCAGTCTAGACATTTCAACCTGTACTGTGATATTTCCCAAGGTCTATTTTTTTTACAGCTTTAAGATTTCCTGGGAATGAGCCATGGATTTGAAGCAATGGAATGCACTGTAGGCTTGAATAAAAAGTTCAAGACCTAGCAAAGCGGATGCAAATTCTTATGTGTATTGATTATTCATTCCATCCTTGCCTTGCTGAAATTTATTTCTCTTGTTTGTCCTGATAGCTGTGCATTTGGAGGAGCATTGAGCCCTTGTCATTCAGAAAGGAGTTTGAAAGAAGTGTGGGAAGTGATGGCTTAATTGGCTTCAGATTTAAGACATCCTTTATCCTTATGGACATTAAAAATTCATGGTTGCATTTGTATAAATGAAAACCATGACAGATGCAGAGCAAATGTAAGGAATCCCATAAGCATCAGAATTATCACCCTTTTGCTGGACTTGTATAACAGTTAACACAGTGTCCCCAGAATGCCAGAATGATGCTGTTGAAGCATCTAGCACAATCTCCTGTGCTGCATATCCAGTCACAGCGGCTCAACAGATCCTCCTTCAGTTGTTTCAGAGCTGTCAGTTTCGTTTAACTGTTTTAGCTTTGAAGTTATGTCAAAGGGCTTCCGTGAAGTTGACATTAAAGCTGAAACAGTAGCAAAGGCTGAAACTGGATGGTCTGTCCTGGTTTCCACAAATCAGGTGGGAAAGATAGTTGGGATCTACACATCGCTACTTCACAACAGCACTGATAACTATTCTTTTGTACTCCAGCTATGTGTTCTGTCGTTTCACATCATTGGTCCCTAATCAGTAAGTAATTTTTTCTATATTGTGAGGGAGAAAAACATTATAAATTTGAGATTAAAATAAATAATATGTTTACTATAACACAAATAACTAATAGAAAAGAAAGAAAATTGTCCCAGGTTATGTTTTGGTGACCCTGACCTTTGTCAGGTCTAGAGCATACTAGAGCATACTTCATCAGTAAAAGAGGGCTGCAAGGGATATCAATTAGTTATTACAAAGAGACAGCAGCACCTGAAGAAAAAGACCTAGTTTTCCTTTACCCTAAGGTTTTTTCCACTGCACTAACAGTGCAAATGAACTTACATAGTGTGTGAAAACTGCATTTGCAGTTGTTGAACATCAAAATGGGCTTCTGTATATATGTCAATTGGATTCTCTCTCTCTGTTTCCTGCCTTCCAACACACCTGCTCTTGTGAGGAGAAAGGCTCTGAAGGACACACTATATGTATTAACAGTACCAGTGTGGTCAGCTTTTTCCACAAAGATTGTTTCAGCTTGAAGTTGGGTCCGAAACAATAGCTGTCTAAGAGGAGGCTTCTCCAGAGTTTCATTCTTGGAGGTCAAGATAATTAAATATATGCTTTGCTCGGCCAGTGAAAACTGAGAACAATGTATAAGACTTTGTACACACAAGTAGAAATTGTGTGTTTAGAAGGTACATATTTAAAACCCTATGCTTCCTCAAACTCTGAACTGTGTATAAACAGGCTATAGTCCTAATAAGTTTTTTCTGATAAACCAAATAGTAACAACATTAGTTTCTTATGTATAAATTTAAATTTTCATTCAGCACATGTTATCTTCCTGCCTTTAGCAAATCTTCTTGAAAAAGTCCTTGAGACTAGTCCCAAGAGCAACTGTTGACCATCTCTATAAAAAATACACTCCAGCTTTCTAGTCTTATCTGTTGTCTTTTCTTCTTTCATCTATGGCTGGTCAAAACCACATTCTTGTTCAGAAAACCATGTTCAGCAATTATGAGTTGGTTTGAGGAATGGTAACATTTTTTTTTCTGTGTTGTTTACCCTATGCTCTTAATTATTTTGTATTTCAACATTCAGCATAAACTTTACATGACTTTACATGACTCTTCTTTCTGAAGAATTATCCAAACCATGCTTCTTTTTTAAGAGGAAGAAAGAAATGACAAAATCTTAAAGCAGACCTGACTCTGTTAATGTCTCTTTTTCCTCTCTCTTCTGCTTTTATTTTATAGAGCTCAAGATAGTTGTAAGACTTATTTTAATTTCATTTGCAAAATCTAAGTCAGCTTGATCATCTCAGTCAATTTTTGGCAACCTATATTATTACTATTTTTCCTAACCTTTAATGTACATAATGTGTAACTTTCATTGCTGATTAATACCCTTCTTCATTTCCTGTAGGCACTCTGCTTGCTCCAAATATCCTCTTTAAGGTGCTAATAATTGAGCATGAGATTACATAATTTTCATGTCTGCGCAAAGTGGTTTTGAAATCTCAGAATTTAACACATTTCTTTAAAGCCAATATTATAGTTTAGCAAATATGGGTATCTATCAGCATATCTGCACAATCCATACCAGTTGGTGTCAAAGTAGTAATTAAATACAGCGCAAAAGCAAATCAGGTCCTCCAAATGTTAATCTCATTATCACCTTCTCAGCCTTACTTGCCAGAAAGTTAACAGCCGTTAAAGCTCTGCTGCTCATCCAATCAGAATATTAAATTAATCAGTATGGCCTGACACAAATATTGCCAGTGGTGTTAATCCTTTGCTTTGTACATAGCAAATGGGGAAATAAGCGTCAGTCTATGGAGCTTGATGAATTCCTATTAATATTTCAAATCTGCAACACGCTTTGGAATGTTTTATGTCGTGGTGCACAATGAAAAATTTCTCGGAGACTGGAAAATGCCCCTCATGTCTGGTTCCCAGGCTCTTTCCCTCATCTGTGTTCCCCTAGCAATGCTCATAGATAGCTTCCTCTCTCTTCCCTTTCTCTGGGCTGTCATATGTCTTCCTGGCAAATTTTTAAAAATGTGCCAACAGTGTCTGAAATCAGATATGATTGGATGGATGTATCCAGACAGGCTCTAGCATTCAACAGGCATGTGTTGTAGGGAGACATCTGAACCACAGTGTAACATTGTTCCTTTAAATATATTCTGGGTATCACAAAAGCTATATAGTAGTTCTTTTTTTTTTTTTTTTTTCCATAAGCAGGCAAACATGAAAACAGTGGCTGAAAGAACCTCCTGTGTTGTAAATCTTGGCTAATGGAAGTCATCATGTTCTCAGAGCCTTGGATACTGTTCAGCTGAGGCCTTTGCCCTGCCTTTGTTATGATACTTGCATCTAAGCCGGGATCCTGTCACAATTAATCATAGATAATAAAAAAATATTAAATGTACATAATTCCACTTTTCATGTGGATGCTTCCATTTATAAATAATGCACATATATAAAGAGCATGTTTACAACCTTCCAGAATCACAACTGTGGGCACATCCCTGGGTATGGATGGATGTATATGCACATATATGAGGGAACATGTATACATGTATATCCATGTGTAGAGAGCTACTTAAATATTTTTGGATGTGCATATTTATATAAACACAAAATATACATACATGCATGTACTCATCCTGCAAGAGGAATAAATATTCATTGCTCATTTTAATAATTCATCATAATAAATATTTATATAACATACACAATGATGTGTTGTGGTATAAATGTTTTAGTGGCATGAGTTGGGGCTGAATACATTATTTATGAGTGACAAAGCCACAACTAAGTCACGCAGGTCAGCAATAAAATCTTTCCAATTCACTTTCATGAAATTCTTACATACTATCAAAAGAAGAACTATTTATCAAATGCCTAGAACTGTAAAAATTTTGTTATTCCTGCTTTTTTCCTCTATTAATGCTCTTCTTTCTGACCATAAATAGTCCAAAAAGACTGCAAATATGTACATAAAATTAACATTTTCAACTTTCATTTTGATAAATATAAAGTCAGTAGTCATTCATTAACAGCGAGTAAAGACAGTGTTGAAACAAAGGCTTTATTACACTGAAATTAACTATAAGTTCTGAAAGTAAACCTGTGCTTCTGATAAGAACAGAGGAAAGAACAAAGCAAAATATAATACAAAGACAACAACTTCTCCAAGATTCAAAGTTCCACATTTTGGGGTTTTGTCAGGTGTAAATGCTGGAAAAGCTCATAGGGAACAATGTTATTGGTGGTAGTAGGATTTTCTTTCTTCTTACTTAACAGACATTTGTCTGAAGCTGTGTAGGGGTGTGGAATGGTCAAGCCAGCCTTAGAGGAGGAGGATTAGTAGAAGGAAAAAGATGAGGCAGGTAGAGGTAAGTGATAAGTTGAAGAAGCACAGGATGAATTTTATTTATAGCATGGTTTAGAATTTATCATACAGCTAGACAATTTATCCCATTGCTATTGTAGTTATTTGTGCAGTAATGTGCATTTGTTTGCATGCTTTTACCTCTGTCTTTTCACTAGTTTAGGTACAAGGTGCATTTGTTTAGGTCTGTAAGATAGTACAAAAAACCCCACAATGTATCTTTTCCTATGTCATATCATGTGCAGTGATGACAGGAAATGACTGGTATAAATACAGATAATTCTGGATAAAAATGCATACTCATCAAAAAGTACTCAACTTTGGCAAATAAGCAAGTAGGATTTTGAAAAATCTGAGTATATGGGGATACCTTGAATAAAGATCTTTAATTGTGATTGTCTGGAAAAAAAATTGCTTTAAATAGGAATAGTGTGGACTAAAAGCTCCTCTGTGAATAATGATTCCATATACTTTCATTCTCATTTATATATACGTATACATGCATACTTTTTAAAAATTTTATTTTTTATACATGACCTCTTACATCTGTTGTCTGGAAAAAAAATTAAAGAGGTTGTACCAGGCAAAATAATATTTTTCCTCTACTACATTAGCAAACAACTGCAGATACCAATACCTTCCACCCCCTGCAACATGATACCAATATCTCTTCTTCCAAGCCCCTAAGCTTAACTGTGCATATTTTCATTAATTATAATTTGGAGGAGATGCAGAGTTTCTTTGAGGTGACAGACAAACAGCAGGATATCATGAATATGTATTGCATGTCTGAGAAAATAAATTAACAGGGGCCATCCACTCTGGTGACCCACTTAGGCTGTCATTGATGAGTGTGACAGGAAGGTTCTGTAAGAACTGAATTTGCATGACAGACTTTTCTCCTGATCAACTAATTTACCCTATGCATTTAGATTATTTTAAGCACTACACAGCAGTCAGATAATTAATCACTAAATCACCAATAGTGACATTAAGGTACAAGCAATACATTATTGCTGATTACCACTTAAAACTCAAGCTTGTTGGGCTTCAGCTCAAAAATTGGTGTAATCTTCCACTGACTAATAAAAGATATGATCTAATATGTTCATAAGGTTAGATGGTTGGGGAAAGAGATTAATACCCTATAAATAAATGCATTTTGTTGTTCTTTATGACAAATATGAAAAAAATATGAAAAAACATATGCAAATTCCCACAGAAGTATCTGATTGCCACCAGTTGTTAGGTTATTCTATCAAACACAGGTTCTATCAAACTTAAGTGTCTTAAAATTCCTAGTGTGAAAATGTTTGTGTGTATGCATATATATCTGCATACATGTAAGTGTATAAATATATGAATGGAACATCATTTCCTGTGGCTCAGATATCTTCATACAAACATGCACACTTTCAGCCAAACTAATCTAACCCTTAGAAGAATTTAAACAGATATGGAATTATAATAGAATGGGTCTCTAAAAGTATAATAATATTACAATGTGTGTTTATGTGATGCATCAGAAACACACAGAGAGCATCTTCCTGTGCTGTAGATTTTTACTGATTCATATTAACTTGATTCAATGCCTGTAGCAGCATATGAGTTTTCGGATGCTTTCTTAGTGAGTTGAGTTTGGCCTTAAAGTTGTACCATGCAGGCTAGATATAAACGATCATGTATTTTAACAAGTGCCTCAATGAAGACATGTAAAAAGTAAAGCAAAAATGGCCACCTTGTCTCTTAACAACTCAAAAATTAAGAATAGAATTTTAAAGTCTTTTCTAGCAGACATATAAAAAGATCTCAACTCTAAAAATGGATCAGACATCTGCAATCCTACTAATTACATAGGGAAAACCAACAGCCTGTAAAAGTTTGTTTTGAAAATTGGGACAAAACTTGTGGTGTTTGCCTGGTTTTGACTGACTTTAGACTACATGTTTTTAATAACAGCAGAAAGCTCCAGCACCAAATTCTTTAGCCCGAGAGGCCTTTGACACTTTTGGAGACTTAAGCTTCTTAGTTGGAGGATAACAAATTATCGTTTGAGACCTGCTGTCTTTAATCTTCTACGCTTACTTGCAATCAAAGAAACAAGTCAGCTCTAGAAGGCTTATTTATCCTGAGGTGCACCTGGCAAATCACTTCTTTGCAGCTCCCTTGCAATGACCAGGAATTCATCCATCTGTGCATGTGCCTTGGGTGCCTTTTGGAGAAATCCACCTGTTGGGACATAATAGACTGGAAAAAGCATAATCCATTTGGTAGTCACGGTAATTCTCTTTACGTATAATTAATTAGTTTTCTTTCCCAATCAAAAGCTACTTCTCGCTCTCTTTGGGCCTTTTTCTATGATTACTGAAGAGTTTTCAACAGAACTGAAAATGCTCCTGAAGCAATGTTCTGCAGCTAATATATTTTATAAATCCACCCTGACTCCTATCACTCTGCAATTTCTTTGTAATGTGAGCTGCAGTTATATCTTATAGGCTTATTTCAGTTCCCAACCAGCAGCTGAGTTTAAGTGACTAGAGGAGCACAGCAAGAGATGAGGCCATTCAAGTCATCAACTGAAGTACTCTGGAAACTTAGAAAATGTGTAGGGCTGTTTTGTTCAGAACCACTGTGAGGACGGCTACTCACAATGCACTCTGCAGGCAACAACACTTTTCACAGAAGTCTCTTAAAATCTGTGTTCAATAAATAAGGCAATAGCTTTCTTGTGCCACCAGCTGAGAACAGGGAATGCTAATATGCTAGGAAATTGAGCCAGGCACCTCAGGCTCTCCACAGTGCAAAGTCCACACCCTGGGCTATGGAGGTGAGAACACAAACAGTAACCTTAGTAACTGCTGATCTGATTGTTTATCTGTACCTGCTTTCAGAAGTTGGATTGTCTCAATGTGTGTCAGCAAGACAAATTCGTACATATTTAGAGGACAAGTCCCCATCTCCTAAAACTCAAACTACACCTATTGTCTCATCCTTGGACATCTTGCCTGAAGTTCAGATCAAAGCTGTGCTTCATACGTAGCTATGAATATCAGAGACTGAAAGTCTTCCAGGCAATGCTAAAACCAATAAGATTTTAAGAAGTGTGATCCTTAGCCCAATCTGACAAAATGTATTTTAGACCAGAAGAAACCCAAAATCCATCTTTGAATAAACTGAAGTTTGTGGTCTTGGAAAATATTTGTTCACCTATCATGTGTTACCATGGCAACAAAAAAAAGTGGTTGAAACTGAGACATCTTATAGAAAAGAGTCCAAGACTAATTTCAATAGAAAAGAGGGGGGGAAAAGTGAAAACAGAAGTCTGAAATCACAGACTCACATGTAAGTGCTTCAAGGGAGGTGATGGTTTTATCCTCTGCTCCAAGTCCTCTATATACAGTGAGCATTAAATCTACAGAGAATGTATCAACAAGTCTTTACTGGGACAGGGAATCCAGGATTCATGTCCCACACCTGAGTTTGTGAACATAGGTCCGTGTTTAAGCTCATGGTCTCTTCACAAACCTTTACAGCAGGAATGAAGGGTTTAGTTCTGTGCCAGCTGCTGCCCCTTGCACTGCTCACAGACAGGTGGAGGCTACAGAGCAGTGATGGCAAATCCAGTCCCCCTCAAAACAGGTAGAATAACACCAGCTATTGCTGAGAGCACGAATCTCCTGACTACAGCTTTTCCCCAGAAATAATGCCATACTAATTCTCACTAGTTTGGTGCTCCAATATCTGTCAATCCATCAGCTGAAAGAGAGGAATTGCACCCATTCCTGGAAAGCAGGAAATAAAAAGGAAATCCCTTACAACCTTATTTACTTAGATAAAATGGTGTTATTGACATTCGCTCAAGGTTTGGAATGCTACCATAAATCCTCCTATTTTAATGGGATTAGTGGGCAGAGTTCTCATGTACTTCAAGAAATTTAATATATACAATTAACCAGGTTTCAAAGTGAGAAAATGGGATGTGAATCATTTTCAGAGAAGAGTGGTTACTGAGCAGAAATGTAAGAAAAGAAGCATGTAGCATGAGATATAAAAGCTACAAAGTCCTTTCATAATTTTTTTTTCTTTTTATATTACATGATGCCTCCAAAAAGTCATCTGTTCCTGAAAGGATATTAATTTTGACCAAGTAATTTTGAACAATGTCATATTGGTAGTACATATTTTTTTATTATTCTGTTCAAATATATTTTTCTTGATTTATATATTTTCTTGAGGATTTTCTGGATTTTCAAGATCCATCTAGAAAGAACAGGGCCAGGACCAGTGAGCAACTTAATGAAATTCTTCCTGCAGCTAATTTGTGTGGGGACAAAGGCCCTTTGTAACCACTGTTTCTCATATTTGGAGTTTAAAAAAAAACCACGTACCAAAAAAAAATTGGCTGTTTTTTGCTCATAAGTCAATATCTTTTACTTATATTCCATGTAAACAGTGAATTTTTTAGCCCAAAGGTTTCAGGAAGAAAAGGAACTCTTCCATTTTCCAAACATTAGGAATGTGCAAACTGCAAGTGAAAAGACTTATTTGCATGCTTAACTTAATCATGTGAATAGGTCTGTTCAGTATGTGCATGCCTGTTTGCAGAATGGAAGCCCAAAAGACCAATCTTAGTCCCGGTGGAATTAGGAAAGGCTTTACCAATTATTTCGGTAGAAGCAGGATCATGACATTACATATGAATGAGAATTGATGGTTTAGACACGATTGTTTTCAGAGCAACTGTTTTGTACACTGCCAATTTGTCCAGCTCCCTAAGGTCTGCTAGTGAGTCCCACAATTCCCTATCTTCTCTGGGAAAGATACATACCTCTCCAGTCTTACAACAAGAAGCTGTGAAATTAACCATTTAGTTTGGGAAGCAAAGAGTTATTTCATAATTCTTAGCAGAAGAATTTTTCTTAATAATTGCTTAAACTGTTTAATAATAATATTAAACAAGAATAGAACAAGAAACGAAGTGAGATTAACTTACAGCTGACAACTAAAATGCTGTGAACAAGTAGATAATTACCTAGTCTGTGGGGCAACTCCCTACCCAGATAATTATTTAATATTTAGTAAACAATTATATTGAAAGGACAATTTGTGGGTGTAAGAAGAGGTACTATTTATGAAATGCAGCTGTCCACTTATTTGTACTCTTAATTTTTTCATAAGAAAGAGTTAGAAATAAAATTAATTTAAGTCTACAATGAGAAATACTCTGGTTGAACCTCCAAGTTTACAGACACACACCAATTCCTTTACTTGGCTCATTCTCCACTCTCCTTTCTCTTCTCTTCCTGCTGGGCCCTTTTCCTTTCTCTGAAGTCAAGAAAAAATTAAAAATTTTTAAAAAAGAGACTGCAACAAAGAATAACCATGTAATTGTATAAGCATATTAGTTGGACCAAGCTTTCGGATAAAAAATATAGACTCCAAACCTTTCTTTTTCCAAGGTAAGATAGGGGTTTTTTCAGGTGCTCATAGGTTTCTTTGCCACCTAGGATCAGGTCTAGGATCCATTCATTTGTTTCCCCAAATCCTTTGCCATCTATGTTATCAAAGCAGTAACAAATGATAAGCTGGCTGAATTAATTCAGAAGAAATCACTCCTTTTCTTTGGAAAAGGCTGTGGAGTTGCTTAGGGAAAAGACTGGAGGACAACCTGTTAGATTTTCTTAATATGGCCCATTAAGGGCAAATCTATCTGAGGTTTTCCATCCTTATAAAATATTCAGTAGGTGTGTTCTTAATGAAACTTGGAGACACAGATCACATCTGTAGGTGTAAAACCAGCCATCAGCCTCCTGACAGCCTTTTACTTTACGCAGTCATGGCAGGGAAATACTTTGGAATACTTCCTCACCTTCATGTAAGCCTTCCCTTTGCTCCCCCCCTTTCCTTTCCTTGCAGCGACCATAATGGAAGTTTCCACTTCTTTTCCTTATCTGGATTTTCCTTCTTCTGCTTCTAAATGTATCTCCTCTATTCCTCCACCTCTGCAGTCTGTGTGTCCTCAGTCTCCTCTTCTTGGTGCTGCCAGTGCTCTCACCACCCACCCTGTTTGCTGTCCTTTTCATGCACCTGCAGGCACATTCCTTCCCTTGGCAGCAGCCCTGGATCCCTCTCTAGGCATTTAGCAGCAAGGCACTGCCACCTGCAGAGAGCGGCTCCCACAGTGACAACTGCACGGGAAATGGGAAGCATTACAATCTCACTGCTGGATTTTTGAGGTTTTTACCTTGGATTAGGAATCATTTCTCCAACATTTTCTTAAATCCACCTTTATTTTTGTTACAAGGTAAATGAAAGTGTTTCTGCTTCAATATTTAAACAGGATAATGATAATGGAATATCCCTTGTGGTAAAAGCTTACTTTTTCAATATTAAAATTATAAAGCTAAGTCAAAATCTGACCAGGATTCAATGGATATTTAGTGAGCCATCTGATTTAAACACAGGTTTATCACCTCCTTGTGTGCTGCTGTCTATTGCAAGTGGCAGCACTACCTATGTTTTTGTGACGTAACACCTAAACTTCTTCAGAGACACTGAAAACAGATCCAAACAAGCCTGTGTCCTGGTTTTAGAGGCTACCTTAAAGTGAAAATTTGTGTTAAGATATATGCAGAGGTGTACCGCTCTGTTGTTTGCAGGAAACAATAAGAACTTCTGTTTGAAGAAATTTTCCTCCCTTCTTTTGAGGACCATCGGCAACTGCAGGAGCCTGAAAATCTGTATTGATAAATTAAATATGCTCTCTGGAGCTGAAGCAACTGCCTTATATGTCCTATACAGACTACTAAACATTCTTGGCCTTCAGAGTAAAATGGCCGTATTCATGTCTCATATTGGACAGACCCCTGATGAGTGCCGGCTCCTGAACTGCACTCAAGCGTTGTTTCCAAAAGTGTTCATTATCCTGGGCCAAGTCTGTGCAAGCGTTTTTCTAAAAAAAATTTTAGACAATGGAGTCACAGTCCTGGAAGGATCCTTTGGTGATTTTTACTATACTTGATGCAGCTTTTTATCATTTGGATAAAAATGGAGTGAAATCTGGAGGCCTTAGAAGTGTTTGTTTCTGATTTATTTCCACTCTGGTGATAGAAGACTCTTCTCAGGACCAGCTTGTTCTGTTCAAATGTGCAGACAGCTGTGCATCTCTTTCTCCACTGTGGCTCCCCTCTACTAGCACCTCAGTTTTCACTGTGAGACAGAAAGCACATTCCCTGCCAATATCTTTCAAAGAGTAATAACTACTCCCTCCCCTTCCATCCTGTACTTCTGCAGATTCAATGCATCCCAGATGCCAACTTCTGCAGCCGGAGAGTTTGCTTAAGGTGGACAACACATCATCTGTACTGCAAACAACTCCTTTGCCATGCCATGGCCTAGACCTGGGCTTGTGGCTGGCTTTCCATCAGTCATGTCTCTGAGAACTGATTAGGCACATCTGGATATGGAAGTGTTTGATGAGGAGGTAGGAGACCAGATATCATCAGTGATGGACAATTAATGGATAGGGTAAGGGTCAATGACAGCACTGAAGAAACAGCCAGCTGTGTCTACTCTTTTCCAAACAGTGGATATCATGGTATAGCAGCTGTGGAGGGAAAAGAAGATGACTTGTGGGGACTAAAACCACAAATTTCAACAAGTAGGCTTACAGAAATTTCACAGCAGATTTTAAGATGAAAACACCTTGGTATCTGACATATTTATGAAACACCAACATTTGTCTAAATCTACAGTTTTTTTTCACTGTGTCTGGTTTGCTAAGAAATATTTAAAATCATTGTATGTAGCTTAATTATTGCTCTCAATTCAGTCTAAATGAATTTTATCTATATCTTTCTTATGAAATGTAGAGAAGTCCCCCAGTTTAAAATTATTGCTTTTATTGACCTTAATCCTGCCAGATTCAGTAACAGATACAGTAACATTCCTAAAATTTAAGCACGTGCAACTACAAAACTTAACTTCTTCCTTAATGGACTGGATTAAGTTACTCCAGCCAACAAACTAGTCCTCCATGTGTTTGAGAGGTGATTTAATCTCCTGCAGAGCCCTCTGCAACTTCAGGAAATGTGGAGGTAGTCATGCAGTTATCAAGGAAAAAAGGAATTATTACAAAATAGGCTTTTATAAGAAAATTTTAAAAGGAGAAACCTAAAAATTTTCATTTGACTATAGAACTGTACAGACTGGATATAGAAGGAGATGTGGAGAAGAATCTCTATTTCCAATGCAAGACTGGCCTAGAAGCACAGTTATACGTAGCATTTGCACTGTCCTGTGGGAACTCTGCTATATAGCACATGCATAGCACTTTTGTCTCGCTCTCATTCTCCAGAAAAGCCAAGGCTGAAGCAGCACATAAATGCATACCTGGCAGGAGGCCAGGTCCCTGTGTTCTGGAAAAACAAGTGTCATGTAATGTCTGATCAAGAATTATGCAGCTGCTGAAGATAAGAAGATTTTCGCCTTAAAAAGCTTGGGAAATTAGTAGAGTCCCAGAAGCAGGGAGATCTCACCTGTCTATCAGTGAAGAGGTAAACCCCAGTCCTCCATTTTGCCATTCTTCTTGCTGCTGCTGCTGCTGCTTTACCCCATCATTCCTCCCTTTACCCCATCATTCCTCCCACTACTCCAGGTGTTGTGCTGTGGCTCACCTCTCATTTGAGTAGCCTGGTTCTTCCAAGCAGACGATTGACATGATGTGTTCCTTTACAGGTGCATTGCTATAAATCAGGAGTAAGTACACAGAGGTTGTAGGGTTAGTATCAATATATAAGCAACATAAGCAAGAACAGGCTCAAACAAGAGCAAAAACTTTGGCCAGCTTTTTAAATTTATGCTGAATGACAGATTTATGGAGCAGATTATAAACTATTCAAGGCAGACAATCATTTTTTTCTCCAGTATTCCACATACTGAGACTGAAGACTCCAGAGTATGAATAATTATATGTCTATTATAAGGAACATTTTTATTTTTAAACATGAAAAGCAGCATTGTCAGCAAAACGTAAATATGTATTTCGAGAAAGACGGCTCACCCGTCTACAATCTTTAGCAATGACAGAGGGGAAAAGGTCATCTCCTAGAACTATACTAGACACGTATCCCCAAACCTTCTGTATCTGGTATAGCACTGACATAGAATGATTGTATTTTCTTTCACTCTTTTCCCAGTGTTTTTAGTGCTTTTAGGGCTTTTCATCCCAGAGTTTCACTGCTATCTGTCTGTGTGTGTGGATGATACAGGGACTTTCCATATGCTCAGCATAACTTAAATAAACTCTTCAGCCATTTGAAATGTGGGTGTTACTGTTTAAGGGGGAAAAAAGTAGATGGAGGGGAAATGACAGATGTTTTTACTCAGCAGTGTGCTCCCATGATTTTAATAAAGATTTTTGATATATAAATAGTGCTTGCAAGGCTAAATATTTTTCATGTGGTATTCAGCTGTAGCTTTGTTGTTTTTCTCAGAGTAAAATTCAGCTGGAAAAAAAAAATATGATATGGCATTAATATATATGTATATATGTCTTTATGGTTCTATAAAAGTATATGGTTCTTTAAATTGAAAATAAAACCAGAGTAGGAATTAAGGAACATTAAAATATTAGAAACTTGAACTATCCTAGTGTGTAAGCAACCATGTTTGCAAATATCCTTACAGACTCCATATGGTTCCAGCAGCCAGATCACCCCACCCAGTTGGAGACAGAAAAGTTAAATTCTTCATAGTACATATTTAACCATAATGTCAGTCCCACTCAAGCCCCCCATAATCAGGTATATGTATAAATGTGTATCCTCAGAGTGATTATTTTGTACAAGAAGACTGAATAGAGTCACAAAATTTGGGGTAAATTCATAGTATATGAACAGTTTACAGGCAATGTGTCATCTTCCTAGGCTCAGAAATGTGTCCAAGTGCTGGAGAATTGAGCTGTTTTGAACAAGACTCACATAAATCAACAGGTCTTTTCTCCCTTTATTAATTGCTTGAACTTTGTATCAAGGCTGAAGTTCTTGATTTAACATAACCAATGACCACAGACTTGAGACCATCCTTCAGCAAAATATTGAAATTTAAACACTTATCAAAAGTGCTTTTCCTAAGTGAATTTTCCTTAATTTTCAACTATATATGGAGAAGTGGTCATGACACCTCCCAAGTGTATACAAGTCAGAGTAAAGATCACTGAGAGCAGAGGGGTGGCCTAAAATGGAGGAGACAAGGTTTCATCTTCAGGCTCTAGGTCTTGCTCTGAAAGGAATCTTTTCTACTCCTGGGCAAGTTGGTAGGGGCCAGTCTGGTGCTATACACATGCCAATATACTATGCCTGGTGTTCCATTTTTATGCGTCCTTAAACTGGTGCTATGAGGAAAAGTAGCTCAGCCCTACCCACCTTGCTATGGCTGCAAGTCCCCGTTCCTTGCCTTGCACCAGTGCTAGGAAACATGTCATTGCACAGTGAGATGAAGGAGGGATTTGACTTGATTGAAAACCGATCACTGAGTTAAATTCAGGCCAGGCAAAAAGGAATTGTTAAGAACATACAGGCAGAAAAGGGGGAGGTCTGAACCATCTTTTCAGCCCCATCCTGTGCTGTGAAGACAGCCTCCAGACTTTCATCCCAGTGTGTTAGCTCTGGTGCAGACTGTGGCTAGAACTGTGTCTGGACCAAAAATTTAGATGCAGATGCCTACGTAGGTGTCTTTTCCCATCATATTTCCAATTCCAATACTAGCATGGGAATACCAAGCTCGGTTCGGCCTGTACCTGCTAATGTACACCTACACATTGCTTCTGTGCATCTGCTCTTTGTCTGGTAACTTGGGAAATGTTACAGTGGGGATACTGCAACACACGTATCAAACAAGGAGGCCTGTGGAAAATAAATAGATATGGACTGATTCTTGATAGATGTTTCAGAGAGATGTTTATTTCCCCAGCTGCATGGCCGGGGATCTGCCGAGGAACTGCTCAATCACGGGACCTGAGGGTCCTTCCCACACAGGGGAACACAAAACAACCAATGGGGAATGAGGCTGAACAGGGGCAGGGGAACCCCGTGTCTGTGCCCTCAGGGCCCCTCTCCCAGGACCACACGGCAGGGGGGAAGGGACCCCAACACTTCACCCATTTCTTTTTAACAAAAGGGGATTTAAAACTTAACATTGAAAACAACTGGATAAACATGAGATAACAAGAACAGTTTCAAAACAAAACAAGCCACCCTCCTGAGTATTTAAATGTCCAAAACAGATTCTCTGGAACATCTTAAGGCTGACAGAAGGGAGACAGGACTCTCCGGGCATGCTTTGTGGGGAAACTGAGGCAGGAGAGGGTTTCTTCCATTTGTACCTTTTGGAACTCTAAACAACAATAGTTAATTTCTTCCCTCCCCTTCTTCATGCCCCACTCAGTACTGGGAAGGGATTTTTGGGGAAACAATTGGCAAAGGCATGGTTTTGTGAGGGAAACCATGGGTGAAAAAATAGATTGGGAATACATTGGGGGTAATAGGATATAGGGTAAAAGGGAAAGGTGGGATCAGAAAGGGAGACTGTAGGGGGGCTTATAATGAAGATATTGTCTAACATGACTGCGATTTTTAGCATGTATGCTGCCTTTTACAGAAACACCATCAAGCCCAGTGACCTCTACTGCTTGTAACCCTTTTCTACCTTGCACAATTTGGAATTCTACTACTTCACCATCTCCCAAGCTTGGGATGCATTTTTCAGGGTTATTCTTTTTAATAGCAGTTCTATGAATGAATATGTCTTCTTGGTAGTCACATCTTGTTATAAAGCCATAATTCTGTTTAACATCATACCATTTTACTATTCCTAAAACCTTAGCTACGGTGATTTTTTACTTTTTCCGAGTTGCTGCTGTTTTCTGTCTCGCTGCATTTTTGCTTTCTCTTTTTCTTTCGGTCACTCCCATGTTGGAATTGCCAGGGTTGTCAGTGCTGCCGGGGCCGTCGGGGCTGCTCATGCCTGTGCGCTCTTCCCAGGGTCGCATTCGGGGCCGCGTGGGCCGGGCTGGGCCGCGCCGCTCAGCTCCCTATGTGCCACTGCCTCCTCTGCTCTCAGCTGCTCTGCCGCTGCCTGGGGCCGCGCCCATGTCTCAGTCAGGCCCCCAAGCGACCACTCCCCCACGCCCGGCTCCAGTGCGTGTTTCAGCTGGGTGTGGCTCCGCTCCACCGCCAGCCGCAGCCCGCACGTCGCCCCTCTCTGTCGGGCGTTCACGGGGCTCGCTCCACCACGCGCTGCGTGGGGCCAGGCACCACTGGGTCGCGCTGATCCCACCTCCGCTGAGCCTCACTCCGCTGCCGACACTGCAGCTCGCACTGCTCCGCCCGCACGCGGGAACTGCCTCGCTGCTGCTCGCAGAGCGCTCGGTGCACGTGGTCTGGGTTGCACGGACTCTGAGGCACGCTTCCCTTTGCCAGGACACAGCTGACATTGCTCAACAGTCTTGGTAATTAAATAATATTCATGAAAATATTCTTCCATCAGCATATATTTTGACTCAGAAATTAACTGTGTCCAAATGGTCTTCCAAAAGTCTTTGGTAAGAATTAAATCCCAAGAAACGTAGAAAAAGTTCTTAAACAACCATGCCAGGAAGTGTTTCTTTTCCTTTTGAGCTTGAATTAAGCTACAATTTACAAATCGTTGTTCAAGAATCAAGTTTAAGATAAATGTCCATATGAGGCTCTGAGAGCCAAGAGTCTTTCCACAGTTCCTCCATAATTTAGAGATGGAATAGCAAAACAAAAACAAGAAGAGAAATCCAGAGTTTCTAGAGTTTACTCACAAATCAGTTGCTTAGGGATTGGGGATCGTTCTGCTTACATTAACCACCATTTGTTACAGTGGGGATACTGCAACACACGTATCAAACAAGGAGGCCTGTGGAAAAGAAATATATATATGGACCGATTCTTGATAGGTGTTTCAGAGATATTTATTTCTCCAGCCGCATGGCCGGGGCTCTGCCGAGGAACTGTGGCAATCACGGGACCCGAGGGTCCTTGCCTGCGCAGGGGAACACAAAACAACCAATGGAGAATGAGGCTGAGCAGGGGCGGGGAAACCCCGTGTCTCCCCCCCCAGGGCCCCTCTCCCAAGGACCCCAAGGCAGGAGGGAAGGGACCCTGACAGGGGAAAACTGTGTTACCTTAAATGACATGGAAACATATTCCAAGCAAAAATGCTTTCACAGCTTGTGAGGCTTACAAGCACTGAAGATGTGCTAGTCAAGCATCTTGGGCTACTATGCCAAAAAATACTCATATAGTTCCCAATTAGAAAATGATTAAGATATTAAGAAGGGAATACTTATATTTTAGTATTTTTCTCTGGTCAAAAGCTGTGCATGATTTAAAGTGGTTCATTTGGGCATGGGTCTCTCTCTTATTTTCAGACAGAACTGGTTTTAATCCTTCATCAGAGTATACTGTACAATTATTCAATACACACATAGCCAGCATGGCTTAGGGAAATTGATACTGATATTTCAACAGTTTTGTTTAGTAACCGATTTAACATGTTTATTTTAAGCTTGCTGATGCAATACATGTTGTGAAATAAAGACTGATAAGGAACTCTAGTCTGAATAAGACTCAATTGCAGAAGAAACACTACATACTGCTACTATTTTTGCTCAATTTTGGGTCCATAGCAGCCAATACACTGCCAACGGTTCTGATTCTTGTTGAGAATATTGAACAGACTATTTCTATGCATTCTTATTAGGGTTTTTAAAATATTTATTTAAATAATTTAATTTTAGATGGGAGTTTATATATCTTGAACAACACTGTTAGTAAAACACCGCATTCAATAAATGGATCAAATGTCATTTTTTCCATTTACAAATGTGATATTGTTTCTGTTTAGAAAGGAAAACACATTGAAGTCATTATTGGAACCAGATTTCCCAAGTGCTTTTTAAATAAACTATATGAGAGACTTTGATCTATTTAGCTGACTGGTATCATAGTTCTGTGTATTTGTCCTTCCCAATTCTATTGAAAATATCATTTCAGATCTTGTGTTGCACTGCCAGTGAGTTAGGTTGCTAGAAGTTAAGGTCAATATTAAAGGATCTATAAGCTAAAAAATGCATCTATTTAACTTTAACAGAAGTATTTTACACAAAGTGCCCAAGAGGAATTATTTTCCTTCCCCTTTTGTCTAGACACTGTACAGAATTTGTTGTTTAATTATGGAAGTGGGGTCAATCAAGTCATCGTCCTTTAAACATAAAAACATTTTGGGTCCAAGCTTCTGTAATATGTCCTGTGTTTCCAACCCTCAAATTACTGGTTTTGGCTGTGACTGAGAGGCTATCTCCAGATGGCATGTGTGTTACCTCTCTGTGCACAGCACAGTGGTGCAACATTTAGCACGGTGATTTATCATTTGTGCACAATATCATGTCATGAAACACTTACCAGCCTCCTGAAGACAGTCAGAACAAATATCTCCCATAATAAAGTACAGTTCCAGTGGGCACCAAATGACATCTTAGATATTTTCTTACTTGTGCTTTATCAAGCAAATGTAAAATTGTAGTGGGGTTACTGACAGACTCTATAATTCATCTGTCTGCTGCTTTATCACAGCTCTCAGTAGGTCTCTAATGAATATTTCTGTATGCATGTTTCTGACTGATAATCAAACTAAGAACAAGTCCTAATTGGGTTTTCCAGTGCACAGAAAAGTGCCTATATTACATTGGCAGATATCCCAACCAGTATTAAATTAAAAGTGCAAACACAACGACTTCCTTTTACAATTTTTTAAGATTCAAATGTGCACAAGCAGAGTCTTGTGCATAAAGCTACATGGTGCCCTAGAATAAAAAAGATGGCAATTAAGGGGTTTGCTGCACCCAATGAAAGTTATAAATCAGTGACTATGGGTCTGAGTCTTCATAGAATCACACCAAAGCAAACTGAAATGTCAGTAAAGTGGTGGAAATCAGATGAAGGCTTACAAATTTATCAGACAAATAGTGTATTAATTACTAGCATTTTGGAGCCAGGGATGCACACCAATCCTATTCAGGTAGTTTTAAGCCATTAAGGATTTAGATCTGACTTGCAGTCAAAACACATATTTTTTAAGTATACACAGCACTGGAGCCAAAGGAAGTTACACCAACACCCAAACATGAAGCTCTTTTAACCAATTTCTTCATACATGACTTATGCAACTCCTTTTACATCACAGTGAAGAACTAGGTGAGTGACACAAGAAGAATCCACCTTGTCTCACAGAATCACAGAATATGCTGTGTTGGAAGGGACCCACAAGGATCACCAAGTCCAGCTCCTGGCCTTGCACAAGACACTCCAGCAGTCACACCATGTGCCTGAGAGTATTGCTCAAATACTTTTTAAACTCTGCAAGGCTGGTGCTGTGACCATTGCCCTGGGGAACTTTTTCAAGTGCCCAGCCACACTCTGGGTGAAGAACCTTTTTCAAATATCCAACTTAAACCTCCTCTGACACATCTTATAGATTACCATGAATAAGATAACAGTATTCAAGAAGGCAAATTATGGTTATGTATTGCCAGACATGATACCCCTCCTTAATCAGTACAAGAGACGTTACAAAGATATATCCGTGGTATGCAGTGACATATAAACAGCAGGTAATGATTAGCCTTACATATTTTATATATCTTAGTCCAGAATCTGATCTCCACTGCATAAATTGTAGCTGGACTACTGTATATGTCTTCATTTGCTTTAACTTGAATTTCTACCGGTAGAACAACTTACAACCCAACAGGTTTCAGTTATTAGAATCATCACTGAAATATCTTTCCACTTATTAGAATTACTTTAGAGTAGTTGGTGGAGTCTAATTTGCTCTGAATTAAAATATATATGGAGAAAGTGTTAATCTAAGATAGGCTGAAGAAGGATTCAGCTGATCTAAGAAATTGGGCAGTGTTATTTCATAGGTACAGGTAGAATGATTTTAGGTAAGAAGAGAGTTCAACAGGCTATGCAAGCTTAGAGTCCTAAATTATCTCTAGACAGAAAATAGCTAAGTACCAAAAAGAACAGGATTAGGTAATGTTCTACAGAGTACAGTTATAGTAAAACAGGTAGGCAAGGTGCAATGAAACACAGTACAGAAAAAAAACATTTAATACTGCAATTGGATCTTTAAAATTATTCACTTCTTGCTTCCAATAATTCCAGTGCACAATCCACTTCCAATTCCAACTCTTTCCTTTTGTACAAAGAATATTCCACACTTTCAGAGACTTATTCCTCACTTTCCTAAAGCTCTCTGCGTAATGCTTAGACATCAAAGTGGGAAGAACAGGTAGTTACAAAAGTGGGGGACATCCACAAATACTAGTTATATTAAAATACCAAGGAGTTTCATGTGAAAAGGTAAGGTGCAGAAGCAGAATAGCTACAGTCTCTTTAAAGATACAATTCTGAGCATCTCACTACCTTCCCCCATCACATTGTCAGTGAGTCATTCTAGTGGGGGCAGAGAGAGGTAATATCAACCGCATGATTCATGTGCATGCTGCTGGCCCCTGTAAGCCTTAAAATGCTTAGTCTGTTTGAGCTTAAGTGAACTCCTGACCTTCTTCAAAGAGAGAACCAGAAATTTCTCATTATATCTACCCATTCTGAACAAGGTGGAATTAAGACACTGAGACAATGAATTAAAAAAGCTGTTTTTCAAGGCTAAATCATGCCTCCAGCAAAATGCAACAAGAAATATATACAGAATGAAGAACAGGTACTGTCTTTCACTCAGAGCAGAACTGAAAGTTTCATTTAGTTCTTAAGACATATTTCCTCTTCCTGTGAATTATCTTTACTGGCCATGACTGGAGGCAAGATACTGAATAAGATGGAGTATTCATTTGGTACATTTGAGCATTCTTAATTTTGTATGCCTGACTTCAGATGAAAGTGTTTTCTTAGAAAGATTGTTTTCTAAACTTCCTAGACATGGATTAGGTTTCAAGCACATTAAAAGTCAGAATGATTATGAAAAGGAACAGGAACTAAGAAATTTATTAAAGATGTGGTGGATGGTAGAAATCTTGAAATTCCTTACTGCATGCATATTCCTAAGTATATTTTAGATACTAAAACTCTAAGTTAGGGAAACATGCTGCAGCTTTAGACTGTTACACATACTAGGACAACTGATGCTGTTCAAAACTTGGCAAGCCAGCCCTGAGGAGATGTATAACTTTGATTGGCAGAGGCCCAAACTCCTCACATCTGCTTTATAAAAGTAGTCCTTGAAGACCAGATATCTAATTATTGTCAAATCCACTATGCAAGTTTAGAGTATCTGATCTTATGATTACAGACAGGTGCACTCAGAATACAGAAAATGTTTCTAATTCAATTTCACTGATGAGATAATCAGAGCTGACTTTCTACTAAAGCCATGTACTCTGAAGCCTTGAACTTTGTTGTCTGCGCCATTAATGGCCATTCCTATTGTGTTTCATAAAGCAAGGTAAGAACTTGGTGCTGGAATTGAAAGTATGTCACCATTATCTTCAGGAAAAGCAGACTTGGTAGACAAAGTAAATAAATAATTATATGTTACTAGTAGAAGTGTGTCCTGATAGGAAACTGAAGAACTTCAAAGCTAGTTCATCCTAGTAAAATGAAAACCAGGCCTGATATCTAATGTCTAGCCATATACTTCTAAGGTCTAGAAGGTAATTATTTATTTTACAGTCTTGTAGAGCAAATACAGTTTGACTGACATGGTTTTGTTCTTCTAGAAAAATTTTTAGATGAGTCAACCACAGATAACCTCATGGGACAATGACTTAAGGAAACTTTAATCTGTATTGCATACTAATATTATCCACTTCTTTGAAACAAGGCTATTGCTATTTAAAACAGATGTAGAGTCCACAGTGGATCTGAGTTTTTAATCAAAAGCTTCAAGTAAGATTAACCTCCCAAACAGTGAAAACACTGGAGCCAGTTATTAATTATAAAGATAATAAAATGTTCTTATGTTGTAATGAGTTACACTGAGGTTGATATGAGCCTATTTGTGTAAAATGCAGCTAAAAACACCTCATGCAAATGATGAATTTATCAATTGTTATGGATCTAGGGACCACAACACAGAAAAAACCCCACCTTTATTACCTGTATTATAAATGAAATATCTCTTCCTGCCATTATTTGTCTGAATCTAGTTCTAGGAGGATCCAACTGAGAGAGGGTTGTTGCTCTTGGCATGGTACACTTGTGAGCCCAGTCTTTTCACCAGCTCTCTCCACAGGATGTTACCATTGCTACTCTGCCAAAACAATCTACACATGTATGTACATCTGCAATGAAAAATAAATGAATTGTTTATAAAATGTATGGCTATCCTTTTCTTATACAGCAACGTGTGCATGAAGGAAGCATATCTAGCAAAAGCTTAGTTGAGAATATTCTTAATAGTTCTGAACATAGTGAAGCCACAAGACCAGCCAAGTTTTTGTTTATTCATCCAAGGCATTCCCATTGCCTGAAGGTCATCACCCACTCTCTCAGTGCAGATTCCTGCAATCTCCCCACCCTCTGTTGTGTTTGTAACCCAGATGCTTCTACTGCCATCTCCGTTGTTGTTCTTGCCTGCCTGGAATAAGCACGTGGCTGACAATTTAAATTTGGTGTTGCTAGGGCAGGATTTTACAGCAGGCTGAGCCACCCCTCCTGGACGGTATCCTGGGAAAAACAGATTAATTCATATTCCTAAATTTCTTTCCAACAAAACAGGAATAGGTAACTCATAGGTTCGGTCCAAGGTAAAGTAAGATTTCTTCAACAGGTTTGGCAAATTTTCTCTGTCTCTAATAGGAGAATTTCCATCAAGCATGCAAGCAGGAAAATGGCATTTGGACTCATAAGAACTCAGCAAAGGGATAAGAACCAGAAGGAAGACAGAAAATGAGCATGCAGCAGAATCTTGAGACATCTTTTTGCTCTAAGTATTTATGCCACCAAGTGGTGTGACTGCTCTTTCACCCTGTTCCTTGCCTGTAGGATCAAAAAACACTCCAAAACCCTGTGCTTTTGCTGAAGTGAGATTTTAGCAAAATTTAAATACATGCTGACCTGTAGTAGGAAATAGGAAGCCCTGAGGAAGGGGACAGTCTGTTTTATTGCATGCTACACAATCTCAGCCTTGAGGCTTCAATTCTCAAATGAGCTCAGTTCATCTGAGAAATTTCTCTGATTTCACAGTTTGTTGCCAGGCTGTGGCACCTTTGCTATAGATGGTTCTTCCTACACAATCTGACTTCAACAAACATGTACCTTTTGATAACACAGCTGTAAAATGGTCACATTTTGCTAGACATTTTCTTGACTTCTGAGATGTTACAGCTTCTCATTAAAAAAAAAAAACTATCTTGCCATACATTGTAGATTATAAGAGAAATAATTTTAGCTAGTAATAAAGAAATCATAAACTTCTCTCAGCCAGGAGCACTTCTCTATGTATTTCACATATTTTTAAAAACTGAATCCTAGGGAGATAATCTGACCTTGCACAGATTTCAGCTAGCTCCTTTTCAACTCTGTTTGTCCCTACTGTTGAAAGTACTTCAAAGTGTAACAAAATGAACAGAGCTCAAATGCACCATAACTTATTTTTGAAGCATGAATCAGAGATGCTTAAATATCAATACTAAGTTGAAACTTAATGCAGGTGACGTATTAAGCACTGTCATTGTACAGGTGCTAGATAATATCAAAACTGTTTATTTTTATGAATAGCAATTTACATGAAAAGCTGGAGCTTGCAGGGGATTTCCACTAAAATGCATTCCTAATTTCTTTGTGAAATTAGAATAAATTTATGTAGCCAGAATGACAGAGCATATAATATGAAAGGACATCTTCCATTTATAGGCAGATTATGCCACCTTTACCTTTATTGATTTGAACAAGACTACTCAAGCATCAAGAACAATACTTGATATAGATAAGGCCAGTCAATAGGTCAAAGATAACTATATTAGATGTCCCAGTGAAGCAAGGGAAAATGTTTTAAATATTAACAAGGGACCGAGGTCAAACTGTATTACTTCAGCTGAGATGGAAACAGGGAGTTTAACCCAGCCTTGCATGATGATGTGTAAACTATGCAGAGACACACTGAAGGCTTTGCACTTACACTTTCTGTTAGTTTGAAATAACTTCAATCCTACATCTGAAGATGTGCTGTGAGAAGCATGGAACTGCTTTGCTAGCAAAGAAAGGAATCTTCATCCATCAGCATACCAGGGACAATAGTGGTTTTCATATTACACAGTTTCAGACATCAGCTAAACTAGGGTTTTAATCTACATCAATTCCTCCTGCAGTCAGTGGAGAGATGGCTTTGGTCTCTGCTTTGTATTGCTGCACAAAAGTATCTAGCTTTCCTCTTTGGCTAAGGAAGAAAATCAATATGAAAATTAATGCTGTAAAATGCTCTTGGGAAGGCATTAAAAAAGGTCACTAAAAAAAGTCACATTAGCAAATATTGAGGTATGTATATATATATGTATATATACACACACCATGTATTTTAAAACTTGTAAGTTTTGCTTTTTAATTATATATTTCCTACAATTTTTATGAGTACTTTATATATATATACACTTTATAATAATTCCATTAAAACATCAGATAAACACTCAGGAATGGCCAAATAAACTCTAAGTAAATGTTAAAAATTATTAGGGTAAAAATAATGAAACAGAGAATAAGTCTGGCATATGGATACAGATGCATATCCTTTTTTAACAGCTGGTTCCTTTGACTTAAAAAGTATATGGGTTAACTGGAAGATATACAGAAAAAAAAAAAAACAGAAGAAAGGTCAAAATTATGCACTAACTTCTGTATAAGGAAAGACTAGAGGGACTAAGACCTATAAAGAAAAGACAGAAAGTGTTAAAATTAAAATATGACAGAGGAAATATAAAATCATGAGTGTCTTGAAGTGTTCAATACAGAATTGTTTCTTTCTATTTTTCTCAAAGAAAAGCTATTAAAAAAATTGCATAAATTAAAGAAAGCAATGGCTACTGGAACTTCTTAAATGCTAAGACAATAATTTTTCCTCAGGAGGCCCCTTACCACTAAATCACTGCAAAAGCATTGCTACAGCTTTGCCCTGTTCTTAATCTCTTCCCTTGCTTTTGGCCACTCTCCAAGGCAGGATTTGAGGACATTTACTCTGACCTAACAGGGCTTTTCTGAATCTAATACTTCAGAATTGCTTAGGGGGAAAGGAATAATTTATCTTAAATTGTTACCATGGATTTCTCTTGAAATGATATCAAGGGCATTCTTAAAACCCAGGCAGGTGCTTTTGTACTATTTCTCTGAAAATTATCAAATAGATAATTTTAGGAGGCTTTATTCTCCTGCAAATGTCAATAGCTCCTATTAAATTCAGTCTTGCTGGAGAAAACTCATTGTGAATTATATTGCTATTCTCTTTCATTTCATGGTATCACATGCTTGGAGCTGTTTGGGTTTCCTGCCAGTTTAACAATGTGATTTTCTTTTTCCTTCTTTGTTTCGCAGCATTGCTTAACTATGATACTAATGGATATATTTAACACTGGAATAAATTATAATTTATGATCCTAGCTGGCAAGAGAACAATGAGCTTGCATGAGGTGAAGACATTTAAAATCAGAGATTAGGTGCTTTGCTGAAGTTCAAGAGACACAGAGCTCCAGATGCAGCATGAAGTGATACTTGGTTTAAGCAACGGTGGGACCAAGAAACCTATATAATTGGGAATTTCTATGGGAAATTACCAGGACTCAGGCATCAAGACAGGCACTTTTCAACGGATTTCTGCTTCTAACACTAAAGCTGTAAAGAAACAGAGAGTTATTTTTCTTTGTGTATGGAGGTAAACCAAAGTATTCACTTTTAATGGCAAATTTACCAATGACTTAAACAGAATTATGAGTATGGAGAGTAGAGGTGAGATCCACATCCCTAGCCATGGTTGCTCACAATATAGCCAATAAAACATGAGTCAGTCATGTGAGGCTGCGGAAGCAGTAACTGGAGACTGAGTCAATACAATAAATGGATCCCGAGGCACGGTGCAAGTTACCCCAAGACATCTGTATTTGATGAATTGAACATGGTCCAAACCCATTGCCTGTAAAAGAATCCTCAGATGACTGACTGCCTCTGGTGTATGCTCCCACATTATAAACATAAAATAAGATGACCATAAATCACCTTTATTTAAGGTGATTTAAGGGAATCACCTTAAGGTGTTAAGAGAAACTTTGTATCCATCTTTAAAAAGGGTAGAAAGGAGGATCCTGGGAACTGCTGACCTGTCACTTTCATCTCTGTGCCTGGGAAGATCATGGAACAGATCCTCCTAGAAGCATCCAGAGTAGTCCTCCATGGCTCAGAGTCCCGATGGACATCAGTGACACGTGGTGTCCCTTAGGTGTATTGGGACCAGTGTTATTTAACATCTGCATTAATGACATGAATGAAGGGATTGAGTACACCCTCAGCAAATTTGCAGATGACACTTGAGTGGTGCAGTGACACACCTGAAGGATGGAATGCCATCCAGAGAGACTTGGACAAGCTTGAAAAGTGGCCCATGGGAATCTCGTGAGTGTCAGAGACTGAAATGTTATAATTTATGGCTTAAACATTTTCTTAAAGGGATTTTAAAACTGTATTACAAAACCTGCAAATAAGACTACCAAACCCTGAATGGGGCCCTGACTTGAGGCCTTACACCGCTGGTTGATGAAGATAAGATAAAGTAACTACTCAGGGCTGGGGACATTCACAAAGCACAAGCTTAACACCTCCAAGGTGGAGACCACAGCCCCAGGGCTATCAGCTGCCAGGCTCGAACGGACCCTTGCACCAAAGAGTGGCTGGGGGGAGGAGAGGCTTTGGGTATCTTGGAAAAGCCTCTGGTCAGAGGCGCAGTGACTGCCCATCCTCCACTGTGCAGAGGAGCCCAGCTGAGGGGTCCTCACCTGGGGCAGGGAAGCTTATCCACAGCAGAAGGGCCCATCAAAGGGGCACCCCTCAAAGGGGTCCCCAGACCTTGCACCAGAGATGATGCAACAGACCCTCAGTGTTGCAAGGGACAGTGTCACACTGGCTCCCTGCAAGGGAGGTACATGGGCGTTCCCACCTGGCCCACAGCGTATATTAATCCACGGGATTCTGCACTCTTTGGCACGTGGTGGCATGTGGCATGTGGCGGTGTGGCCACGGCGGTGACGGGGGACCCTCACCACCAGCAGACCCGATGGAGGGGAGCAATCAAAGAGATATCATTGGGACCCTGGGATGGGTGATATGCTTCCACCTAACCCCTGTCACCTCTCCCTGTTCCCCCCCCACCACTTCTTTTTTCCATTTCTTTCTCTCTTTCTTTTCTTTTCCCTTCTCTTTGCCTCTTTTACTATTAAATAAAATACATCCACTTTTTGGCATCAACGTCTAACCTCGTTTGGTTTTAATCTCGTTTCTGGGAATATTTTGAACCTTCTAAGTTCTTTCCGGTTTATGCACAGAGACTTAGCTTTCTTTGCTTTTCTGGGTTTAAACCAGATGGTAACAGTGAGGTTTAACAAGATCAAGTGCTGGTGCTGCACCTGGGTCAGGGCAACCCCCGGTATCAATCCAGGCTGGGGGTGAACAGATCCAGAGCAGCCCTGCTGAGAAGGACTTGGGGGTGCTGGTGGGTGACACGCTAGACATGACCTGGCCACGTGCTCTTGCAGCCCTGGGATGCATCAAAGGCAGTGTGAGGAGCAGGTGAGGGAGGGGATTCTGCCCCTCTGCTCTGCTCTGCTTTGGTGGGACCCCCCTGCAGTGCTGCATCCAGCTCCGGGGTTCCCAGCACAGGAAGGACAGGGACCTGTCGGAGTGAGCCCAGAGAAAGCCACCAAGATGATCAGAGGGATGGAGCACCTCTGCTATGAGGAAATGCTGAGGGAATTAGGATTGTTTAGCCCAAAAAAGAGAAAGCTTCAGGGTGACTTAGTGTGGCCTTCCAGTACCTGGAGGGAGCCTAGAGGAAAGATGGAAAGAGACCATTTAGTAGGGCATGTAGTGACAGGACAAAGGGGAATGGCTTCAAACTGAGAGTAGGTTGAGATTAGATATTAGGAAAAAATTGTTTACTGTATCGTGCTGAGTCACTGGAACAGGTTGTCCAGAGAAGCTGTGGATGCCCCATCCCTGGGAGTGTTCAAGGCCAAGTTAGACTGGGCTTTGAGCAACCTGGTCTAGTGGAAGGTATCTCTACCCATGGCAGGAGGTTAAAACTAGATGATCTTTAAGGTCCTTTCCAGCCTAAGTCATTCTATGATTCTAAACCCTGCCTTAGGTTTCCAAGTTTGCTTATTGCAATTACTGAGTATAAGGATATCTTTGTTAAGATGTGTCATTTAAACTGTCAAACCCACCAGATTGTAAAGATGCTTAAAGTCCTGTGATACCTTCAAGGTTGTGACTGTATAATTTATTAATATTTCTTAGGAATAATTCTAAGGTACTTCTTTCATTGCAGCAATTGGCTATATGTTTTAGAACATAGTAAAATTGCTTTAAAATTCTGTTGTAGATATATTTGAATTTCATTAAAAAAATGTGAAAAGTGATTGGCCAAATTCCCAACTAATGTGACTAGCAATTCATCCATTTCTTAGGGATGTACTCAAATTACACCAATGACTGTGAAGGAGAGCATCTGAGGATGTCTTTGTCTCACGTACATAGTTGTTATTAAACTAATCTGAAAATTCTTTAACTACATTGCACTGTTTCTGTTTGCACATAGCTTATAGCAACACAAATACTTCAAAATCTTTCCAGTGACTGAGTTATAACAATATCTTACTTATAGATAAAAATAATATACCCCGTAACCTCACATCTGTTCAGAACTGGCACAAAGATTCTTTATGTAAAAGTGTCTTTACAAAAATGTTCTTATTAGCACCTTTTAAACTTAACTAGTCACAACTGAATAGTTAATTTTTTAAGCTCTTATGCTTTCAGCATCTTTATGATAATGTTACAAATTTGCAATGGAATAATTCATCATTTTCAAATTGGTTTTTTGAGTTCATTTTCATCATCTCACTGTCAGAAATAAATGGTCTAGAGATAGAAGGGTTGAAACATGATTCTCCCCTGAATGATTGTAGAACCTCTGTTCGCTAAAACTGACTGGTGTGGTTACAGTTCAGTCATGATCCCAGAAGAAATTATGAACCATTTCTGTGCAGTTTTGTTTCTTTTTCAGTTTCATAACCATTTTACCAATTCAAGTCAAAATGAAGGTAGACTGGTGTTGGGAGGTGCTTTTGCAAATAATTAATTTTGTATCAGTTCTTTTTTTTTTTTTCCTCAGAGCTGTGATTTAAAACAGCCTGAAATGTCACAGATGTATGTTTGTTATCTTACATTCAATTTCTTTGTAAATGTTAAGGCAGGCAGACTCGTCACAACCTCATTTACTATCACCTCACCAGAAGAATCCCCCACTGCAGTAATTTAACAATACTTTTGGTGACTTTATGGTATGATTCAGGGAAATTGCAATACTAAAAGATTTATCTGTTCATTTAGTGAAATACCAACTTGTGATGAATTCATGTCTATAATCTATTTTCTTTTCCACTCATATTAAAATTATAAAGACCTTGTTTTAAAAGTCTTTATGAGTTTCACTGCTTTCTATGAATGAAGAAAAGGGGGACTACTCAGAAGCTGCTACCTTGCAGCTTTTCTCCATGCTTGTCATGCAGGATTTGGACCTTTAATTCTCCACTGCTGTTCATTCAATAGCAAATCCATTCACAGCGGCCCCTAATGGCGAAGTAAGATGTAATAAAAGGCTTTAAACACAAAGGTAAATCAGGAAACAGATGAGGACAAGCCTTTGAAACACAAATTAGGGTTTTTGCATATCTTCAGTGGCTATAGCATGTGTTCTTGAGCCATCTGAGAATTAACATGAAAAAGGAGAATCCACCAAACACTTGAGAGAGGATGCTACCAATTGTTCATTGTTTTTCTGTTCAAAGTCATTTTAAACCTACCAGTTGACCCAAAGCTTAAAATTTTGTTTCCTTGAGCACTGACACCTAAACAGCTTCTGCAACACATGTAGATATGTTATGTAAAATATTTCTTTAAGTAGATATCTTACCTGCTCATTAACTTTATTTTAGGTCTGAGTAATTATGACCATTCTACTGGCCAATAGAAAGAAGTTGTCTTAGAGAATAATTGTTACCTACACTTGCAAAAAAAGGAGAACATTTTCTTGGCTTTATCTGGGATGAATTTCTGGATAAATTGGAATTGCAATGGTCCTCATCAAACTAAACAGAAATAATTAATGATGGAAGAGGTTAGAACTGCAGCAGTCAGATGACAGACCTCAGGTCAAACTCAATCTTAATTCAACTCTGGGATTAAATTTTACTGAATTTACCCATTGTGTCAGTAAAACAGACAGTTAACTGTCAAAATGTCTCCCATGTGTGACTATACACAAACACTCTGAGCACCACCATATTTTTATAGCTGGACATCCAGACATTAAGGCAAAAAAGTGTTTTGCATTTCAGTGCAGACTGCAATAGATTGCAGATAGTGACATCCCCTCTAGCCACTGAGTTGTCTGTGTAGATGAGGGCTTTAGTACTAAAAGATAAATACACTGCATTTCATCTGCCATAACCAAATACAGATATTTAAATCTAATGTAAAAAAAGTTGACATAAATTATTAATTGATGTCATTAATAATCTCATCATTTCCTTGAACAACTCCCCAAAGGTTTTGGTACGTTTTCGAAATGTATAGGCATTGAAAGTTTTATCTCCCTATGGTACTAGGATGCTCCTATGAGATTTGAACATTCAGGGTGATAACATTTTAATATACATGATAATCTCAGATCCAAGAGGAAGAAATTTTGTCTCTCATTAGACCATCTGGCACAGCTGAGAGAAGATCCAAATACTGTCTGGTGGGGGGGTTGCTGATGATGTACTTCCATCCCTACCCATTTGGAGAAGTGAAATTGATACAATTCCATGATAGCATCAAATATAAGAATTATGCAAGATAAAGGGCCTGTGACTTCCTAACTATTTCTTTAGTGCTTGAGAAGTACAAAAAGGGTGTGGGGGGGAAACATCTTTACTGAGTCCACATTGAAAACTAATATTTCTCACACCACAGTTAAATGGACTGCAAATATGCACAGGTGTGTAACACATGAATAGAGTTGACTGAGCTAGTGAAGGGTGTGATGGGAGTACTGTAATCATGTTACTGTTAGCCCAGGCTAAGGAATGTCAACAGTATACAAGATATTGCAGAGGCTGCAAGTTAATAAAGAGCCACAAAGTGCCCTTCTATAAAAAAGCAGTCTTGCCTTCTTTTTTATTTTCATTGTTGCAGTGTGGTTATTCATTTGTATATTGTCTGTATCAATTAACTACTAAATTATCTATTGATTTATCTATCTATTTATTGTCAAAGAGAGGGACTGCTTCTCAGAGGCTTTCTTGACAATGTTTTTAAATGAATGAGCTCTTTTTCATCATAACCAGAAATATGTATTGGAATGGATGAAGAGCCTTTTAAAAATTAGCAGTGTGACCCAGCCCAAAATAAGAATTAGCAGAATTAAACTCCAGTGTAATGATATGCGATTTTACACATGAATAGTGCCAAATGGAATGGTTCTCATATGTGAAGTTATTCACCTGTTTAATGCTGAAAATATCTTTAATTTTAAATCTGACTTTGTAGAGATTTCAACTTCTGTTCTGCCTAAAACTGCAGATGTGATATAATTAGTCAGTGGAGAACTTCCTTGATACATCTAAAATTATTTCAAAGCATTTTCAAAAGTTTAATTGCAAAGTAGAATGAATGATAATTACTAAAAAAATGTGTTGGCATTTTTAACAATATTTTTCAAAATAATTTATTTGCCTTTCAGTATTTCACTGAAATAAAGAGCAAGGTTATTATTTGTAGGTAAGGAAGAGATTTCTGATCCAGTTTTTATCTGATATAGGAAAGTGCATCCAAAGCCACTCTGTGTAAGTTTAAAATGTAAGTTTACATTTAGAACAATTTATTTTTATCAGTAAGTTATTTTTCTTAAAATAATTTTATACATCTCTTGATGAGATATGAGCCACAGTCCATGTAAGCAAATACTCACTTCTCTTTAATGGCCTTGCATTGTGCACTCGCTATTTTGACCTGCTTCAAAATGTGAGAACTGATTATATGATTAGGATGCCTGCAAGGAACCTGGAAGAACTGCATTTCTTTTCCTGCTTTGCTCATGTTGCTTGTGCTACCACAGACATTTGCTTTATTCCCTTTGTGTATCAAGTCTTTGCCTGAAAACCCCAAACAGGAGCTCTCTCACCTCCTAATCTCCATGTTTTTCTGCCTACCTGGAACACAAGCATTTTCTGGAGTATTTGAGAAAGGGGAGAGTGGCTGCTCACAGTGTGCACTGTGAATAGAATAGTCCACAAAAAAGACAAAAATAAAGCTGTAAGGGAGCATCTACTGTGCATACTTCAGTGATTTTAGATTGCTGGGAATTTACCAGCTGTAGTTATGCTTTTGACAGACTGAGCTGCATTCTAAGCATACTTGAGAAAAAAAGTTGTCCTGCCATTCTCCAAAAAAAAACCTCTGCACCAAATGTTAAGCAAAGCAAAAGCTTTTTCTTTCCCCATAGACAAACAATAAAAGCTATAATATAATAGGATAACAACTTGGTTTTATTTTATTTATTTATTTAATGAATAAGGAGAATGTTGAGTGAGTCAATCAAACCTTTGCAGCACAAATACTAAGCAGTAAGAGCTCATTAAGCCCCTTTTCCACTGCTGATTTCAGCTTGAGGAAATTATTTTATTATTAGCAAAAAGTTACCACAAAGCTTGAATTAATAGTAACAAAACAAATAAATAAAAAAAACCTTTTTGTTGTCCTAAGACTGCACTCAATTGCCAACACTATTAACAAACAGAGATTAAATTTTTTTTCAGTTCTCTCACCCCCTTCAGGGCATTAACTGACAAGACATGCAGCAGCTCATAAGTGAAGCTTAAATTTTAACTCTAGATAGGGGCCTCAAGACACCATTATAATATAAGTAACAAAATACATAGTAATTAGTAATGCTACTGGGGCTTTCTCTGCTTAAATTTTTCCTTTCCTTCTCTTTTTCAGTATTTGGTGAAAGCCTGTTTTGTAGTCTTTCATTTGTGACATACTGCTCTAATTTTTTGTGCCCAGATCCTGTTAGTTCTGTTTATGTTTAGCCTACCCCCATTTTTCTCTTCCATGAAAAGAGATTTCCTTTGCTCTGCATAGCTGAAAATGCTTTGTCCTTTGGATGGAAATCTCTGTTGGGTTGCTTGTATTTTGAGGAGAAAATCCATTTGTCCTAGCACTTACAGAGGGACTGGTTTAAAGCTAGCACGAAAGTAATCCACTCCATTTTTTTTTTTTTGCTTGCTTCTTGCTTCTTTCTCTCAAAGAATCAGCAATTTAGTTGCCAAAGAATCTAAGGGTGTTTCCTTTAGATTTATACCTACTATCTGAAAGTAACTTTTATTCAACATCAAACAATCTTCACTCAATTTCTAAACTATCCTGCACTTGTTTTTGAATTGGCTGATGACGAAATAGGAGACCACTTCCTCTGATGGGATCCCACCATCCCTGTTTGTGTATTCCCTCTCACCTCAGAAAGCTTAACATTTTTGCTACTGCTGTAGCACACATGGTGTGAATAAACCTCAAGCACACATCTGACCAGATTATAAGTGTTACACTTTGAGGTCAAAGCCTGAATTTTGAAGGAAGTGCAATTTGGTGCAGAACGCTGTCAAGATGTGGCCCATGTTGGCTGCATTTATGTTGATTGCTCCACACTGGTTCCTTAGACTTTGAGGCCTTTCCTTGGTGCCTGCAAGACCACATTTAGACTGGCTGTGGGTGAACCTAGAACAAAGAGGTGCTTAACACCCAAATCACCTGGAAACTAAGCAGTGTAAGCCCTTTGGAGAGTATTTTGACTCTTGCCCAGATGAGATTAGGAAGGGAGATATGATTCCAGTTTTTAACACAGGGTAAATATTATTAAGCTAATAAATAGAATTGGATTTCATCAGAGACAATAGGTTCAGTCTTAGGTTTATCTTAATGTGCTGTGGTTAGAGACAGAGCTGGTACAGTTCTGAGAGAAAAATTTCTCCAATTAAGAATCTGACAGCTGGGTTAATCTGGTTGTTTATGAGTAAAGCATCTTGTAAGTTCCCCTGAGAACAAAGGTTTAAAGTAAACTGCCTTTTGGGTTGAACATCCTGCTAAAACATGCTTGAAGTTAGTAATAAATAAACAAAATCTTGACTTCAAAAAGCTGAACGTAAGGGTTAATAGAGAACAGATAAATACTGCCTTTGTAGATATGCTACTTCCCCCTTACATGTTGCAACTAACTGACAACTGTGTTGGGGTTTGAGGGTCTTTTTTCCCTTTTTTTTCTCTCTTTTTTTTTTTTAAGAGGGAAGAAAAGATTTGAGTTGGCTCTGATCCCACTGCCCGCAAGGTGGCTGGAGCCACGCCATCTGTCACAGCTGCTGCTCACCATCGCTGCCACTCTAATTGACAATGAACCCAGTACCCCGCAGTAATTGGGGCTGCACTCTGACTTGGGCAGGTAATGCACCCTTTTAGCATCCAGCAGTCCCCATCTGTGCAGCAGCCCTGGGCACGGGAGCACAGTGACCCCACTGCTGGTTTCCCAGGTGGGCAGCAGGGATGGCCTCACCTGGGAAGCGTTAGGAAGGCCCAAGGGAAACCATGCCCATGTTGAAATTGAAAACCTCCCCAAACTCACTGGAAGATTTTTAATACTTTAATTTTTATTACATTTTAATACTGCTGCCAAGGCACACACACATCTGCCATTCAGCTCTCGTTTTCATATTAAAATAAAAAGAAAAAACCCTTGCAATATTGAGCAGTTCATGGACTGCCCCTGTCAGGGTTTCTTTATTTAATTACCTCTCAACAATATTTTAAATTGACTGGTCTGGGTTTTTTTCTCCATCACGAGCACTACAGACACCAAAGCTTTGGCACACAGGACACATAATTCAGTCACTGAGAAGACACCTTTGCAGCAAGCCTTTCCTCTAGGTTTAGATATTTAGGGGAGGCAAAGCCAAATCTTCGCCATGTTTCATGACTGCAAGGTGTTGGAAAACTCAGCACTTCCCTTATGCCATAAGGATAAGCTCGGTCCCAGAATATTCCATTTGGCATTTCTCTGTCCCCTTCAGTCACTAGTCTGCTCATTATGAATTGCAGGTTACTGTTATTTGACTGTATTTTGGGAACTGCTGCCTTCTTCAGTGGAAGTAACTCAGGTTTCCATGGCAGGTGCATGTATGGTGAAAAATAAAGGTATACTCTTACATTTAAAATGCGCAGTCCTTTGGGCCTCATACAGAACATAACGAAGTAGATAGAATTAAGTCATTTTACTCCAGAGAGATTCAGTCTCAACAGGTAGTTTAGGGCTTAAGGTAGCCGTTTGAGGCTAAATCTCTGTTTTTTCTGCAATTTCTTCACAATTCTATATATACTAGGATACATGTGAATGTCAGGATTAGGTCCACAGATTCTGACAAGCTTAGAAGGATTGATGGCATTGAATGCTTCATAGAAAGTTACTTTTGTTTTAAAATGTACTACTTCAAGCTGTAGTGATTTCTCATTACAGGCAAATGCTTCCAGATGAGACCAACTGGCCAGTGGGGGCACTGTTCTGTGCTGCAAGGCATCCCCTGTCAGCCACATGACCTCAGATCTTCCCAAACCTTGTTTTTTTTGGTTTTTTTTTTTTTTTTTTTTTTATTGTCATTAATTCAAATGTGACATTTTCAGTTTTATTATCTTACTTTTTTTCCCTTTTCTTCCCAAAGTAGAAGTTCAAAGGTCTTTCAGTTCCCTTTGTAAAATTAAGCTTTCTAAAGAATTTGACCCTTTTAATTTTTAATATTATTGTTAGGTTTGTTATTGGAAAAGTCTGTCTGAGCTAGTACAGAACTGATTTACTAGCTCTTGTCTTCAGAAGAGTGATTTTTCCTTCACTTTTTGACAGAGGGGTGTGGACTGATGTTGTACTAACACTTAGTAAATTACTCCCACAGCAGCCTGTAGCAGAGAAATACAGTGTAATATTTTTCAATGTTTTCAATCCTTTAACCACATATCAGCAAAACTTCACCTGAAAAATTAATGAAACTGTGAGCTGAGTGGTGGGAATTGTTGAAATGAGAAACACATTACACATGAGTTGTTAAGCAGCTGGAAACGCAGTTCCTCTAGATTTGCCCCTTAAATGCAAGAAAAGACATTTCAGACTTGGTGTACAAGTAAAGACAGGAAATATTCCTAATAGAAAATGAAATAAGTCAAAATTCACATGACTGGAAAATGATGTTGATGTGTGATTTTTTCCTGAAAAAATAAATGATCATGGAGAGAAACTTAGCACATTCACTTCCACACACATGCACAAGAAAGACCAGAAGGATGTTTCTGATCCTGACATGAAGAGCTTCAAACATTTTGTTAGGTCTCTGTCTAGTCAGTTTCCTACAGCATAATTTTTGACCTGCAGATACCAGTGGACTTATACATCACAGATGTTCCTCAAAGAACTAGTTGCAAAGTGGTAGATTCTGCAATAATTTAAGCAAATATATTGCATGTTATGAAATAATTTGGCAGGAAAATTATGACTCTAAAACTTCTGTTTCTAGTACTTTAATAATTTTCATTTTAATCTGGGTTGCTTTATTAACCTGCTCTACAGCATGGTTTCAAAAGCACAGAACTGAACTGATTTGTGAAAAGTGTGGCTTGCCACTTCTCAGCAGAGAGAATAAATGAATAAATGCAATGTGCCCCTCAGTGGCTAACAAGGTTGTCTAAAGCTCTATATGCTTGTGAGAATGGGGTTGAGGTACATTTCTTAATTTTACTTAAGTATGTTTAAAACTAAGACACGTGGAGAAGGAAGAGCAGGGGGACGCTGTGTCCTTTTGCGATGCGGAGGCAGCCTCGCATTCCAGACAGGCTGCAAAGTGCAGAGCCTGTGCAGGCATGTCTCCTCTTCAGCTGCATGCATGGGGCACAGAGTTAGATATATTTCCTTGAAGGTGTGGGCTAGACTTTAGGTTAATATAGTATGGACTTTAATTGTGTAGCATTTCCCAAAGTTTAGAGCTGTGTTTTCTAGTGCACCTTCTAAGGATTACTTGTGAATACAATTCCAACACTGGAGTCAGTTATTCAAAGTGAAAAGATTGGCCATGGTCCAGCATCTAAAAAGAGAGAGATTGAGGCAGAACTCATCTCAGATTCCAAAGGTGTTACTCCAGATTGATATGAGTGTAACTGAAAGCAGAAGGAAGTTCATAATCTGTTATGTCAAAGACATAAGATCTTTCAGATAATGGGCTATAGATACCAGACAAAATGTATTCATATATTTTGCATCCTTTTCACTGAAATCCTTCGCTTAGAAAACTGCATAATTTTTATTGCAATACATATTGTGAGGAAAGCCTGAAGTATCTAAAAAAGAATCTGTGGAAAAGCTTTATATCAATTTTCACTCAAAAAAATCTGTCCAGAGATTGAGATAAGCAATCCACAGATACAGACAGGACTTTTCACTATTTCTAGACCAACTTTAACTGTCAAATAAAGCAGTCTCACTGTTCTCCTTATATATCTTCTATGTGCAAAATTAAGCATATCTCTTCTAGCTGGAGTGACAATTTAATGCATCTTAACAAGTTGTCCCATAACAAAGGATGAACACCTCTGTATTCATGATTCAAACTTTATGTGTTGGTTTGAGATATATGACATTTTATAGCTGACAATATGCATTCTCTGAGGGTGAAGCATAGCTTCTGCAAAGTTTTTTTGTCTTGATATATTTTGTCTTTTGAATATCAGGTTTTTCAAGGTAGACTGTTGCGGTTTTGTACTCCTTTCAATATTTCTTTGATTATAACATTCTTTTCAGTTTAGGAATTTAAGTTTTGGATTTCTAAGAAAGGAAGAAGTGCATGTGTGCAGGGATCTGCATGTTTGTGTACACCTTGATACACCTGAGTTACTGTATCTTTCTGTCCTGGCTTACTACAACAAAAGCAATTATTCAGCTCACAGGATTTACAGAAGAACATCTTTCACAATGAAACCTGAAGTTTCATTAGCATATTATTACTTCTTCTAGGTCATTATTAAAGATAAACAATATCATTCTGTCTAACAGAGAGTCTTGTCATATCATCATAGCAAATAAATCCTGATTGATTAACAAGCACTGTTACATTTCTTTTTTGCATCTTCCAGGCTGCATAACTTGTTCATATGTCAGTTACAGAGATTTCTGTAGAACTGTGAAAAGAAAGAAGATAGAACCAAGAAACCAAACTGAGTGCCATCCACAGGAAGACCTTCAGCCATGCCTGCAAGGGGCTTCTGCATCTTCTGCACAGTGGCTGCAGGGAATTTTTAGGAGAAAGAACAGGTAACTGTATTGGATGAGCCATGTGTTCCAGTCTCCAGAAGTAATTTCTCACAAGTACTATCCTCAAGAATAATTAGGGTGAAATTTCCAAGAGATACTTGGGTATTTAGCAATGGAAGTCTTATTAAAGTCTGCAGAACCTTTACTCTTGATAAACAGTAAACACTTGTAAAATCTTTGTCATTTGAATGCTGAGCAGATTGAACTCTGTCATAATATTTTCCTCCCTGAGACATACTTTTTACTACTGATAAATGTCAAGATGGCAATATTCTTTCTTTGTAAAGCAATTGTAAATTTGGCTGCCTCAGGAAAGCTCCTTCTGCTGAAGTCACAGATCTTTGAAGAACTGTCTGCAAAGCATCTTTAAGGTACTCAGCTACTGCAACTTGCAAACCTATTCTGCCTGAAGTAAAAAAACTCCACACTCTTCTAGAAAATACAGGTGCTAAAAAATGTAGAAGTTGCCTTCAGAACTAATCAAAAGCTCATAATTTCTCTATCAGCAGTAAAAAGGACTAAGTTGCTCCTAACCAGAGAGTGGGGGAGTAATATAGTGAGAGGACTATATTAAGTGAGGCCCCAGGCACAAGTAATAAATCCTTCAGCCAGGTTTATTGGTCTGGTTGAAGAGGTGACCATAGTGTGGGATGGGAGCCTTTCAACTCTGGGATTCAGCAGCGTTCTGGCTTGATAACACTATCCACCACCTGCTGCACTTTGACTTTCAGCTCAGTTGCAGCTGCAGGAAACAATTCTGACTAGAACACTGAGGGAATGCACACTTTTATGGTGTTGAAAGGTAGCTAAAAGGCAACTAAAGGAATACAGCAGTATTAAAAAGAAAAAAATTTTCATAGAATCATAGATTATTCTCATTTGGAAGGGACCCACAAGAACCATCGAGTCCAGTTCCTGGCCCTGCACAGAACAGTCTCACAAGTCACACCATGTGCCTGAGATCATTTTCCGAATGCTTCTTGAGCTCTGTCAGGCTGGTGCTGTGACCACTTCCCTGGGGAGCCTCTTCCAGTGCCCAGCCACCCTCTGGGTGAAGAACCTTTTCCTAATATCCAACCTAAACCTCCCTGACACAATTTCATGCTGTAAGCTCAGGTCCTGTGTAATGATATGGTTCTCACTGATACAGACTCCTGCTCTTGGGGTCACACTGCACCACACAAAGGTCCCTGAGCACACACAGTTTGACTCCCAACACTTCATACTGTTACAGATACTCATCCAGCTGAACAAGAAACCTTTCTGGTCGATGCCCATTTGGGGAATTTAGAATAAGAGCTAGTTTTTTTGTTGATATGCATCTGTACCTAAGCTCCCTGTAAGTGTAGTGAGATGAACTGTGTTTCTCAAAGGAGAGTTCAGCTAGTCCACTGAAGAAATGCTGAGAAAAATGTTGATGCCTGGACCCCACCTCACTTTGGTTAGGTGACAGCTAAGTGGGGTTATGATAGTTAAGGACTGTTTGGCAGTTCTAAAGTTAGAACTTGTGAGGAAAAAGTAATGGTTAGGTTGTTAAATCTCTTTGTTCTTCTAGCTCTTTCTTTAAAGTCTTCAGACTGACTCCTGAAGTCTGTGTTTTGTCTTGTATTTGCACTGTAAAATAAATGGGGACTGTTTAACATTCCCTTCTAAAAATGTCTGTGTGCATGTTCACCTCCATTAACAATAGAGGTGTATGCAGGGCAGGAGAGACCCTGACCCCAGGAAATTATTGCCTAGCTGCTGTAATGGCAATTGCTTATCTCTTATTTAAATAATCAAGTTAAACACAAAACAAATCTTCTAAACTCTGTTTTTTGTTAAGCTCAAAGAAATCATGGGGAGAATGAAACATAAATCCTGCACAAGAATGATTACAAAAGTCCCCCAAACCCTCCTTCTATATCATGCTGGCAAGCTATATAAAGATTAATATTTTTTAAAATGGCAAATTAATTGTCAATATGAGATGTCCTTATCCTCCAAATGCCAACAGAAAGGCTAGATTGCTATCTGCATAAGATTAGCAGGAAATTTAAAGTATTTTTTATTGTGGGCAAGAAATTAATTTAGGATAAAAACACTTCCATTTTGAAACGGCTGGGTGAAATCAGAATTTGTCTGTTAATTAACCACCAGAGCTTCATAGCAAAGATTTTACTGTCTTCTTAGTTTTGACTTTCTAGTATCTAAATTGGCTTTTTCTGCATCTGAGTCGCTGTGTAGTATAACACATCACTGGTGTACCTCCAGATTTCATTCTCTAATGAATTTAGCACATTCCTTATCATATAATAGACTAAGACCCCCACAAATGATATAATAATATTTCATGTTATTGGGCTTCCAAGACAAACAAAACAGCTAGGCAGCAGTATCGGTAAAGTCATCTGCTTGTACAGGTTTCCTTTTTATTAAAATAGTCACAGGATAAAATCAGTATACACGGTAACCACCTGTGTTGTGAGATACTGATCAAATGACAATAAAGTTCTTGCAGCAGGGTAATTAGGACTTTGAATGTGATCTGAATGGGGTAAATCGACACCAGCTTACATTCTGATGGTCAAAGAGATGTGATTGTATCTCCTTTACAAAGAATTAAATAACACTCCAATGTTTATCTGCCCATCTGAAAGAAGTTCCATAAAGGGAAATAAACACTTTTAAATTCTTGACACCTTGAGACTCTTTTTTAGCTCAGTGGCAACAACCTTAATTTTCCCCTCAGTATTGCTATTTTATAAAGATACTGTTAATACATTTTTAAAATACAAAATCAATTTTACAATCAAAACTGGAGAAACACAGTATGTAAGTAGAGGACTTTTTAGTGGCTGCCATACGATCTTCAATCTCCAAAATTCCTGAGCCTTCTCTTAATCGGTTGTAGATTTCTTCTGGTCTGCAGCCAAAATTAGAGTTCTTTAGCTAATTGCTATTTGTCTGGTGCTCAGGAGCTTCAGTGGGAAAAAAAGCCTGTAGAATCCGAGTTTTAATGTTTGGCTATAGGGTTAAGACATATGCGTGCAGATTAGGAATGCTACTGTAATTTTTTCTAATCATCAGATTGTGAGAGATAACATTGCTGCAGGAGGCAGCTCACAAAAGAGGGAAAACAAAAGGAGGCTTAGAGGTAAGGTAAGTGTTTAAACAAAGCAGTAAAAGTTATTATGAAAGACCCACATAGGTTGATCTACTGTCCCTAATTCTCACTTACACTGGGAAGAAAATAGCTCACAAAAATCCCAGACAATAATCCATACAGCCTGGTGTCTGTGGCTACTCAATACTGTACAGCCTCACTTGAAAGCCATGATGTTGCCTACACATGTGGTCTAAAACTAATAAAGAATTAGAAAAGTGGATTCAAAGAGGAAGAAGAGAGAAGAGGAGGTTTATATGTTGTATTGAGAGCAATTATATTAATTTTGGTGAGATCTATGTAAATGGGGAGGAAGAACAGAGGGAGGTTCTTACAGTGGGGATACTGCAATATGTGTATCAGACAACGAGGCCCATGGAAAAGAAATATATCTGGACCGATTCTTGATAGATGTTTCAGAGAGATGTTTATTTCTCCATCCACATGGCCGGAGCTCTGCTGAGGAACTGCTCAATCACGGGACGTGAGGGTCCCTGCCCATGCAGGGGAACACAAAACAACCAGTGGGGAACGAGGCTGACCAGGGGCAGGGAAACCCCGTGCCTCCCCCCCAGGGCCCCTCTCCCAGGACCACATGGCAGGAGGAAAAGGGACCCCAACACTTCACCCGTTTGTTTTTAACAAAAGGGGATTTAAAACTTAACATTGAAAACAACTGGATAAACATAACAAGAACAGCTTCAAAACAAAACAAGCCACCCTCCTGAGTATTTAAATGTCCAAAACAGAGTCTCTGGAACATCTTAAGGCTGACAGGAGGGAGACAGGACTCTCCGGGCATGCTTTGTGGGGAAACTGAGGCAGGAGAGGGTTTCTTCCATTTGTACCTGTTGGAACTCTAAACAACAATAGTTAATTTCTTCCCTCCCCCTCTTCATCCCCCACTCAGCATTGGGAAGGGATTTTTGGGGAAACAATTGGCAAAGGCATGGTTTTGTGAGGGAAACCATGGGTGAAAAAATAGATTGGGAATACATTGGGGGTAATAGGATATAGGGTAAAAGGGAAAGGTGGGATTAGGAAAGGGAGACTGTAGGGGGGCTTATAATGAAGATATTGTCTAACATGACTGCGATTTTTAGCATGTATGCTGCCTTTTACAGAAACACCATCAGGCCCAGTGACCTCTGCTGCTTGTAACCCTTTTCTACCTTGCACAATTTGGAATTCTACTACTTCACCATCTCCTAAACTTGGGATGAATTTTTCAGGGTTATTCTTTTTAATAGCAGTTCTATGAATGAATATGTCTTCTTGGTAGTCACATCTTGTTATAAAGCCATAATTCTGTTTAACATCATACCATTTTACTATTCCTAAAACCTTAGCTACGGTGATTTTTTACTTTTTCCGAGTTGCTGCTGTTTTCTGTCTCGCTGCGTTTTTGCTTTCTCTTTCGCTTTCGCTCACTCCCGTGTCGGAGCTGCCAGGGCTGCCGGGGCCATTGGGGCTGCTCATGCCTGCGTGCTCTTCCTGGGGTTGCATTCGGGGCCGCGTGGGCCGGGCCGGGCCACTCAGCTCCCTGTGCGCCGCCTCCTCTGCTCTCAGCTGCTCTGCCGTTGCCTGGGGCCGCGCCCACGTCTCGGCCAGGCCCCCGAATGACGAACCCCTCACGCCCGGCTCCAGCGCACATCTCGGCTAGGTGCAGCTCCGCTTCGCCACCAGCCGCCGCCCACACGCCGCTCCTCTCACGGGGCTCGCTCCACCAGGCGCTGCGCAGGGCGGGGCGGGCACTGCCAGGTTGCACCGCTCCCGCCATGCCTGGCTCCGCTGCCAACACTGCAGCTTGCGTCGCTCCGCCCACGCGTGGGAACTGCCTCGCTGCTGCTCGGAGAGCGCTCGGTGCACGTGGCCAAGGCCGCACGGTCTCTGAGGCAAGCTTCCCTTCACCAAGACACAACTGACATTGCTCAACAGTCTTGGTAATTAAATAATATTCACAAAAATATTCTTCCATCGGCATATATTTTAACTCAAAAATTAACTGTGTCCAAATGGTCTTCCAAAAGTCTTTGGTAAGAATTAAATCCCAAGAAACGTAGAAAAAGTTCTTAAACAACCATGAAAGGAAGTGTTTCTTTTCCTTTTGAGCTTGAATTAAGCTAAAATTTACAAATCGTTGTTCAAGAATCTTTTCAAGTTTAAGATAAATGTCCATATGCGGCTCTGAGAGCCAAGAGTCTTTCCACGGTTCCTCTATAATTTAGAGATGGAATAGCAAAACAAAAACAAGAAGAGAAATCCAGAGTTTACTCACAAATCAGTTGCTTAGGGATTGGGGATCGTTCTGCTTGCATTAACCACCATTTGTTACAGCGCGGATACTGCAACACGTGTATCAGACAACAAGGTCCGTGGAAAAGAAATATATATATGGACCAATTCTTGATAGATGTTTCAGAGAGATGTTTATTTCCCCAGCTGCATGGCTGGGGCTCTGCCGAGGAACTGTTGCAATCATGGGACCCGAGGGTCCCTGCCCGTGCAGGGGAACCCCGTGCCTCCCCCCGGGGCCCCTCTCCCAGGACCACATAGCAGGGGGGAGAGACCCCAACAGGAGGTAGGAGATAATCTGAAATAAAGAATTTTCCAACAAAAGCTGCTATAAAAGAAGGAAAATAGGTGGAGGTAGATGAAAATAAGATGCTGAGATTTTATCATGAATACTCTAATTTCTGTAAGAGTTGAGATAGTTATGAGAAAATATTGAGAAGCCAGGAAGAGTTTTTGGATGCTAAGCAATATCTGAGAACCACTAGCATGAATGATGTAAAAATTCACTGTCTGTAAGGAACCAGTATAAACAAAAGGGTAACCAGTATCACCACAGGAGCAGTGGGAATTGAGGGAAGAGGGAAGAAAATCCTATAAATGGGATCTTAAGCAGGAAAAAAATGAAAAGGTATTTACTCCACAAAGAACTAGTTAAGAGGAGCTGGGGAGTGAACTCAGGAGAGAGGTTGGAGATAATCATAATGGAAAAGTCTGGTTTACAGGTAGGAAATAAATAATGTCTTACTTCTAGAATGGCAAATTCTGCATAATGTGTAGATTAGAATCAAGGTAAGACGGGAATGAGGAAGGAGTCGGAGAGCTTCATGTGTGTCCTCAGGCAGAGGGAGCCTATTCATAGTGAGGACAGGGAGAGAAGGACAGTAAACAAGGAGAGATGGGTGAGATGCAGCAATGACAAAGAGCCTGACAAGGTATAGTTAAGGGAGGAGGAGGAATGTACAGATAAAACAAGTGGTTGATAATGTGACAGGATAGAGGCAGAAAAGAAGGAAGCTTGAACTGAGAAAAAAGGAGGTGGTCTTGAGCTGAGTCATTTGGGAATGGTAATGGAATAAGATGTGGTAAAGAGGAGAGGTAGTGAAAGAAGTGAATAACAAAGGCACAGATAGACTGTGCATGAGCCTGTCAGCATTACTTTTTAAAATGCCAGAAAGATCTAAGGCTAAGCAAAGGGAAACTGGAAGTTGTAGAGAGCTTTAAAAAAAGTTTGGAAAGGACAAAAATTAAACCTGAAGACCTACTGCGAATGCTGGAAGGGAAGACATCATAAAAGTTGTATTCATAAGTAGTATTAGAGCTCAGGAACTTTCTCCAGAGCAGATGAGGAGTAGGAATAAGTGGTGCCCACAAAGCTAGGAAAGAGAGCAGGGAAAGGAATAGCAAGGTGGATCAAAAAGCCCATATGGTCAGATGAAGACTGGGGGAGAGCTCTGGGCAGTGGCACCTCAGGAGGGAGTATTGGGTGGACAGGAGTTAAGTTTAGAACAGATTAAAGTCAGAATGATTGACAGACTGAAAAACAAGTTTGGCAAGTGAATAGAGAGGCAGGACATGAGAGCACCAGGATTAGGACAAGGCAAGGGAAACTATGATGGAAAAAACAGAGTACATAAGAAACAAGATCTTAATATGGTGCAGGAGGTGGGCAAGCTAAAAAGCATGTGTATTGTCAGGGAGGCAAATTTTGTAAAATATGGTTTAATTTTGAGGATTGCATTTAAAATAAGCAGTTCTGCAGCATGGAGATTTCTTCACCTGTCTTCATGCTTCTCAGACTTCCCAGAAATCTTTTTGTCCTTTTAGGAGAGCTGACTGCTGTCCCAGATCCCTTTAATGTATGTAATCACCCTGTGGTGCCTTTCATCTAATTTGGCATAATGCACATTTGAAAACCTGTCACAAATGGGCCAGTTTGAAATGATGCTGTAATGCACAAAAATTAGTTCTCCTGCCCTTTGGCTGCTGAACAAGAAAATTGATTTTCGTGCATTATGCAATGAATTTAAATGGTATATTTCAGACCACTTTGTAAACATAGGACTTTGCAAACAGAGACACTGGAGGGATTCAAACATAACCAAAAGCAATAGAAACTCTTCTGGCAACCTATTAAATCATTTTTTACTGACTCTTGCCCATCATGCCGTTGGACTAATGAGCAGACTTGTCTTTGTGTTTTATGTGTTCATTAGAAACTCTGGTTCCAAATGCAACTGGTCACTGCTACAGCTTCCATTACCCGTGATGGCTTTTAAAGGTTCTTCTAGCTACAGTACTTAGGTTGTGTATATATAGTGAGTGCTTTTGAAAAGGCAAATTCCTGTGCTGTCATCCAAGCAATCAAAACACTCTTTGTTTGTGGAGCGGGGGAGGATGGAGACAAGGGGAGAGGAGAGGGGATGTTTAGAGAACCAGCAGTTGCCACTCACTGGTGTGGTCACTGCCTTCCCGTCCCTTCCCGACTGCCCCTCAAAGCTGTGTGTTAAAATCCAGTGTTCAAGGTAAGGCAACAAACCCAAGGAATGTGGACCCAGCCCTGGCGCTAATGGTTTCCTGACCCGCACATCTCCTCCCCGCTCCGCTGCCTGCACAGAGCCCCACGAGTGCTTGAGGGAGCGCTGGGACGACAGGCACTGGTGCTGCACCACCCGGGATGACAAATTAAACACTAATGTGTTTGCTAGAGGCTTAGTTGCTGGGCTGGGTGGCAGATAAAGTAACCCCTCTGCTCTGTGACCTTTGCTTCTCTTACTGCAGATGGGTGCAGAGAGGTTAAAGAACAAATACTCTGCTTTTGATCAGCAGTGCGACACTGTGCTCCAGCCCAGACACCTGATGGGGAGAGAAAACTGTTCGAGCTTTCTCCCCTCTCCATGGCAATATGCTGAATGCTTCTGCAGCACAAGCACTACTTTTTAAAAAGGGATTAAGATCTTCTGCCATCAGGAGCAGCTCTTTGCACCGCATGTTTTTATGCCTCACAAAGATCAGTCTATCTGAAGTCAGAGTAATTTTTTTTCTTTGAAAATAAGCAAGAAATTATGTATTTATTAACAATTTCTCTGACTGAATTATTCTTCTACAAGCCCTAGCTTCTCTCTTACCAAGCAAAGCAAATAAGCTATTAATTCTCTGTTTTTCCTCGGGGTATGTGCACAAACAGCAGTTGTAGAAGCTCATCAAGCTGCTGTTTGTTCCTGACAGAACCAGAATCTCTGATGAATGTTTCATTATTTTCATCCAAAAAGGGGAAAAAAGATAATTTCTGGGACAGTTTACACTCCTTTAAAAGCCACTGTTAAAACCCTCCTGTTGCAGGTTTGTCTCGATCTCAGTTCCTCTCTTATCCACTATAACCTTTCTGAAATCTGGTACCACACGCTATGGAGAAGACATCGAGGTGACTGGCATGGAGCCTAATGTCCCCACTTTACACCCTGTTTTAGAGCAGTAGAGTGAAGTGTGCCAAAGGCCTTAGCTAGAACAACAAATTGCTTCCCACACGAAGACAGGTCTCCATTACCCAGAACAGATCAATTGCTCTCAGTGTGACTGATGAAGCTGAGGTGAAAGTACAAAAAACAGAATGATGCTAGCTCAATATTTTATTTTTGGTAATGAAAGTGATCTATTGCTGTTTAACTAGTAATTCCAAGAACATCAACATAGAAGACAGGGTAAAAAATGTTGGTTACAACATTGTTTATGTAGCCAGATTTCAAGATGAAACTAGCTGCATGTAGTTTGCAAAACATTGGCATTTCATCATCTTTTATTTATGGAATTCATTAAAATGTGAGACTCTAATATACCACGCACTAAAAAGAAAACCTATAAACTATTCCCCATATCATCAAACCTGTCACCCATACGGCAGTAGATGGCTTGGAGGAACACCTCATATTCCAGTGATGAGCCACTTGATCCCTTGTGGATGGTGCAGGTACCTCGGCAAATGTTTTTCAGCGAAGGACCATTTGTTTCAGTGGCACATCAGGACAAGCCAAGAAGAGCTGCAAGTAAGTGACAGAGAGAGAATTCACCACCTGCATTTTGGCTGTTACATTTTAGATGTAGTATTTATTTTTATAAGCCCCTGGGGGAACAACTCTCCCAGATGCACAGTATCTGCATAATCACCCAATTTTAGATAGATTAAATATTCATATCAGGCTTCTTGAGTTGTGGTAATGTCCCTCTGGGGTTCTGAGGATCCAGGAAGAGCTTTGCCACAGCATAATGATTGGTGTCTGTTGTTCAGACTGTCAGGGTAGTCTCTCCCCATCACAGACTGTTTAAAGGCAAGTTCTTGTGAACTCTTGAGAATCGTGGGGGTTTTCGCCTATGTAATGAGGCACAATATGGATCCTACAATACAAGATAGTTCAAAGATAACCAGGCCTACATGAAGACTTTTACTACACCTGTACACTGAGATTTATTATCTGTCTATTTAGTTTAGGCCCATCTAGCATCATAACTGGCTCAGATGAGGCTGAGGTGAATAACAGGTCAAGATCACGGATATAATTACATTAAATAGAAATATTTGTGGAAAGATTGGGAGGAATTTACTATGAGGTATGGATGGGCTTGGTAACATCTTCCCAAAATTCATTTGAGAACTACTCTTTTCCATTTTGTCTGCTTGTTTGTTTGTTGTAACAATATAGTAGTGAATGTAATTTTATTTTTTTTCAATTAAATTGGTGATTAATAAATTCAGTGAAAAGAGAAAAAACCCCACTCTTTATCCTAATTTTAAGTCCTAAAAGTTCTTTGAATCAGTTAACTGATTACATTTTGTAATAGATCTAAACATTGTTCTTGCTCTCTTGTGGTTGGCAACTTACATTAAAGTTCTCTGGGCCAGGAGAGCAGCACAATTTAATGAAACTGTGTAACCAAAACTGGCTGAAAAACTCCCATCATTTTTCTTTGTATTTGTAACTATGAGCCATTCTAGCTTCTCAAAATACAAACATTTTAGAGGGCACACGATTGTTTTTCCGTTTGTCATCACTGTTGGCAACAACAGAGGATTTAACAAGTATCACCTTGCTTCCACAGAGGATGTGCCTATCCAAACTCAGATGCTTGAAAGACACATGTATATCAGACCTATTTGTCTACAAGCTCGCCAGAGACAATAAAGAGGAGGCAGAATTATTCAGAATAAATCCTTTTGCATTAAACCAAGCATCTAAGATAGGTAAGTTGAATTCTTCTCCTAAAGTGTTTTCCTCTAATTACATGTGAGCAGATGTAAGGCAACTATTTCAGATATAGACATCTGCATCATAAACATTTATAGTTAGGTCAAATGAATTGCATCTTATACATTGAAGACTATTTTTCAAGAAATGTGGATTATTTAGAGTCTGTTTTTATTCTTTATGAAATTAAAACAGAAATGGAGGGGAAGAGAGGCATCCCAGAGTGCCCATTTATAAAGTAACTAATCTTGTCTGTGTACAGATAGTCATCACATCCAATTGATATTCAGACATTCAAGTTTTATAAGCTTCATCTAAAGAAAATACCTCTATCACTCAAAGGTCTGCATAATGAGGATATTGCACACTGTCAAGAGTGGATTTTTTTAGCACTAAAGAATAAGTTTGCAAAATTTTTAAAAATAACATTTGAAATTGGTTAATTACAGTGCAAAAGAAATAAATTACAGTGCAAAAGAAAATTATACACATGGTTCTGGACAGTCAACAGTCAACAAATTAGTTAAAGAAATAGTGGTATTTCATTGAAATGCTGATATGTTTGAAAGTTCAGTAAAATGCTTTTTACAACTGTTAGAAAAAGCTGCAGTTTCTAAGACTTGGATGTCTAAAGCTAAACAACTAATTAATATCTTAAATTAAAGTTGAGGTTTTTTTTAAAGATGCTGACTATACTCAAGAAGTGAAAAACCTTTTAAGCATGGTTTTGAAAACCAAGCCAATTCATTCTTTCCTGTGTAAGATTCCTTAGCTAAAAAATTTAGGGAAACTGTGAAAAAAATACCATGCTAAATTTTAGTAAACTTACATACTAGCAGCTTACAATGTTGTTTAAATATCTTTGCGTTTTGCTATTTATTAACAAAATACAGCAGGTTATGATACAAAATAGGAAACTCCTGTTTTCTTGTTAGATAATATTTTACCAGATCCACATGATGAGATTCTGCTTCTCTTGCCAGTTCAACACAAAAGGAAACCAGCAGATGGAAGCAATGAAAAGCAGAATCTTTACTGCCCTCATTGGCAGCTAGTGCAATTTACTGACTTTCCAGAAGTATAACATACATTACTACATCTTCCATTCCTGCCATGCCCATAGATGTTGGATGCATTGTCCTTAATTTCAGAACACTGAGGAAAGAAGTAAAAAACATAAGTGGACAACCGAAAATAGGACATGCTGATTCTATTTCTACAAGTCAAAATCAAAAGTTTCAGCTCCCGTACCTTATATGTAATTAAACTTAGTATAATTACAAACTACTATGATTGCTACTTCCTCTGAGTATGCACAGGCAAAACCTCCTTTGGGAGGAACCAGCTTAATTCTATTGAAGTGAAAGGACTTGAGTTCTTGGCTCACTCTTAAAAATTGAGCTGGCATGGCAGACCCTTTTCTGCTAAACTGTTCTTGTTGTTTGAGCCTCACCTCTGGTTTGTTTGTTTGTTTTTCCTAATTAACATGAGCCAGTATGGCAGACAAATGCAGTGGATTAATATATGAATACAGATTTGGTGAAATCTGGTATCCAAAGGAATCTACTCAGTGATTTATAAAATAGAAACTAAGGAGTTTTTATAATACACATGTTAAGACTTTAAGCTCTGAGACAGATCATCAGATACAAATCAGCTGAGTTTCAATGACTATGAAACTGTAGATTTTAATTGTAAATTAAGAGAGAAATTGAGAAAGAAGAGAAACAGAAAATTTACTCTGAAATTTTTAGGGGCAGCAGGCTAGTAGAACAGAAGACAGACAATTTCAATATTATACTCTATTTTCAGTCTCAGTGTAATTAAAATCTTCAGTGTGAATGCTCAGTTATGGCATCTATATTTTACTAGTAGCAAGTAAAACTGTTCAGGAGGAGTTTAACAAATGTTTGAAATTTATTTGAAATTCATTACCACATTTCCACCAGCTGGGACATAGCCATGTCTGCTTACAGTCTCACACCAAAAGCATGTTACATTGCTCTGACTTTTATATGGGAAGCTGAATTTATAATAATTTGGAACATATCAAAGATTGGAAAGTATTCAAGCCACAGTGACAGTGAGACGAGACTTCATGCACTGGTTGCATTTAGAGGGGAATGGGAGAAACTGAGCAATGGGTTTGTTATGCTCTGGATCTCTTATTTGTAACATACTCTGGTGTACCTCATTTCCACAAAAGCCTTGTGATCATTCTCCCTAACCACTATCCTTCACCACAAGCTAAAACAAGCTGTATATTACAGCCCTGTTTATTTTTAGAAAGATTCAGAGTCCTGTCCGTTCTGGTTTCATTTTCTTTTACTTTCACTCTCCAATAAACTTAACCAACTTTCAAGACATTAAGATAATTTAACCTGCCCATGCAGGACTTATAGTATTTTAATATAATATACATTTGTACTTCTGTTTTCAAAAGGCTTATATGTAGTTAAATCTGAGAAAAATAAACCAACTTTGACTTTTTGATCTCTAGCAAATTCTGCAAACAAAACAGGACACAGAACAACAGGAAAACATCAAGCAATGAGTTTTTTTCTGAAAACAGATATTAATGTCTAAAATAATTTTTTAATTTACAGAATGTAAAGTGGACTTTTACACTTTACATTCTGTAAAGTGTAAAACAATTTTTTCAATAGTGTTCTCAAGAGTAACACATTCCAAAAGTCTTCTGAAGAAGTCTACAGTCTGATAATTTCCTTGAAGAAAGTTTTGGGTCCTTTGTTTTTGCTGTTGCAACCAGGTTGTTAACTTAAAAAAAAAAAAACAAAACCTTGTTTAAATAGAGCTTAAAAAAGTCTACTGAAACAGAACTGCCCTCTTAGCAAAGCTACAGGACTGTGCATCTGTATAGTGCTGTGTTTGGAGCATAAAGACAATGAATGTGGGAATAGATCAGGCAGTAGGAGAGAATTGTCAGCATGCACTTCACAGAGGGAAAGTGTTCACGATGTTCCAGACTTGTCTTTTCCAAATACTACTATTTCTCTTTCAATACCTGTATCTTCCCACCAGCATTGTGTGATCTCAGGTTAGTCCTTCCCAGACACCTCTGATCAAGGACATACCAATCCCCTATGTTTCTCATTCCTATTTCCATCTCACTGACATGTCCTGTCAGCCCGTGGATGCCAATGCTGTAGGACACTTACAGCTGTTTATTCAGAGTTGCCCAATTTGGGAATGGGAAAATGACCCCTTTCTATATATTTTTATTACACTTTTTTTCTCCCTGCTTCTTTCCCCAAGAGCTCTCTAGGGAATGTTTTAATGTCAAGCAGCACACTAAAAACATTTCTCAGCAAATTCATCAAATCATTGATAGTTTGTATTTGCAAGTAGTTATAAAGATGTTTCCACAGAGTTTAATAATAAGGACTATGTGAGACCTTTAAAAAATCTATTCCAATTTGGAACAAAATTTAAAATTTTCCCAGAAAATTGATTTGCAGTGATTAGTAATGAGACAACATAATTTATGGGAAATCTGGTTTGTTCTGGAGCAGCTGGAAAGTATGGTGGACATGAGCAGCTGAAATATTTCTATCACTCTCAAATCCTGTCCCAGGTATTCCCTAAAACAGTACATCAAGAATGTACTGACTTTTATGAGTCAGTACTGTGTTGCTGTTGTCCACAGGGATGGTGGCAAGAATCACGACATAATTCCAGGGAAGAATAGCTTCATTTATTAGTTTACAGACTGGCTTATATACTTTGGTCTGAAAGAGTGGCAGGAGGTCATTGGTTCTATGACCATCCACCTCCTAGAATGATTGGCTAAATGCTACAACACCCATTCTCAAAATATTATTCTCAATGAACCAAAACAATATCCACAGTATTCCCCAACAGCCTGCACCTGCAAAAATAGTTTACAAAATAGCAAACCATTTCTCAGCTAGTTTGCATGAGAACGGAGACTTTCACAAGAGGCTGTAAAAACTGGAAAAATTTCTCTGCTAGCCTTTCTCAGCATCCATAGTACTGTATGCCATGTATGCCAATGTAAGTGTTTAGGTTAGTTACAAAAGGAAAGTAAAAGAAAGGAAAACCACAGAAAATCATGTTATGTACCAACAAGAACAAGGAGATGTATCCACATGGTATATCCCAGAGGTGGCTGTCAGGAGAGCTACAGTTGAGTTTACAAGCACTGGGCCTATAACAAAACAATGATAATGTTTGATTTTAATTATGGGTATGAATGTGTTTCATTTATTTTTTCAGTGGCTTCAGTCTCATATTGGTCACTAGGGCCATAAAATATGTAGTATGGTATGGTTTATAATCCACAGTGCTCTTTGTTGCTTTTGGAGTAATCGGAAGGCTGCCCGTACATTGTGCAAACAGGCCTGGTAATCTTCCTGTTGCATGAGCAGCTGTTGGTTAAAACACATTGTGTTTTCTGCTGCTGTGTTACTATGATGCTTCATGCAGACAAGCCTAAATTCCAAAGCAAATGCCCCAACAGAATCAGTATGCACTGTGATCTCAGCAGACTCTACCCCCTGGCACCAAGAGAGCACAGCACACAGGAGGCAATCCAGCCCATTGACTTTAGAGACCTAAGTCAGGTACAGCAGCACTTGAAACGTAGTTCCCTCACGCCAGCAGGGCTGCAAAAATTGTCTAAATTTTACAAGTTCCAAATCCAAAAAACTTACAGTAATAGTTGTAAAGGCAATTTGATCTGTTCCTGAAGTGGTTATTAAAAACCAGTTCCAGGAAACTGGTTTGTTGCTCTTCTCTTGGGATCCAGGAATTCTCCATTGGAAAGGCTTTCATCTAGAACTGCTTGTTACTGGTTTTACAGCATGTCCCTAGTGCAGACTTCACAATATGGTACTCTGGGGTATGTTTCTGGTTATGAGTCCTTGGAGTATTTATATATTTTCCTTGCAAAGAAAACAGAAACACTCAAGTCACTCAAGTGAAGCCAAGGCATGCCTTGTACTTGACAAATACCTAACCACTGGGCACCAGATTTGTGGTCCTTCTTGCTTATTCATAGCATCATTTAGGCTGGAAAAGATCTTTAAGATGATCAAGTCCAAGCGGCCCTCTGCTGCTGTTCCTAGCTATGTGATAGTCACTATCTTTAATTGACAGCAAGGGTACATTGCATCTAAAACAAAGGGCTGAGTAACTTCTCTACAGTAACTGTAGCTGGGGTTTGCCACTCAAAGAACTGAAGTATTATACAAATGTTCAGGGGAAAGCTACCTTCTCAAAAGTATCAGAAAAACTGCACTGGACCACTGCACAAAAGGGGATCCCTTGTGACCTCATGCTGATCTCCTAAAACAATGTGTGAATGGTGATGCTTATCATGGAGACTGAAACCTGCTCAGACAGGGCCTTCCTCCTTGAGGTTTCTGTTGGCTGGCTCCCACAGGGTCTCTCATAATTCCTCAATGGCCAAGGGTAAGAAACTGATTCTTCAAAACCATGCCTTTATGCATGCAAGTGTTACAAGAAAATTTTCTGCTTTCCATACCTGTTCTGCATCACTGTTGCTTCCTTGATGTGGGTTTGTACTTCTGTCCACAGGCCTGTAGAGTGTATGGCCTAAGTGCAGGAAAAATAATGCATTTGTATATACATGAAAGGGGTTTGCTCTACATCTTCTTTCTTTAATTTGAAGAAACAATTACTATTGGCTATATTGCAAAGGTTTTACTGCTTGATGTTGAAGAGACCTATCTAAAGTCACAAAGGTCAAGCAAGTCACACCTCAGAGTGACAATTCCATGAAAAAGTTTGTAAATCTCGGTAGTCTGCTCAGTGCTCTATAGTGATTCAGATTCTGTGTCTGCTCCTGTATATTACCATTTTAATTGCTGTACATGAGACTATATAATATATTCAGTAAGGCATGATGCAGAATAATGAAACATTTCATTACAGAAGCATAAGCCCCTTCATTATATTGTCACGGGAATAGATTTGTCCCATTATAATTGTTTTTATATTTACCAAAAAAAAAATTTCTCAAATATATTAAGCTTTAGTACACTAATTAGATTGTATTTTACAGTACCTGTATGTGTGATTTTCTCTCTGTTCACAGCTGGCAGATGATGTGGAGCATATAGTTCTGCTATTAAGAGCTGAGGAAATTTAAAGAGGTGAACACAATATGTATTGCTTTTTGTTGCCTTCTTATTATGTCTGCTACACTGGCCTCTCTTCTGTTCTTTCTCTTTTTTAACTTTCTTTTACTTAACCTTTTTTATTTAGCTGCTTTTACACTTTAGATCCATTGTACTTCTTCCAGTAAGTCAGCAATAACTACCTTAACCATTTCATTGTTTTATGTGCTTGAATAGAGTGATTTCCAGCCTTTTTTGATTTCATTAACTTCACTGGATTGCAGGCACATATAAAGTTAATCATACTGTTAAATGTTCCTTTGAAAAAGCCTATGGATGCATAAAAAGTCACAAGAGGACAGACGACATTATGCATTTGATTGTCATCCAGTTAGTACTGTCTGATCATATGCATATCCTCTTTAAACGATAAACTTCTTGTCTCAGTAACCGACCATTTAATAAAGAGCACTGATTCACTAGTAATTTGTACTCTAGGATACCACAAAGCAACTTGTACCACAAAAGTAACTCTCAAACTTAAATGAAGGGAACAATTTTGTATAGTCTCAACTTTGAATAAAATATGAAGAATATGTGTTCCAATATACAATTTTCTGTGAAAGAGTGAAAATTATCAGATAATTGGAATATACTGCTTTTCCATAAATGAAGCAGAATAATAATGGAATGGAAAATGTAAGACCTCAGAAGTTTCATAGATACTCATTACAAAATGTATACCAATGTATGTGTGTAATTACAGTATTCCCATTATTTAATGAGAATTGATTCTAACTTGGAAATTATTATCATATTCATAATCAAAATTGTGATTTTTAATTATTACTGGTAAACATGTTACCCAACAAAATACCTTACAATTATTAACAAAACTGATTACATGTACATGATACTTTAAAAAGCAAGGATAATAAAAGGCAGACTTTACCATTTTAGCCTGCAGAGTTTTGTGTATGTCTTGATTAGATGATTATAATGAAAGATTACCTCCTGAAGCTGATAGCTCTGCCTACTGATGATCATAATGAAGAAAACCAACATGGTTATAGTCTACTAATTCTCTAAGAATAATTGAAGTCCAAAAAACAGTGTCTAAGACTAGGAGGTTCAAACCTGTATTTTTAATGGTAGGAGATTGAGTAAAATACTCCAATGAATTAGAAATGTCAACGAGGCAGACCAGGGCACCTATTTTAGGGATTCTCAGGCCTTCAGTCAATGTAGAGAAAAACACATCTCCAGAAGTGAACCCAAAAGGCCTTACCTTACCTTCCTCTCACAGCCATGCAGGGAGCCCAAGATCTGTGGGGTGAGAGCTGCAGTGGGTAAGCTCATCCTGTTTAAGCACCTTGGAAATGGTGAAGTTTAAAATAGAAAGCCCACCTTGACATGCGCCTGATGTTTTTGAGTATCACGCCTTCACTGACAGGAATGAATGAATGAATGAATGAATGAATGATTCTTATCCGTGTGAGCATTCATGATGATGAGTGTGTTACTGATGCAATGGTACGTGATTTAATGCACAAACCTTAAATGCAAAATTGTCAGATCCAGTTATCCACCTTCCCTGAAGAACAGACAGAAATGCAGTCTGTAACCTGCTTGAGATTTGCAAAAGACTGTGGTCATTCATAGGAAACTCCTCTGTCTGCAGCAGGCACTGGAAATACCATCGAGTCCCAGGAAAAAATTATACTCTTGCCATTTTAAGGGGGACGTTGAGATGAGGAAGGATGCATAGGAAATTATCTGTCTGTATTTTTTCTGATGAGGTTGAGTAGATGATAAATGTCCAGTGCATTTTCCCTACTTATTTTTCTCTTAGCTACCCATAAATCCTTACACCCAGAAGGAACTCTCAGCCATAACCTAGAACTGCAATCCTTGCAATGTACTTAGAAGATTTTCAGTACTTGAAAGGACAGAAAAGAAATTAATTGAGATAGCTGTTTATTTGATTTCGTTGAATATTTTCTTAATCATTAGTGAGTGGATAAAACATTCTGAGTGCTGTTTGCTCTACTGTTCTGTGCCTCCCTCAGTTTCAAATTTACAAGATTCTTGTCGCAAGCTTAGTACATTCCTAGGAAAAAATGAATTTTTTTTCAAATATTCCAAATAAATTAATAGAGCATTTCCAGGTAGTAGGAAATAATAAGAAAAAAAGGATAAGGGATATAGAATAATTTTTACTTTAACAACAAAAGGTCTTACTCTACAAAACTACAAAATCAACCTCCATTCAAAATACCCTGAATAACAGCATAAACAACAACAAACATTTTCTGAAGAGAACTCTGATTAGAGTTCATATTATTTCCTCTGTTGATTAATTGAACTGGTATTTTGATTACCTTTAATTGTACACATCAAATAAGTTAGTACTGTGCAATGATACACCAATGCACATAGAGGACTTTTTAATTTAATGTAAACAATTATATCCTAAATCACACAAAGCATTGAAACACTCATCTTTTTTTTAGACTCAGTAAACATTACTTCCTTTCATAAGCTTTGCAGATTCTGGTTCTGATTGAGGTTATGGAAGCACCCTTCCAAAACAACTTTCAAGGTTTTTGATGCTTTGCAAGACAGGCTCCTCAGAGCTCTACCTGTAGATTCTGACTTTGCTACAAAACAATGTCTCTCCTTAAAAAAAAGTAGAGTGCTCGTCTTCTTCTAAAGGGGCTTTACAGGCAGGAATGAGTAGCAATACTAAAAATAATGATAATGAAGAGCATCTTGCAGGTCTATTTTGGATCTTTCACTTTTACAGGCATTGGAAATGAGATCAGTCATTGACTTGGAAAAGTGAGAAAGCATTTAAACATGAGGGGTGTTTTGCAACAAATAATGATGGGCTTATATCTATTGGTTACTTTTATTATTTTCTATGTATGATCAGCCAGCATAGACACATGTACTAAGTTTAAAAAGAGCAAGAAGATATGACTTTGAAAACCACGTTTTAGTTCAGTTTTGTCAGATTTGGGCATTACTTTGCCCACTGTTACAAATACTCTAGTTTCTACTAAAATGCTGCACAAGGTAAAAATACATTTCTCATCTAGATCACACAAGAATTTTACAAACAGGTATTTATCTAAATGAAATGAAAAACTCAAGACTTAGAGAGAGGGATGAAGAACAAATATATTTGTACCATGAGAAAGATAAGGAAGTTTAAGGCCTCAAATAAACTGGAAAGTGCCTTTGTTAAAGTCTGGAGGTAAATCAGTAATATTCTGCAACATTCTGAAAGCCATTACAGCATACATGTAAAAAGAGTTGTCTGTAGTATGTTTAAACTCAAGGAAGGAAAACTTCTAAGTGACTCAGAAAGAAATGTTACTTTGTAATGAATAAATAAATAAATAAATAAATAAATAAATTAAAACCTTTTATGCTGTCTTAAGCAGAAATGGGACAAAGGAAAAAAAGTTCCCTATTACAAATTAAGTCAGGTTTTTAAACAAGATGCAAAAAGAGATAAAGGAATACAGAACAGCACTCACAACTAACAACAAATAAAATTTTTAAAAGACACATTAATGAGCAGATACACGGTGAATTGCTAAAATTAGCCTAGTCAGACAAACTTGGTGTCCCTTTCTGGACCTGATAAGGACATCTAGTGAGATGCAGTGCAAAATAGCAAGAGGCAGAAGGAAGGACACAGTGCATAGGAGAAATTCAATAATGTTACCTGCACATGTAGGGAGGTACCAGGAATGCCAGAGCTCAGCTGGACTTGAGACTTCATAGGTACACAAAAAGAAGAGCCTGTACATTACTAGTAAAAGACTGTGCAAGGAATATGTTCAACTGTTGCTGGACGAGAATGATGATTCAGTGCCAAGGGAGACAGATAAGGCCAAGGAACTCAGTGTCACCTTTTCCTCAGTCTTCTCCAACTGCTGAAGAGGACTTCATTTTTCTATGTCCATGGAAACCAAGACTGCTTTTGTATTTTCATGAGTAAAATTACAGTTTGGAATTTCTTGTGATGATAGGAAACTCTTTCCCAAAGTGTTAACACACCCCACCCCCAAAAAATCACATTTCTTGATGTACTTCACTATAATTTTTTTACTCAAATTTCTGTCTGAATAGTTATTTGCATTTGTGATGCACACAGTTAAAAGCTGCTTGGCAAAGTTAATGAGACTTGACTTGAGTTCCCTATCTGTTCCTTGTCTCCACCACAGAAAATTAGTGAATTTGTCATCCTATTTTTGATGGGCAAAATCATTCATAGCTGAAGCTGTCAACTATCAACCAGGGATGTCAGAACAAGAGGTCATGAGCACACCCAGGACTGATTTAGGCAGTGCCTTGTCCCAGGAGCAGATGAAGAGTCCCAGTGAGGAAACCACATGGCTCATGAAAGTCAGTGAGGAAGCACTTTCCCAGTGGATGGGTATTTCATTAACACCTCTATTTGAAGGGCAAAATGACATCCTGGCTACAGTATGCTGAGGTCTTGACCCTCCTCAAGAAACCATCTAATTACTATCCTCTGTCAAACCTCCCTTTTTGGAGAACATGATTAAGGAGGCAGTTGCTAAGCAACTTCAGGAGCACCTGGACGAAGTGGGATTTTTCTCCTTCTTCCAGTCTTCAAGTAATCATTTCCAGACAAGTTTTCTTAACAGTCTTAGCTTCATATTTCCTAATACTGCTCTTGGGACACTAGTGAAATATTGTTTTATATCAAATCTGTTAATGTTTTTCACATATATTTCAGTTATTGATGATTCAGGTCATCTTATGTTGAGTAACAGAAGGATCATGTTATTACCAGAATTTTATAAAGAACATATGCATTTAAAATCAAATGCTTTTTACTTATATTCATGAGAAGCAAAGCTCACCTTGAAGAATAGATAATGATTTTATTCATATTCGTCTCCATGTTTCTTCTTAAATCCCACATATCAAATATGCAAATCCCCTAGCTTCAGTCAAAGAAAAAGAAAAACCGAAATTGTATCACCATCAGGACTTCAAATAATGAAGCCATGAATAAAAAGATCTGTGATAAATGAGTTTCTAATAACAACGGGGTTTCTAATAACAGCAGGAATCAGATTATGAGAACATGAAGGGGAAGTTTCATGTATGAATGGTTTGAAAGACTGAAACCTTAATGTTTTTTTATTGCTTAAAATGAGAAATGATGCTGACTGTAGCAGTAAGAAGTTCTTCTGTGGACCTGCCAAGCCTCCTGCTTTCACAGATTCTGCGGCTCAGCTGTGAAATTGTGGCTAAGAAATTAATCAAGTGCCACAAAAATCAATCAAACAAACAAACAATCTGGTAAAGAAGCTTTCCTCAGAAAACCTGCCCAAGCTGGAAACACTCTGAAATATGCGATATCTAAGTCTGTTTAAATAATTTGTTTATAAAGAAATTCTCCCTGATGTGGTCATTTTTCATAATATAATTAATTGAAGAAAAGAAATAAAAACCTTTTTGTTGCAAAAGGATGATGTTTCTAGAAAAATGCTCTGTTTGGGTCCAGCAAGACAGAGGCAAGAATTGTCAATCTGGTGTTGCTGTAAGTATCAAGAAAGTCCTTTTCTTAAATTCAGACAAGTTGTCTGTGAGAAGCAGTTAAGGTGAACTAAGAAAGGGTTAATAAAAGTAGTGCCAGTGTGTAATTTCAACTCCATTGCCCTCCTGTATTGACTTTCTCTGTTATCAAGTTTCTATTACATAACCAGATTTATGCCACAGCTCCAAGCATCACAAGCATAAATCAATGAGTGGGAGCAGCCGGCAAAGCCAGACAGGGAAATTGTTTTTAAGTCCCACAGACATTTGGTTCTAAGTCTGAAACTCTAGCAATGCTTGTGAACTTGTGACCATGGAAAGTGGTGTTGGTGGGGGAGGTCAGCTCTTTTCCTGAAGCCTGCCAAACTCTCCACTGCTTAAGCAGCAGATGAAGTTGCAGCGAACATGCAGGAGGATGGAGCAGAGCAGGGGAAAGGAGAAGGCAGCCAAGGCACAAAAGCACCGTGGAACAGCTCTTTCTTCTGTCACAGCTCCCATCGTGGAGGCTGAAGTACTTGAACATTCATTATCCCCTGAGGAGAATGGCAAAGTGATCCTTTTGACTGTTTTCAGCCCGTTTTACCTATGGATTAGATATTGAGAAGGAAACAAGCTGCAGAAAAACAGTTTCTTCTTTCTGACTGAACTGTTTTCTTATTCTGAAAATAAGGCTATTTAGATAATTTCTTCAATACCAGACTAGCATCAGTACAGACTTCTTTCTGCTTGTTTTTGTGTTTGGCTTCAGAGGAGTTTGTTTCAGGCAATGGGACATCTGAAAAATATCCCGTGCTTTCTGTGAGAAGTGTAACAATGAAGAAATGCTAAATTTTTTCTGAGTTAAATGTGCAATTCCTGTGTCTGTTTGTTAATGGTAGAGCATTACCCACTTTTGATTAGCAAACCTTCTGCAACTTTCAGAATAACTCGCAGTCAGGAGGGTGTCAGGCAGATCGTCGTTCTTTCCATTCTAAAGAGCTAAAGGCCATGGACTATTGCAGAGCATTCATGCCTGTCTGTCAGGAAAGGTAGCCTGTTCAGCATGTCCCACCCACCTGGAACCCCAGCTGTAGCAATTCAGAGATCCACCAGAATGCAGCATGGCTGCACATTGACACACAAGTAGGGATCTCTGCTGCAATGGTCTCAGAACAGCTCAGGGTACAAGCAAAAACCCGAGTCTTTTCCTACTGTGGACTCTAGCACCAGCAAAAAAGTAAGCCCTTAGAAGGACGCCACAGTCTTGGAACGAGTGAGAGCAAGAGAGTGATACTAGTACAAAATTATTTTAACAGACTTCACAAAAGATAAAGGTATTTTCCTTGGACATTTGCAACTCCTCTGTCCTTCAGTATTTTGTGTGCAAGTTGAAATTAACCCATATATTCTTCAGGGGCTAATACATCTTCTGAGAGTCCCTGAACATAGCTGCAACCTGAGGGTTTCTGTTTGTGTTTTTCAGAGGAAGCTGTGACATTTTCCACAACCAGGCAATTGCCTACTCTGTATCTACAACTAATTCTAATGGTAGCTGACAATCAAAGGGAAGGAGGCAAGGATTGTGGAGTTAGAAACAATTCTCTTTGAATAGAATAACTCTGGATAGTACCTGTGGTGGCTTATCCACTTTCAAGTTCAACTTGTTGCTATGATCCTTTCTCACTTGCCAGATGGATATTCCAACTGATGACTATTGTACAGTGCCATCACTTTTAAACAGTCTTTCCAAATAAAAAGACTGTCAAAACCTGTCAAATTCCTAGACAAAGTTTGTCTTCAATTAATTAACATTTTTCCTCACAAGGAATTTTTGCAAACATCACTTATGTCTTCTGCCTTTCTGATTTACTTTGGTAAGAACTCTAGAGTCATCATGCTTTGGGGTTTTTTAAATTAAAAGAAGCAATACAGCACTTGTTTTCTGGGCCCTTGCAGAATCTATGTAATATTTAAATCCAGAAAATGCAAAACTAAAAGTATCAAATATATGGCTTTACATTTGTAATACTTGTTCTGGAAATGACATTTTGTTCTTATTGCCATTTAACATCAACTTGAAAACAGTTCTTAAAAATTAATGGCCTATGCTAAATAGATACTGAAGGATCAGTGTCTAATTTTAGCTAGACTATATTATAATAAGCAATTACTTTTTCTCATATCATGGTTATATAGCATGACCAAGTTTAAATATCTGATTTAGTAAGCCCCTGAAATGAATAATAAAACATCTTGAAGGAAGAGTAAAAAACCTTGTATTACTCACTGAAAACTCACACAGAAGTTTCTTTCAGTTTATTCAACTGATGAGCTGATAACTGCACTGATACAAGGGGGAAGTATATAAACAAATTTGTGTCTTTCAATAGCTTTTTGTAGTGTTATGTTTTAAAACAAATCCCTCCCTTTCCTTAGAACCTTTAAAGGCCCTTTCCCAGTGGTCAGCAAGACAAGCAGGTTACACTGTTTTCTAGTGTCTTGGAGGGGAAGGGCTGTACACAACAGCACTGACAGCCCCTGTGGATCAGGACCCAGTTCCACCTCTCTTTCTAGATGCATTCACTAGACAGGAATGCTGCCAGCAGTGAGGTCTCATTTCCAACAGAAGAAATGAGATCAGATGTAAAATTCAGTACTGTTTAACAGCACTGAAGGTTTCAGTATCTGTCCCTCAGACTTTTCAAAATGCCTCCTAGCATTAGATTCTCCTTTCTTCTTCTTTTCTTCTTGAAAGCTGTTCTTGCTGTGGTAGCTCCCAGATAAAATGCTAAAGAGCCAGGGCATGGTTGTCTGAGCCCGTATCAATAACCATTCCGTGCCAAGAAGTCTAGAGCATTCATAATGCCATTTTTGATCTTGTTAGTTTCAAAGTGCCTTGTAACATTACTATTTTTATGCACCAGAGATCTTATCACAGAGCACAGATCTATTCAAATATAGGACAAAAAGATGATTTCTGCATGGAGAACACATCTGAATATGACAGAGAATTGACTTACAGATACAAATAGAGGCAAAATAAAGTAATGGTGATCCTAGAAGGTTGTATTCATACAGCATTAGCAGCTTGATCACTGTTTTGGGAGGAGGAAGGGAATGTAGTTAATGCAAGTATTGTTTTCATATCTTTTCTGCATTTTCCACGTGCATGTAACCCCAATTATAAGAAAAGCATACCTTGTACAACAAACTTTCTCACTGGCATGGTTACATTTTTCTTATTTATTTTTATTCTTTAGCAAGGAAAAAATCATGGATGGTAGCAGAACTGATGCAAAACTCAATAAAAATAAGCATATCACTGTACACATGTGTAAACATATTCAGTATCTATGATGTTTCATACTGACTGCAAGTGCAGTTTTTGCTTCCTGAACAGCTTCCACAAGTAGTTTCATTGGATTTCCACTACAGTATCAGTCAGTCCAGGCAAGTGACATTATCAGTCTCACAGTAATGTGAATGAAATTACATGTGGTAATGTCAAACAGCAAATGTTGAGGTACCCAATTCGATCAGGTATAACTTGATTTTAAGAAAAACTACACTTGAATCAAAATGTATGTCTAGACATATAGCCAATAGTATTTTTTTCTTTGATTAGTTTTTTTTAATATTTTAAATTATTTCAGAATAGATTAAACACACAATAATTACAGTGTTTATGTGAAATCCAGATTTGAAAGTGAGTGATATTGATGACCATGTCTAGTTCTTAGCATTCTGGCTGATGCACATTTATTGATGGTATAACACTGTCATATGAATTCTGAAAAAATAGTATTATATTAGATTTCTTTTTTTGATTACTTAAAAAGTTAGCAATAGTAGCAATGCTTTTGAAAAAGTCTAATTTTTGGAAGAATTCTGGAGCTCTAATACTTTTGAAAGCCAAAACTCCAACCAGTAATAGAAGTAAAAGAACATGAGGAAAAATTTTGGTCAGAGGAAACAAAATACCATCAAAATGCTTCGTAGGGAAAATTGTATCTCGTTATCCTGATCAGTGTGAGAGAATAGTGTAGAATTATTCATATAGATCACATTGGCAAGAGCTTTTAGAGCTCACATAAAGAATAATATACACTTCCTTTCTTGAGCTCACCCAGAGTGACCAATAATGATGAATTCAAATGAGGGTATAAAATTTGTTTCAACCTATCATTCATAAAGAAAGCCTCTCTATGTATCACATGGTATTTGTCCCAGATGAACACACAACTTTTTTTTTTTTCATGCTCTGGAATGCTGGGGCAAGTGCAAAGAGCAGTAAAAGTTGAGATATTTTCAAAGGAGACCCATAATATTGAAAAAGTACAATTCTTTCTTTTCAGTAAAAGCCATATTAAATAACATTAAAATTCTACCCAGAGAAATAAGACAAAATGTAATTTTTACTTGAAGCTGACTTATATTAATTTTCTCGGAGAAATACTATTATAAATTAAACTATTTGTATTAAACACAACAACAACAACAAAATCGTGTTTCACTACAAACTACAGCATACATTTAACTAGAATTATTGGTGGCAGTCACACAGCATAGAAGATGTTAATTTTCTTTTGCTGTCCTTTCAGTAAGCTACTATCCATAGAAGTCACATCATGCATGTTCAGACATAGGTAAATCAATTTAAGCAGTTTTGATAAGAAATTACCAGGGGGGGAAAAAAAAATATATATATATATATATATATATATATATATATACCCTAGACTCCCTTCTGCACAGAGAATTTTGAAGAATTTCTTGCAAAAATCTATGTCCATGCTCATGGATCAGTTTTAGTCTCAAATATTAAATATCCTAAGTGAAAGGAAAAGCAGAACAAGGACAGGAAAGTCATAAACCCTAAATTAATTGAGATTGCGATGAGCAGTGTTTGTCCCCCCCCATTCCCAGAAGTGGGAACAATTTTTAATCCTTTTTAAGGATGAACTCATGCAGATCTAATGATGCTGATTCACAGGCACACTGAGGTAATGCACTTCACATAAGAAGGACATTGCATCATTTCATCAGGTCTCAAAACGTAGGTATTAAGGGGCATTTCACCATGGCATCAGCTTTTACTGTAATCAAAGACTCCAAGGTATGATTACAGCTAGGCAGGTCACACAGTGGGGTAGACTCACTGAGGCAGTAAGATGGTCCCAATCTAAAGAACATAAGGCAGGAGACACAAGCCAATTCTCTTATTGTATAACAGCACATAATGTTATATTATGTCTTTAAAAAATCAATTTAAGTTATGTTCCACCCAACTGCTTCTGGTTAAGAGGAAAAAAACTTACATGAGGACTGCTCATATTTATATCAAAGCTAAACACTGTGGAAAGAGGCTGCAAAACGAGATTTTTTCTTGCAGGACAGGATAAGAATCAATTAACTGAAGTGTGCAAAGAAAGTGCAGTGTTTTAAAACCTCTGTGTTTTTATGTGCTCTTTCATATTTGGAAGGAAACAAGAAATACCATTGTTCTGATGCTCATTTGTAAAAAATGAACTCAGGAAGAGAATATGACACGTAAATATATGCCTCTCTCCCGGGGAAAGCAAAGGTAGCTCCCGGAATTATGATGTGCTTATCTTTTTTATAGAGTCCTGACCCAGAGCTGCCACAAGCTGCTTCCACCAAGGCCTGTGGTTCCTCCCCTCTCCCAAGGGATAACAGGGTGTGAAATGGAGAGTAGGGTATGCAGTTGTCATGAAATAACAAATAGTACTTCACCTAGAAGTTAGGAAAAGCAGCTAAAAACTGAAGATAATAAGATCTGGGTCATCCCTTCATCCCTGTGGGCACCCCTCTGGGCCAGGCTCACTGACTCTGTGCTCCAGCATCCCCGCACTGCAGCTATTGCAGTCAGTGGCACGTCCCCACCACCCAAGCAGAGGCACCACTGGTGGGCCAAGGCACAGCAACTTGTTTGCAAGAAAGGTCAGCATGATGTTTCTCAAACACCACTCTCTCTCCTTTTATGGATTTTTTAAAATCACATTTATTATATGTCTCGGTTTTGGAGACAAAACTTCAGGAGGAAACACTCTGGAATGAGTGTCTCCTCCACAGGGAAAAGGGACCCCCCCTTTTCCTCCACCAATAAGACAAGTGGGTCACAGCAAGTGAAAGTGGAAAAAACAAACTGTTTATTAACACACAAACAAAACAGGGTAGAACAGGATAAAAAGCCCCTCAAAATACAACAAATTCCCAGAGAGGGAACAGACACCCAGGCTCGGACCAGCCGGAGCCACCCCGCAGGCCCGCCGGGGCCACCCCTGCAGACCCCCGGACCAGCAAGGAGGGAAGGGAGGCAGTGAGAAGGAAGGGAAAAGGAACAAGAGAAAAAAAACCAACAGAACCTTTCTTCCGGTAGCCAGAACACAAAAGAAACCCAAAAACCAGCACAGCGCTCCCGGCGCACTCCCTCCCGAGCCTCACCGAGCCCCTGCCCAGGCCCTGGAGCCCCTGAGCCCCCGGGCCCATCGTAAAGGCACAGCGTCCGTGGGCATTGAGCGGGCGGTTAAGGAATAAAGCGGCTTCATAACATCAGCCCAGGACATTATATAGAAACATAAAATACTCAGGCACTTAATGCTTCTTCACTTAAGGAAAACACCATAAAATTTGACTGATATAGAAATTTGACTTGTATAGAGATGTAAGATTATTGCTTGAGTGCTTGAGTGCTTTCGTTTTGGGGTTTTTTTTCTGGGCAAGTGCCTGTTTTCCCCCCAGAGATGAATGCCGGATAAATCTTGAAGAATTACAGACAAGCATTCATGACATGTAGTAGTCTTATTCTTGTTGAAAAGTCCAAAAACTCCTGTGGATTTTCAATGCAATGGTTGAGCACACACTCCTCTCTACCCGTTTGCATGTCGTAGCCCACATGCTCACAGTACTCAAGCACTGTTGTCCCGCAGCAAGTCTGAGACATTTTCAGCAGTGTTGGGCTTGCTCTGTAGGTTCATACAACACTAAGTCACATTTCATAGCCCTGTTGAGGGGACTATCTATTCTTCTGGATTTCCATGTCTTCAAAACCAACGTGTTGAAAGGCTTTAAGCAGGGCACTGACATAAATTCCAATCTGTTCAAATATTTCCGACAATATTTGGGGCTACTCTGACCAGACTTTCTGTGCATTATTTATATAGACATGAGTAAAATCTGAATCCAGTTTTCTTTAATCGCTGATTTCACTGCCATGAGTCCTACACATGCTATCCCATCATTTTTATGGGGCCAGCCCTTGCACTAATTTGTACATGAAGTCTGCTGTTGTGATTTGTGAGTGGTTGGATCTTCTGTTTCCTCTTCACTAATTATCCCACATACTTCAGAGTACTCCCAGAATATTGGATAAGAAGTTTTGTTTACACCCTCTTTTGGCACTCAGCAGCCCTTTCCTAGATCTAGAGTTTTATTTTGTGTAAGTTACTCTCCCACTGTGTACAAATAGAAATTGCCCATCACCCAACTCTTCAGAGTGACTGCTGACTCGGTAATGAGCTCAGACAGTTTCTGAGCACTGCAACACCAGATTTGCTCCTTCTTGCTACAAAGGTTCATCTCTACTATTATTTCTATAACTGGGCCAATGGATAATTTCTTTTTGCCTGTTCCTAGATGAAATGCATATCTATGGAAAGAAAAGACTTAATAGGTTTATATCTGAGAGAAATTTTCATTTATTTTACTCAGAAAATGAAAAATTAGCTCTCACAGTTCTTCCCCCAAAGCTTTTTTTTTTTAATTTCCTCAAGAATAGCTCTGTGTATCTGTTTTCAAACTTTATCTTCATGACAGTTGTCTATAAGAAACTGGCCTGCTTATTTAAACTCTGTCATTGTATACGAAATGAAAGCTTTTATTGTATCACATTACATATATGGTGAGGTAGGGTTGAGAGTGTATAAAAGAAGTCCAGTATCTACATTTGTTCATTCATTGCATCACCGTATTTAGTTGCCTATTCACATGAAACAACAACGCTTTTGTACAAATATGCTGTTTAAAATCTAGTCTACTATACAAAACTTATTCTACAGTCTACTTTATTTTAGTTTTCCTAATGCTTTCTTTACACTTTGCAGAGATATGAGACCATCTTACCCTTTTATTTGACATCTGTTTGGGAGAGGGAAGAAGGGCTAATAATGTGTGAAAAGAAATGTGTATGGGTGTCACCCACTGAGCAGTGGTAGAAGTGACATGTTTAATGCCACTCAGCTTTATTTGTTATTAGTGTGCCAAGGGGTCTCTTTTGTACACACTGAGCCTTACAGTGTCAATGTATTTATCTAAGTAGCTCGTATGGCAGAGAATTACACAGTCATATGTACTGGTGTTAAAAGTGGATAGACTCTATGTCTATGTCTAGCTAGAAGTGATTTTGAAAGTTTCTCCTTTTTTCACTGGAAGAAAATTTACTTAAAAATAAGTCTTGATAATAACAGAAATAGGTGTTTCCTATCAAATGACTGTAACATAAGGAGAGTTGCTAAATGAAAAACTGCAGTTAAATAATTATGTGTTTAATATTCCTAATGCTAAATGATGAACTTAAAGTAAAAAGTAGCATGGCTTACACATTTCTCCTGCCTTCTCTGTATCTTTCCTTGTAAAGCATTTGCCTCAGACTGCCCCCAGGCCTTTCCTGCCTGCCTTCCTCCTATAAGGTTTGAAGTAAAAGAATAACACCACCTCAGAGAGGGCTGCAGAGTCCAGAAGGTTAATTTGGCAGAGACTCTCCTCAGGGACACGTCTTCCAGTTTTCAAAGCTATTTCCAGATTAAATGACCATCTCAAGCTGCCTCTTTTCTGCAGCGTTACTGAAGGCTTTCAGCTACCCCAATTAGCATCATTAAATCTGCAGCAGATTATCTGACATCTGAGTTGCCTCGTGTACTTTGGTATCAGAAAACTGTCCCACAAATTGACTCCCAAATAAATCACTTTTTACTTACGGTTTTTTTGTTTTAATAAGAGCAGCCTTTTACCTCTGGATGTTTTCTGCTATGCTGCAAACCCTCTAGCTTCTATCTGGCATCTTTTCTCTGAAAATCAGCTTTTGGCTTCTGAGCTGAGTGAGTGTAAATCAGTGACAGGGGCTGGAGCTGAGCCAGCAGTATTAGGCAGGACCCCTCGTGGAGGCAGAAGCATTCACCCACGACACGAGCCCAGAGCTCAGCCAGCAGCACACCAAGGAACATCTTCTCCCTCTTTGTGTTTTCTTCACTGTCTGCTTGCTTTTATTGGAGCACCTTACTGTGTATGCAATTACAGAGATGCATTTGTACCTTAAGAACATGAATGACTTAAAAGAAGAACAATACTCCCAAATATTTATATAAATCACAAGTTTGAGTATACTCAAAGGAGTATGAGAGAAAAGTGTCCGAAAGGGCATTCATGTATATTAGTGAGATGTGCATACACACATCTGTGCACAGGATTCCCAAACTGGAAAATGATGTTGCTGCACGATTTCATGTCTCAATATGCCAAAGCATGATATAGTAAGTAAATATGCAGCATAAAACTTCATTGAGATATTGAAGGATTCTGTTAAACTAGAAAAAAGGCTTAGCTTTCTGTTAGTGCTAAGCTGAGGGGAGCAGCAGGGCTGAGGAGCAGATGCTGCTGGGGCAGAGACTGACAGCCTTGAGGTTTGCTGAAATGGGCTCCAGGCCCATGGGCAGGGTGAGGGGAGTCTGGCTGGGGCCAGTTGCTCTTCTTGGTACCTTCAGGACCCTGAGCATATGCAGCTTTGAGCAAATATCCAAGCAAAATGCAGTAGGAGAGACTCATAGCTGTGGTTTGAATGAAACCAGCAAACACTTAGCTTTTAAATTACCCTTAGAAAGGCATGTTGAGGGTGGGCTTTTTAGGTGACCATCCTAAACATCTTGCACACATGCATGCATGAAAGAAGACAATTTTAATTATATTTTTGTCGTAGTCCTGCTGTCAGAGTAATCATAAACTCTGATGTTTCTCATCAGCTGTGCTCTGTTAGAAATGAAACATCTCAGTGTGACAGCAAAAAGATTTCATGAGTGCACCCGTCAGATCCTGGAAGTGAGAAAGCTGGTGCAGCAGATTATAAAAGTGTTCTCACTACACAAGCATTCAGTCCCTGCGATTAAATGCATTTCACAGTGAAGGGAAACACATCATCTGACTCCACTGGTTGTGAATATGTGGGTGAATTAAAGCAAACCAGGGGGGTTTCCATACTCAGACAGAGTATGTAGTAGTCTTTAAGTAAGTTAGTGTCTTTAAGTAAGCCTGCAATTACTGGTACACCAACTGTCATAGCCCCTCAGAAATGGAAAAATCATTTTGCTCAGATCATGGAATTCCAAGACTACCTGTATCCTGCATTACCCTACACAGCTCTTCATCTCTTGTTCTAAAATTAATGAAATGCAGCCTTTTCCCCCACATTTCTTTAAAAAAAACTTTCAAGTTAAGAATTTTGTGTCATATTTTGAGTCACTAAAGTGCTAACAATTGGGCTGTCACTGCATTGAAACGGGCAGAAGACAGACGAGAGATGTGTCCTTTCTTCTGCCTCCTTGTGCGGAGTGAAGACCCAAAGCCAAGAAGATCAGAGAGTGCAGAGGTGAACTTCAGCCACCACACTCCCACCCCAGTGAGATCCCAGCCTTCAGCCCTGTGGCTGATGGTGGGCCACACAACAGCAGTGGAAAGACACTAAAATGGTTGCAAAATCCTTCCCAATATACATTTATTTGGGCTTTCTTGCCCCTGCAAGAAAGTGCATGAATAATATGAGGGGAAAAAAAATGAAAGTATCAACACAAATTTTTACAGTTCGGTCTCCTTTTTGGAAGTTGTAAGAGAAATATTGGGTAGTCTGCAACACACAAAATAGTAATTTTTGAGTAGTGTTATGAAGGAAATGGATAATCCTTGATTACTGGGGGGATTGGGGGGGCAGGATAGGATGGATGATTCCTTGATTAAAAAGGTCAATAGACAAGATTTTAAATCTACAGGGTTAAAGTTTTCAAGGAAATGCTTATAGCTTATTTCCAGCTACAGAGATTTTAGCAAAGTCTGCCCCAAGTTAGTGTAAAAGCAAAGTGACAATAGCTCAGAAGTGTTTTCTTCATATTCTCTTGCTAATTACATTGTTATGTTTCAGAAACTAATTTTTTGATATTCAGATTCTACTCTAGAAGCATGAATTATGTTAAGGAAAAAATTACTCCTGATAATAATTTTACCAAGATCCACAGAAGTATGTCCTAAAAAAATTCTACTTAGCCTAAATAAAAGTTGGAAAAACAGATTCTAAATCTAGTTCTTTCCTTGCTGATAATATTTGGAACAGTATTACACACACCTTTATTTTTCCTTGAGATATAAAATTTAGTCATAAATCAAGCACTGTGTTCAAGCATTTATCCTTAGTCTAAAGTCATTTTCCTTACCATCCTGTTACACTGCTTTTGAAGTTAGCCTGCCATACAAAAAATTGATTTCCTAAAACATAATGAAAATATTCAAAAATCTCCTTTTTTGTGGGACATTTTTAAATAGAAGGAAGCACTTTCTTCAGTGTCCATGTTTTATTTCTTATTTTTTGTCTACAGATTTTAATTTAAAGCATGCACCAGTATTTTTCTTGGCTCACTCTGCTAGACCCAACTGTAACATCATTTTCCAAAATGCCCACACAGTGAAATCTATTCTGCCATAAAAGATTTAATTTAAGTAAAGTTGATCTTAACATCAGATTTAAGGGTTTGGTTTAAATTTATAAACACAAGGAAATTCCAGGCACTGTAAATGAAAGATTAAAAAAGGTCATTCGTTCTTTAATTGAGAAAGATTATAGTGATATCTGCCTATTTATTTATTCCATCAATCCCTAGCTCTGAATTTTCTTCCTTACTCTCAGACAAGCAGTCACTGTGTTGTCAAAGACACTTTGTATTTGAATTCAAGAAATTCCGAAAGTCTCCTGATATACTTTAGTAACCACACAGTGATTGAAATCTGATACTGTCAGTGTGCTTTAAAGACAAATTTACTGACAAGATGGTAACAAATAATAAATTGTACACCCCCAAAGGAGGGCATGATCAACTTCCTTGGCTGCTCTGGCTGGAAGAGGACTTGCAGAACCAGGCTCCCAAGTAGGTGCAGTCTCTCGTGCCCAGGCTTTCCTGGGAGGTTTCAGTTCACAAATCATTTCTGTATAGACTGCAAAGCCTCCCAGGGAGCTACTGCAATCTCATGGGTCAACACAGACTAGCAGGGGCTCTTTTTGAAGTAAAAAGTTGCACAGAAGATGAGGGACTGTTTTTACTTACGCATCTAGATTAATAAGATAGATAGATAGATCGATATATGATAGAGTGTGATTCCTCAAGGCTCCTGGATAACCTGTATATTGACTCATTTTAAAAGCTTACTGAAATATTCACTTCCTGCATGCACATTGAAAATTAAATCTCATAACATATGCAGGCTATACTCTTCATACATCAAAACACAAACACAGACACTTTGGCAGAAAGAAAAGTAGTGTTAATGAAGCAGTTAGATCTATAATAAAGAATTTCTTTGAAACGTTATTGTCATACCAGGTTTTACTCTGGGAGAATGTTGCATGCTTTGAAATCACAGGTCTGGTGAATCTGTAATGGCAAGGCTGACAGACACATTAGCACTCCCTGTGCAGAAACCATGGTGATGGTCATCTTATACATATGAATAAGTAAAAAAGCTATATTGCAGCAGCAATATCTAGACGTCCAAAGTATATGGGTTGCATGGGATAATTGGTTAATCAAGATTTGGAAAAGTAAGGATATTTTAATAGGTATGTGTTTGTGAGGAATCAGAAGCTTTGAAACTTTAAAGGTTTTAAAGATTTGAGGGATGGAGAACTAAGTGGAGAAAAATTATGGTGTTATGCCTATAATAATTAAAAATGAGAAGAACAAATGAGTAATTCTATGTCAATCAGCTTCCTTTTGCTGAGGAACATAATACTCAGGTGCTTATGCTAAACAAACTTAACCTTTATGAAAGCTTATTATCAGCCAATTCTTCTAGAAGTGGCTGCAGTTTTACTACAAGTTCATTGAAAAAAAGAAGTTAATGAGTTCGCAGCAGTCTCTTTAGTTTTTTCTCAGAATAAGGAGTGAAATTTGAGTTACAAGCTAGAAAAGAATTCTGGCACATAGAAGTCTGTGATGGTTGCTAATTTTTATATCCATTTGGTTTGATTTTGTAGCATTGGACCTTTTTCATCTGTGACCTTAGCAAAGCTGGTGTTCTCTCTCAGACAGACAGAACACAGTATGGCAACCTGAAACCCGGGTGCCTCTGCTGAACTGTGAATGAATAACACGTCACACCATGATTTCAAGACAGTGGAGACGTAGAGTGGATTAAATGCCCAGGAACGATTTCCCAAAACAGTTTTGCCCGTCTCTGTCTGTGCAGGCCAGGCAGGAGAGTGCTGGGAGGACGGCCGAGCTCCTCGCTCCAGCCGCTCCCCCCGGCGCTGCCTCCCTCGGAGCCGCCCGGGATGAAGGAGCGGGGCCGCGGCGCGGGTTCGGTCACTCCGCCAATGTGCCCGGCCGCATTCTCCGTCTCCGTGCAATGCTCCATGACAACAAGGTGAGACGGCAGAGGTTACCCGAACAGCTGCTTCCTAAGCCAGAAATTCCAGGCATTGAAAACCATCTGTCTATACATTCACAAATGTATATAAGGGCAATCTATCAGGCTGCGGCACTGCAGCTGCCACTCCATCAGGCCTGCTTCCTTTCTCCAGGCTGAACAATAAGAGCTAGTTCTTCACTTTGTGTCACACAGAATGGCTGATTTGATTAAGTCCCCAACTCTCATTATGCTAGGTAGGGGTGTAGAATTTCAATGATAATCCATAATGCATGACCAGTTTGTCGCCATGGTAACATAAATTCAAGGTTACTAGCTCAGACGCATAATTGGGTGTGCATTGAGTGCTGAAGAAGGGCTGTTAAAATTCTTGTCATAGAAGAGTAGCATCCATCATACTGTCTGAAATTGCAAAGTACTCATAATCAGAAAGAAAAATCCTTGGAGAAAAATGTTAATAAAATAACGATTACATCTAATATAATTGTTTAAGTTTAAAAAACCAAAGTGGTTAAAGTATTTTAGTTAATAAGAATGGAAAAGGCAACTCATTAACTGCAGAAGACTTCGTTTGAACATTCCCCACCCCCCAATATTTGCATTGTAAGATGGACCCAAAGCAGTTCAGCTCTGAAACTGACTGATTAGCTCAGAATCTAATCCATATGATGCAGTAAAAGATGACGCTTTGCACACGGACGGCACAGCCTTATAGGCATCGTTTGTCCAGTTTGATCTTTTGTGGGTAAACATATCTTCGAAATTAGCTGCACTAAGGATGAGAGGACTATTGCATGCTGATTTTTAAAATTTTTTAGATGTTGCCCTGAATTATTGCACTATACAGCAGCCATTTTAACTATTCAAGATGAAATAGGTAAGGTCAAATCGAACAGATGGAAACAAGACATTTAAAATCAGACTGAGAAAAGCTCTAGCATGTGTATAGAAGGTAGTGATCTTACTCCAGCAGATGGATGGAATAGATGACCTAGAAAGGCTTCTCTTTTTCTTTTTTTTTTTTTTCTCTCTCTGTCTCATTTCTATGCATTTGTGACTGCAACATACCTGAAACCTGGCATTCAGTATATTAATGTAGTGTGGGGAGGGGATTGGTTTTTCGTTTTTAAAAATATTCTGGTGTACATCTCTCCTGTATTCCTATAATATTAGCAAGATTGATGTGATGTTTGCAATACTTATTCCCCAACAAGCCTTATTTTGATGACCATCTTTGATAGCAAGGAAAAATAGACAAATCAGATTTTACATGAGCACTTCCAATATGTCAGGGGCTTAAACCTAGCATGTCACTGCAGGAAGAAAGATCATTACTAAATGAATATTTTCTTCAGCTCCAGCCCCATTTTCCTTGATATTGTCTGACTTGTATGTATGTGTTTTATAGCCTTGGCAAATTCTAGCTGAGATGCTTCAGCATATGGCTTTATTTATTAGGATTTCAAATAGAATCTGACGTTATTTCAATGTATGTTTCTGTAACGATTTTAGAAGAGTTTCTTCAAAGGAATAAAACCTCAGTTTACGCCTTTTGAGTCAAATCTGTCCCTTGTATCTGGGACTGAGCTTTTATCTAATTCTGTTGGAGATGCTTATGATTTGTTGGGTGAACTGCTTAAAAATAACAATAGAAAATTCCCATTACATAGAAGTGGAAAGGCTAAGGAAAAGGTTATTCCAGCATGAATTTTCTGCAGAGATTAAACTAATCTATTTGGGCTTTCCAGATTTCAGATTGCACTGTTTTCTAATCTACCCTGCATTTACATTTTGAAAACAGAAATTGTAGGCAACTTAACGTAAACATAATTCAAACTGTTAAACTACAGTGAATTTTAAAAGAATTTTTGAAGTGTGTTTGGTATTGGTTACTTTTTATATTTTTCATGTTTATTTCTGAGAAGATTATTTAAGAACTGACAGTTTTCATTCACAAAATTGCATTATTTTTTGTAAGGTTAGAAAATATGGGTGCTAAGATGCAATTTTTAAAAATTAATTTTTGCAGTGAACCAGGTCCTTTTCTGAACAAGTGAGTCCAAGCCATGCTCTCGCGTCACCATTTTAAAATTGTTCAGATCTGCAACTAATTTCCACTACAGAAAAATGTGCTGGATCATAAGCCCATATACACCTTGTAGGCAGTAGGATTTTTCACGAGTGAGGAACGGCAAGATCAGATGCTACAGTAATGGAGGCTGTGGTTGTAGCATACTGAATTTATTTTTCTCTGTGTGTAAGACCTATTTTTGTACATACAAACATATATTACTCTTCAATATCAAGATAGGACTGTGTGTTCAATGTTGTGTTTTATTTCAACACAGCCTGGCTTAATATGAAGCTTGCAAATATCGCATCTGGAGGTGTATTCTCTTCTTGATGTGCACATGTAATTCCAATTAACATTAAGAATGTTAATGAGAATATGCCCCTCTAGGGGCTGGAGAGGGGGAGGTGAGGGAGCAGGTTTGTAGTTCTGATTTAAATAACAAGTGACTTTTGTGGGGAATATCAGCATGTGGTCTCATGCACTTATATTGTGGAAATGCAGTGGCTCTGAATGAGAGTGCAGGATTTAAACACTGATGCTCAGTGATGCTTAGCCAAGTGAACCCGTTGTTGGGGGCAAATATTAAATCCCAATGTGCCTTCTCCAGGAAGGAATATTTGTAAAAATGCTTACTTCTGTATTTGTCCACAGGCATAAAAGGCTCCACTGCAAGAGACTGGGCTGTGGTTTTGTGATTTTATTTTTTTTAAAGACTAGCTTAGTTTGAAGAAAGGAACCATTTAATTACTTCTTGTTTCTCAAGTATGCAGAATGTATAGAAGAGCTTTTAAAGCCTTAAGCAGCAATGTGTTCCTATGCTTTGATTAATTTACGTGTTGTTCTTTTAGTGTCACAAGGAGGAAATACATTTAATATCAGATTTCAAAATAACCACAATATCTATCTTAAAATGGCTATTAAATCATTGTCTTTTCTTTGAAAGTGTCACTGGTGATATTTTGAGGAATCCTGTGTAAGCAAAGAGTAAGAATAACTATAGCACTTCCATTTCTGAAAGTGGATGGTAACAGATTATGAAGTGGTTTTAAGGCAAGAAGGTATGCAATATATATCTTATAATTGCAGGAAAATGTGCTTAATAAATTAAGTGGAATTATTATTTCATTTCAATAGATAAAAACAGAGATAGTGTTTATATGTAGAATATCTTTTCCTGTGTTTTTTTGCCAGAGGACAAAACCATAGTACAACAAACAAGGATAACATGCAAAACATTTAAGAAGAAAAAATAGAAATAAGAAAGACAAAATTTTTACTGTCCTAAGAAATTATTTCTCTTTTCATTTTTTTTTTCTGATAGTGGTTATTGCAAGGCATAAAAATAACCAAGAAATAAAAAGATATATTACTGTTTAATGTGCCATCTAACTCTTTTGTTATCAGTGACAGAAAAATACCCCAAACAATATAATTTATCTGTTTTGTCAATTCTTGCTGCATAAACTTTCTGCGTGCCTTTTCAATTTACACATAGGGAAGTGCTGTTCATTTCATTGATCTGACACGTCACATTTCATTGTGTTGATTTCAATGCAAGTGTTATTGCAGGATGGGCAACGTGCAGCCAGCAGGATATATTAAACATGTAAAGTGAAAAATGTGTGCTTTGTAGATGTCTTTTACTGTGACATTTTTTAGGTCAAGCAGTTGAAAAGCTGTTATTTGAATATTTGTCTTGTACATTTTATTTGTTGAGTTTGGTATTTGTAAAATGTATATTTTATAAGTACACAGTGGTATATTTGAAATTATAAAATACCATGTAACCCCCAACTTGTTCAGGGCCTGATCATATAGTTATCATTGGTTACACAGGTAACTCAAGGCTTTTAATAAAACTATTAGAGACAATAAGAATTGTCCTCGTACTTAGGAAGTAATCATCTAAGGCTTAGATTTGTTCTTCTCCCACATCATTCAGTAGTCTCTGTGAAATTTTGGTGACTTTATGAAAAAATTATTTTTCCCAGACTGGTGTCAATGCTCTCTCACTCCCACCTCTCAGTGTGAAAAGACTACATATATACAAGAAGATGTAGGAATTGTAAGAAGGCATGATGGGAAAACCAGAACTATTACTAGCAGATGTAGGTGAGTGAATCCGTTTAGGAAAAACAAGGCTAGAACAATTTTTTAATCAGAGGTTTTCAACCCCATTAATCAATTTCTTCAGGTCTGAAAAAGAGGACAGTGTTCAGCTGCAATACCTCCACGTATTTATTTAATTCTTCATTTTGAAGAAAAAATCAGTCATTAAATCAAAATAAAGACATCAAAAGCAAATTAAACAGATTAAAAGGGTTATGATACATGGACAACATGGTGACCAAAACACCAAGTCTAAGAGCTGAATAAATGTTTGTGCACCCCACACTGAAAGAGCACACTTGAGCAGCAAGAACCAGGGAACATGCTGCTCCCAGTTTTCATGCTGCAAATCCAAGGAAATTTCATTAGACTCTATAGAGTAATTACAGAAAAGATCAGAATTTGTCTGTCTGGTTTTATCAGTCACATTAATTTGATTTCATTAGATATAAAGATTACTAATGCCATATCTTCCAGAAAAACAGAAGCAGAAACATTCTCAGAAAAGCATCACTTGTGAAAGGAAGTGTTTAAAATATCAAGACAAATGACAAGTTGTCTGTTAAACTTTGAGCAGTTCTTTTTTCCAGTGCCAATTTCTGATAATACACACAAAAATTAGTCTTTCACCACATCACAGAGGCTAAAAAAAATTAATAAAATATTAAGGAAGTAAATACGGAAACATACAAAGTAGTACACTAGAATTCCCTTTAATTCAAAACCAAAACCTTGAAGACAACAGATTTTTTATTAATCAGCTGCAATCAGAATTTGCAAAAAAAAACCCAAAAGGAAAACGTTGCGGCACATTTACAAATTACATGGTGCCTTGAACTGCATATAAAAAAACTCACCTATAGATTTGATGGTGCTTTTGCTGTTGGCTTACCTCAGACCTGACTGTTGGGATATCACTTTTCTGGAACTGTCGATGTTTCACAATGCTCTCTAATGAAGAAGAAACTGCTGAATGAGAAAAGTGCCTGACAAGGATGAAATTCTCTGAACTGTCATCTGCAGAAGGTCATGTTGGCTGGTCATAATCTATCAAAACAGTAAATGTAATGCACATTCTCTAGGCGTTTCAAGGATCAGTGGCAATGTGTTTTCCAAAAATTTACAGTGGTACCTTGTGTGCTGAGAAATGATCACAACTCCTCATAATATTGAGCTTGTCTTGAGGTGACTGAAATGGGTCAGTAAGTTAAATACTGCATCCATAGAAGCTCTTGGAAAAAGAAAAAAAGAAAATAGAAAATTATTGTTTCTGCTCTTAAAGGCAGCACCAGTAGCCTATCTTTGCTTTTTGGATGGTCAGGAAGAGAGGAAAGTATCTTCTTCTTTTGATAAATCTTCTCAAAGTGTGTTCTAAGTTTAAAATCAGTGAGGTATTCACCAGGAGTGCTAATGGCATTGAAAGAGTCCCATGTTTGATCCCCTCTATGGTCCTTTGCTGCTGCTAGTGGTGGCGTTCAGGGAAAGAAAGCTGAGCCTAAAATAGATTTCCTATCAAAACTGCTTCCCTATCAGTTCAACTGCTTCCCTACCAGTTCAACTGCTTCAGTTAAGAATGCGATTTATTTTTAAACATTATGCACAGGCCATTTGAACCTTTGCTGTAGGTAGAATCATACCATTTTATGCATGTTAATACCAGTATAGCTTGTTCATTTCCCTTTCTGCACTGGAATCAACTACCCTGATACAATCACTTTACATCAGTATAGCTGGGCTTGAAAAGGGGAAGATGGGATGTGACTTGCAGTTTTACTACTTTAAATGAATCTGAATATTTAAAGCAATACAAACTCTATGTTTAGACAGGGCTTAAGGCCTTGGAGAATTATGAATATGAGTCATTGACTGTCTTTTGCACAAATTGTTCCAAGAACAAACCCCAGTCCTTGCCCAAACCCCTAATTAATGAAAACCAGCTAACCCTGATTATCATGTAGGGCACAGTAAGTGTGTTGAAGGGATTCTACTCAGATTTTAGCTGATGTGATTGAGCACCTATAACCTTGTTTTCCCCTTGCCAAGCTCAAGCAAAGGTGTTTCATCATAATGGGAATTATTCCCAAGTCAATTTTCACAGGTTTTTGCTCTGTCTCCTTTCAATCCATATGATCACAGTTAACTTTAACAATGACGAAGAAAAGAGACTTTGGTTTACTGTAAGTACCTTTTTTTATCTTCTGACTCAGAAGTGACTGAAAATGTTTTACCCTGCCTTTACAAAAATCAAGTGCTGTTCTACAGAGAACAGGCAGGGAGATGTTAGACTGGGGACACAAACAATTTAGAAGTTTTGCACATAACAGAATGCAATTAAAATGAAATAAAAATAAAAAAACCACAGCATTTAAATAACAATACATATCCCAAAGCACTTCACAAGTAGGTCAATATCATGATAAGCATTTGATTGCTGCTTACTTAAGTGGGAATGGTTTAAGAATGAAAAACAGTTTAGCCCAGTCTCCCTCTCGTTGTGGCAGTTCCACAAAAGCGACAATTTCTATAGAGCATCCTGCTCCTGAACACCCAGGCAGGAAAAGCTGGGCCAATGCTGAATTACATCTCCAGCTGCACAGAAATATCAGTGTTATTTTCAGTTTGGTTTATGTTAGGTTTTAAAAATGTAAATTTTTATTTTTTAAAAATGTAAACATTGGAAACCAGAATAAAATGCAGATTGGTTACCAGCATGCAGCTTATTTTTATCATTAAGTCACTTCAAGATCTAGATGCAGCATTCATGTGCCCTTGAAGCTGCGAGATGTGGGGATGGGAGGGGTGGGTATGTGCACTCTGCAGGACTGAAGCATTAATCTAAGAAATCATATAGAGAAAAGAAAGCCAGTTTTTCATACTGCCATCAGTATTCCTATCCTACCAAGAGCTTTCATTAGATGATATTTAACTCAGATAATTACCTTTCTAGCTGACATTATCCATAGGAAATCACAATTTCACTATGCCAAAAAGAAGCTAAATGGCTAACTCTATTGCACTCCATACCTTTCAACTGATTTTTCAACTGATAATTTAAGGCAAAATATTCTCCCCCGTCTCCATGCAAGTGTGTGTTTCTGTGTGGATGAAATCCTTCCTTTGTTTTCATTTGATTCTCCTAGAAATGGATAAAATTATATCCTTGAACAAGCTGCTTAACAGCAACTCTTTTGCTTTTATGCATTCCCTGGGTCTCAAATGGATTAAATTCATAGAACTCATCTTCACCTTGGAGTTACACACTATGAAGTATGTTTCACTCATTTCCCTCTGAAAAGAAAAGTCCCTAGCTGGAACCAACTCTTCCCACTCTGCTTGAGGACCAGAAGGCTTTTGGGGGTGTAGGTGCTCCACTCTGACATGCAGATATTGCAATGTATTGGCAAGGTGGGCACCACAGTCCTTTTCCTCTGCCAGCCTCTTCCTCAGAATTTGGGCTTCATAACCTCCATTTTGTCCATACCCCTGGTTTTTTTTCCAGTTCAGCCCTGTCTGTCCTCCCCTCCAGCACTTCAGCTCCAAGATTCTCAAGCACAGAATATAGTTCCTAGGTGTTCTCAGGATATAAATGAAAACAAGCTTTGTCTTTAGGAAGACTGGCAGTAGCACAGAGTGTAGCTGCTCTGTCCCTTGTAAAGTTTTGGGGGCAGGAATCATAACTATTGCATTGCAGTTACCCAATGTGGAACTCTTGTTCATTGCAGAACCTCAAAATTCAATTAAAAAGTAAGAGCATATTAATGACACTGTTTGTGCTTGTGTGTTCCTGTGACTAAGCCTAGAGCATTTAGCCATTGGATTTTCAAGTATTGTTTCTTTCCTGCTCTAACATTTATTATCCCAGAAATATCTCCCCATAACCTTCATAACTATAACCAGGCTGATCCCATGTATGGAACAGATTAAGTGTGTCTCTCTTCTTTCCTGGTTGTCACTACACTGCTTGGGTCTAGGCCATGTTTTAGTTCCACCAGCAAAGAATATTAGACTTTTCTTCAGGTTTGACCAGAAGGTCTCCAAGGGAACTGCTGGTTTGATACGTAACAAACATATGTGAGTTACTTTGGTGTACATTTGATGTGCTTGTTACTAAAGCAGTGTTCATGCTGACAGCAACTGGAATAATCCAGAGTTAAGAGCCCGAGGTATAAATTTTCCTCTCTTTGTCCTTTTCCCTTTACATCATCCATTGCCTATCTCAAATTTAAAAGCATCCTGTTCAAAAAACTAAGTACAGTATGAAGCAGAAAATCTGACATATCTGCTTTTAGCCATAAAAGAATGCACAAGGAATTTTTAAAACCATAAAAGCCATGAAGATGTGTCCCAAGAAACTTAAAATTGGATAAGCACATATATTCAATGGAAGAAAAGTATACTAGGTACTTACGAGATTAACACCTGTAAACCATTTACTTTCAATTGCATGTCTTGATGTGAGAAGAGTATTGAACGAGTTGACATTTAGATGCCACTTCCAGTTCAGATTTTTCTATGATTCTATAATTGGGCTAAAAGTCATGAAGAGGAAGGGTTTATTTTGGTATGAAATTCCAAGAAGAACAAAAAACTTTGTTTTAATCTCCGGGGTGGGTTTTACCTCATTCAACTTAACATGCTTAAAAGTAGTTTCCTTGCCCAAGCTGGTGTTCTTTAGGTCATTAGAGAAGAAGAAGCATCTCCAGAACTACTTTTTGTCCCCTTAGATACCTAACACGACCTGAACACACACATGTTCCTGAACAGGCACCTGTTTCTCTCCAGTAGCAGTACGAAAACTGCATGCAACAAACTTTCTGATGCTTGAGCTGAGAAAAGCTGAAATTACCTATTTTGCATAAACGTACACACCTCGATAAGTTACATTTTCCTGGTTATAACTTCTTACCTTCAAGCTGACTGCATCTTCATCCAAAATTTGAAAGGAACAAATCAGACATTTGAATTGAGCTGTAGTGGAGACATTCTAGCAAGACATAAAGCCAAGTATCAAAAATGACTGACCATATTCTTCTGTGTTTTTTCACTGACAAAACTGGAGGGGAGAAAAAAAATGAGGTAAAAAAACCTTGTGAGTAACAAGCCCCAAAGCCTCTTTATGAAAATGGAAATGTTATTTGATATTACAAGTCAATAAGGCTGCATTGTTGACAGATCTCTCCCTGCCAAACACCCACTTGCATTTATTATGTTTTACAAATGCTGAACAAACCATGCAAGATCATATTGGGACTTAGAGCACAAGGTTACCATTAATAGCAGGGAATTAACAACCTGATAAGACATTACAAAACTGCCAAAATCAACTTGTGACCTGAGTGCACTCTGGGTTCAATTAGAACATTAAATTCTTCATGCACTTAATAGCCACATGCTATTAATAACAACGAGAAATCATCTCTGAAGAAACTGTTTGACAAAGAGGTTTATTTGGCAGTAGCATGTAGGGAAATCATCATTGAAATCTTCCACATACACTTGCAGGGCACAGGATAGCTCCGAGTCAGGAAATAGCTCTCTCTTCTATATTTGTAATATTAAATATTACAAAGTCTAGCCCAGCAACTACTTTTTCACTCCAGTAACTGGCATATCAAAAATGCACTTAGGGTCTTTAGTTTTAGTATTTTAAACAACTGTCATTGATTTTTTTTCTCTTCTTAAGCATAGAACCACAGAATCACTAAGATTGGAAAAGACCTTCTAGATCATCAAGTCCAACCTTTGGCCTAATATCACCTTGCCAACTAAACCAGTGCTAAGCAGTGCACTCACTGAATCACAGAGTAGTTCAGACTGGAAGGCACCCATGGAGATTGTCTAGAGGTGTCTGTTGGGGCAGGTGGCTTAGGACCATGTCCAGTGTCATTTTGAGTGGTTCCAAGAACAGAAATATCGCATCTCTGGGCAACTTGGTTTTGTGTTCAGAAGGATTACAATCAAATAAAAAGATAAATTGCTAATCTTTGCCTCAAATAGAAAGTCATACATCACAACTAGAGTTTTAGTTTGAATCATGAAGTGTAAGAGACAGCTAACATGTCCTCCCTGAAGCTGAAACTCACTTTGCAACTCATTTATTCAGGGTAATCAGTCAATAGATATGCAGAAGTGATGTGTTGATTTCCCCTTGTTTTTAATTTAGTCATTTCTGTTAGCTGCCAAAATTAATTAAATAAGGCACAGCTCTGAGAGCTTACATACTAATCAGAAATAGCAGGTGCTTTCTCTCAAAAAGCTGTCAGGAGCCCAGTTTCTGGGCCCTCCATGGTCTGGGAAAGTGACTGTGCAACTTTGTCTCTCAGAGGAGACACCTGTTGATTGGGAAACACCTAAACGTTGCCAGGGAAACTGGACAGCACCAGCAGAATAGAGTGAGGAAGCCCTAACCACACCCTGGGAGCTGCTTCAGGCCCTGATAGGCACCTGGAAGGTCAAGGGGACCTTGAACCAGCAGATCCCCACCTGTTAATCACAGAGCAGCATCAGCTGTAAACACCTCCCTTCAGGTCACCCTGCAAGGTAGAAGGCTGTGCCTCTCCAAGCCCACCACGAGCTCTGGGGATCTCCAAGCTTCTTGTCAATTGGAAACAAACAGGGATTCACAAGGTTTGTGGATTATTATCCCCCTTTTGTTTCGTTGGGAGTTTTTCTCAGCTGAATCTATTTAAATGAATTCATGCCAAATGACAATTGAGATAAGTCATTTCCAGCTGAAGTTCCAAATAATTCAGTTTCCTAAAAAAAAGACAACAAAAAAAATTCAGAACAAAACAAAACCAACCAAACAAAAACCCCCAAAGAACAAAGAAATCAACCCAAGACTCACCAATAAATGTCTGTCTCTATTTAAAGTTTATAGCAACAAGTAGACCTCACTGAGGTTATTTTAATCTTTTCTATTTTCTTCCAAACACTTTGGAGAAACTCTCTAAATTTTGAAAATGTAAGAAAAGGTTTATTCAGAATGCTGAAATTTGCAACTAACTTTAAAATTGTCTGCATTAGCAACAATGTTTGGCATGCACATAATACTCATTTCATCTGAAAACCTGTTGTTTTGGGTTTTTTAGGTTTTTTAAAATTTTGTCAGAATCTACAGACCCATCTGTGAAGTATGTAATTTAATAATATTCAGTAATGATGAACTAGACTGTAATTTAAGGATTGTCATGTGAGTGTTAAACTGGTAAGTTGTTGAGTTGATTCTCTTTGAATTATGTCCATATAATGAGGAAAGTGAATTTAGCTTGTAAAACAATTAGGGGTCTTTATATGTATTTTTTAAGGTGAACTTCTTTCTTCCTGAAGTGAATCCTCTAAAAGTAAAAGTAGTAGGTAACTTAAGAGACTAAAAGATTAGTGATAGGTAAAATGGTGTGAAAGAAATAAAGAATTTTCAAGGCCACTAATACTGCATATCTTAAAATTACATGAGGCATCAAGGTAATACACATAGCACTCTTCATCCCCCGATCATTTTTTAAAAGGTGTTTGATGTACAAATACCAGGTGTACAAACTGACTTCCATGGACTTTGCCTCCAATAATGGTCTTGCCTCATGAAAAATTGTGTCTGGGAGGGAAAACATAAAGGTTGGCATTTCAGAAGTTCCTCTTCATAGCACTAAATCTGGGAGCTGATGACTCCCTTAAGCTCTTCACCTGCCTCACACAACAGAGTACCAGTTACTGTTCAAATTTTCTTCTTGTCCTCAACCACCAAAGCAACAAAGGCAGTCAGTTTTAGACCCACAAACTCAATGACAGACTTCCTACTGGTATCAGTGAAACCAAATTTTTCACTGAAATCTACTCCTAACAGACAAGTGTTCCATTTGTGTATCTGAAAATGTTTCATGTGGTGACTGTGTTTCACAGTACTTTTGAGATGCAGGTAAATATTATTTAGGATTTTCAGATCTTATTAAAACCATCCTGGGTCATGAGTCCACAACAGAACCAGCAATAGATTTCCAAACAACTGAATTCCATATTCCCTCATTAAAAGGAAGTATGAACTATTACATGTCAGCAATATTGCCTTTGATTTATTAAGCCTAGCTGCTGACTCTCCTTTTTTTTTTTCCTTTTTATATTTTAACAGGGCTATTTTTATAGACACTTTCATAGAACTTTTCCCTACCAGGTACCACACTGAGGTAGGCTGGAATTGATGAGATTAACAGTCATCTCTAATTTAGGCTCCTCCTGAGAAGCCCCAGTAATTTTTGAGACAAAAATACAAGTGTACATCACCACCGGAATTTAAAGGCATACGTGAATATACTTAGGAATTTGACCTATTTGGAAAGACAGCTTCCCTGAGTATGATGGAGTGGGTGTACCTACATGTGAGAGTGAGAAGCACAGCAAAGGTATGAGAAGGAAAGGACCAGGATAGGCTATGACTGAAACAGAGAAGGGGAGAGAGAGTTTCTTCATCAGATGGGAGAAGGGACATCCTGTGCTGCACTGAAGCCAGGGAGACAGGATTCTGCACTCCTTGTGAGAAAATACTAGGGCAGCAAAAAGGACCTGGGATTTTGGCTAGCAGCACAATACAACCCTGAGAGTTTTAAAGCATATAACTATCCTCAGAATCCAGACTGATGTTCCTTCCTCACAAAATAAATTTCAAAATCACATTTAACATCAACCTTTTCAATAAAATTGTTTGAAACAATCAAATATCTTATTTTTACAATAATGCTCCAGTAAAAAACTTACTGGAAGTCAATTAGGTTTTGTTTAGTTTTTCAAAATGTCATCACTGCTGCAATTAAAATATCTTAAAAAATATCAATTTTAACCATTATACCACCTGATAAATGCCCTAATAACAAGGGCCTTACTAAACATGAAGTAAATCCTCATAAGGCTTAACTGATATTTATTTTATTTCTACAATTGAATTTCAAAAATTACATTTTTTCACATTTATTCACTGGAGTCTCAGATCCTGCTTCACATCAGAAATAATTGTCACGGCTTTTGCTGTTGCTGGGGAAGACAAGAGGATTCTTTGTATGTCTTTTTATTACATTGTCAATATATTAATACAAGTTATATGAACAAACCTAAAGAGACAAAGAGCTATTTGTTATGTTATTATCCAGAGGTGAAAGCACAAATCTTAGGAAAAAAAATGCAGGGATCGCAGCTGAACAAAAGGTCTAAGCAAGGCAGGCTTCGACACCTGATTATATGCAAACCCAGCAGCGCAGCCGTGCAGGGATTCCCTTCTTCTGTTTGCAGACAAGGATTGAATGAGAAGTGGTGAGATAACAAGGAAGCGTGCAAGCTTAATGATATGCCTATTTTTTCTATCAGTTGCTAATCTGTAGCTCTGGTGATGATTACTATTTAATCTCCAGAGAGATGCTATTCAGAAACATCAAAATGACATACAATTGAATGCCTTGTGTTTCTGCAAGTATTGGGGCCAGATTGTCAGGGCCGGCAGCCCCAGAAGGGAGAAAGTCCTCCTATTTCATTCGGCTCTTTTCCCCGCCCCGAGCGGTGCCTTCCAGCAAATGGCAAGAGGAGGCTGAGCCCAGCCTGCTCACCTGATATGCCGTAGGGAAGGGACAGGAGGAGCCGAGCTCCCGGGCTGCGGCTGGTGGCCAGCGGAGCGAGTGGCTGCGCTCCCGGGAGCAGCGAGCCCTGCGCGGGGGCAGTGATGCTGCGAGAAGGCAGTGTTGGCTGCTCGGTGCAGGAGAACGGAAAGAAAAGTGAAAACCTTGCCTTATTAAGGCTCGCCTTATTTTCTAGTTTGCTCTTGCAATAAAACAACATGGAGGTGCCACCCACACACATCCATTTACAGGGGTGCCAGGGCACTTTCTGCTCACCACGAGCCAGCCTGTTTCTCTTTTTGGACCCGCTGAAGTCAATTCGCTCCCTGCTGCGCACAAGAGCTGCTCGCTGTACAAACTGCAGCATTCACTGGTAATCACACCCCTATTGGCATGGCTGCAACTTCAAGAACTAGTCTTAGTATAGCCTTCTTTCCAGCCTACTAAACGTGCAGCTGGGTGTCCTGGAGGAGTAGGATGCTTTTTCAGCTACCACTACACTATGACTGGTCCTGGATCTATCTAGGTTACATCTAGTTTGTGTATGTTTCCATGAGCAGCAATTGCATGTCTGGATTTCAGAGCAAACAGCCCAGTGTCTCCTCCAGCTGTCACATCAGGCACTCCATGTGCAGAAGCTCAGATCTCTGATTTGGGTACCAGTCACTAGAATTGCCAAAACTTCCAGAAAACATCTGATTTAGAGAAAATTTAGAACCATTTCATTCTGGTGTGGAAGAATTTATATAGATGATCCAAGCTCTGCAAATTTAAAATACCTTCCTTCAAGAAGATAGAAATTACCACAGATCTGTATATTTTGTGTGGGTTCATGGTAGAGCCATGGATCCTTCCTGCTGACAAAGGTTTGTGCCAAAGACACTTTGGAAATCCAAGTCTGGTGTCAGTTCCTTCTTTGTGAAAGTGCTCATAACTTGGGCATGTTAACATTTTTTTGTCTAGATGTCACTTCTTTGGGGCAAGAAGTCTTCCCAGTTCTGAAGAGCAACACATCCCATGTCCAAGTGACATCCTCTACATATGTGCACTTTCATGCAAGATGTTCTAAATTCATTTTGGTACCTCTTTGTTGCATGACTTGGGGGACATGGCTCCTGCCAGAGTTGTTCTAAAAGATTTGCACCTACACACCATAGCATACTCCTGGAAAAGCTGACAGCCCATGGCTTGGACAGGAGCACTGTTTGCTGGGTCAGGAACTGGCTGGATGGTCGGGCCCAGAGAGTGATGGTGAATGGTGCTGCATCCGGCTGGCAGCCAGTCACCAGTGGTGTCCCTCAGGGGTCTGTCCTGGGGCCAGTTCTGTTCAATATTTTTATTGATGACATGGATGAGGGTATTGAGTCCTTCATTAGTAAATTTGCAGATGACACTAATCTGGGAGCTTGTGTTGATCTATTGAAGGAAGGAGGGCTCTGCAGAGAGACTTGGATCAGTTGGATGGATGGGCAGAGTCCAACAGGATGAAGTTTAATAAGTCTAAGTGCCGAGTTCTGCATTTTGGCCACAAAAATCCCCAGCAGCATTACAAACTGGGGACAGTGTGGCTGGACAGTGTCCAGGCAGAAAGGGACCTGGGGGTGCTGGTCAACAGCCGACTGAGCATGAGCCAGCAGTGTACCTTGGTGGCCAAGGCTAATGGCATCCTGGCTTGCATTAGGAACTGTGTGGCCAGCAGGAGCAGGGAGGTCATTCTTCCCCTGTACTCGGCACTGGTGAGGCCGCACTGAGTGCTGTGTCCAGTTCTGGGCCCCCCAGTTTAGGAAGGACGTTGAGATGCTTGAGTGCATCCAGAGGAGGGCAACAAGGCTGGTGAGGGGCTCGGAACACAAGCCCTATGAGGAACGGTTGAGGGAGCTGGGATTGTTTAGCCTGGAGAAAAGGAGACCCAGAGGTGACCTTATCACTCTCTACAACTTCCTGAAAGGAGGCTGTAGACAGGCAGGGGTTGGTCTCTTCCACCAGGCAGCAACTGACAGAACAAGAGGACACTGTCTCAAGCTGCATCAAGGAAGGTATAGGTTGGATATTAGGAAAAAGCTTTTCACGGAAAGAATAATAAAGTACTGGAATGGTCTACCCAGGGAGGTGTTAGAGTCACCATCTCTGGATGTGTTTAAAAAAAGACTGGACATGGCACTTGGTGCCATAGTCTAGTTTGAGGTGTTAGGGCATGGGTTGGACTCGAAGATCTTGGAGGTCTCTTCCAACCTCGTTATTCTGTGATTCTGTGAACGCTGCACAATCACTGCACACGTAGGCAGAGTGTGCTGAAAGACTTTAGTGGTGAGAATGAAACAGGCAATGCTTTAATAGTATATACAGGAGAACTATTTCTTCTCTGTACTAATAAAAAAACAAGTTATCAAGTGGTACAGGAATCACCACTAATTTTTCTGGGCTGTAGACCTCATGCCTCCCTCTGAGACTGTTTCCTGGGGGTGCAGAGGTCTGTGTCACTGCAGCTGGGCAAACCAAAACTCCTTTAAAGCTCAGTGTTGCATTAATGCTGCTTTGGGTGCCTGCTGGTATAAAATCAGAATGGTGTATGACTTTGGTGTGAATTGCACATGAAGCATGGATGCTATTTGTATGTTAATAACTGTGTGGCCTTTTGCATTCCTTATTTATTCTCTGTGCTTCGTCCAGATGCAAGCAGGTAAAGTGACCTGCATTTTCCTCTGACACATCACACATGGCACTGCCCAAGCTCAAAGTGTGCAATCAACTTTTTCCCTACTGCATACAAACACAAACACACAGACAATCACCGTGGCTGATGCAGGAGCAGCCTCCTTCCCTCCTCCCCGGCTGCCTGGCAGATGGCACAGCAGCAGCACAGCTTCACAGCTCCAGGACCAAAGGAACAGATGTTGGATTACCACACACTTTCTAGAGCTTTAATCTTTGAAGAAATTCTGGATCTTACCTGGCTTCTCCTTTCCTCCTGTCATTCACAGAGGAGGCAGGAGCCTCTGAAAACAAGATTATGCAGGCCCTCAGCACAGCCCGGAGCCACAATGTCAGCAGGGATAACGACAGTGTGGTTAATAATGGCTGAAATACGTGTAAAGGTGCAATCCTTCTGAATGAGGATTTTTGAGGAAAATTACAGGGGTGGAAAATTGGGTTGAGAAAGATTTTAACAGGAAAAATATTTTAGTTTCTTAAAATGCTACCTTGAAAAATGTTACAGGGTGAGCTGGTCATATCTTAAGTGGAAACTGAAAATGCAGAGAGCTATTTGAAAGATAACTAGATAATTATAGAGAAGGAAACATGTTAAAACCAAAGGATCATCTGCTCTCCTTCTTGTTCCCTATAGGTGACTGCCACTTTTGAGGCCAATTTGCCATTAGATTAAGTGGTTGTGGACAAAGAGCATCTTTTAACAAACCCCAGATCCAGAATATATTTTCAATGGACAGACATGGGTAGGGTAGCACCCACAATCAAATCCACAGCTAAGATTTGCTTCATTTTATTTGTAAGTCAAATTTTAGTTATATTGAGGCCAAACTGTCATGAGTGGTGTAATCACAGCATTGTATCATCAATTAATTTACATAATCAGTGGATTTTATCCTTAGAGAGCTTGATCTCATTTGATCTGAAATAAATTCATAGTAATTTCAAGGAGTTTGAGCAATATATTCGTGCATTTTAGCAGATGTACTCACGGTCATGACTCAATTTTGAACTAAAATGTTTTAAGCCGGGACAGATTAAATAAATATAACAGGAAGGAAATAATTGATTTGGAAGCTGGTAATATTTTGCTCAGTGAGATCCAAATAAGACCTGGTTGCATAAATATTTATTATTTATATCCAAGTCCAAAAAAAAAAAGAAAAAAAAGAAAAATCACTCCTCTTTATTTGATTCACATTGCATTTTTCTCTTTCTTAATTAAAAGGGCAATGTTAAACTTTCTTTTCGGTTACAAATTACTTCAAATGATTATTGAGTTGTAGTTTAAATGAATTATTCAAAGTTTAATATTAAAGGTCTCATCCTAACATTGAGAGATGGATTATTTCTTTCTGAAGTGTAAAAGCTATACTCCAAAAACATGCAGCTTTCAATCACTTGGTTTTATAGATTATTTTTGTAGGGGCTGAACCTCAGCAAATGCATCCTTTCTTTTCCTGTCTTTTTACAGCTAGTGATAGAGACCTGAATACCAAGAAACTTTTAAAGCAGTCAAAAAGAATATATTAAAGGTCCATCCACACATTCTGAATTATGGTTTCACCCATCTACTAAGAGTCACATTTAACCAGCCTCTCTAAGAAAGTATTTTTAACATATGAGAAGCCCTGAGAGTACTGCAGGCAGATGCAATGCCTGTCCCTGTTTCCCTGAATTGAAGGAGGCTGCTAACAGGAAAATTTCATTTCCTTTTCATTATGCGGCTGCTGGCTGTCTGAGCTGGCTGATACAGGGAGGATATGGGCAGGGATGTCTTCATGAGTTCTGAGGAAAGTGCTAACAGGATTTATACATTATCAGAAGACCACTGAAGTTCAAGAATATGAGAGGGACACTTACATGTTTGCAAATATAGGTGTTATCACTGGTGCCAAAGACAGTCAGCAACGTCTGTAGTTAGGTGTTTTTGTTATTTCACTTAGTTTGCTTATCTGAAAATAGAGACATAACTATTACTAGGGATAGATGAAGACTGGACAAATTTTCATGAAAAGAATCCCCCCATTTAAGATAATAAACTCCTTGAACTTGCAGGATGCTTTGATTTTGATGTGCATTTTCCCTCTTCTTGGAAGTTCCATGTCTTGTTGGCATCTACAGTTGTGGTAGTATGTGATGCCAGCTTTGTGTTCATTCTGGAGAAGGCAACTGCACACTTAATTTAAGGGCTCTGCTCTCTGCTGCATTTGGGAGTTGTTGAAAGGATAATTGGAGATGGTTTACCTTAGTTTGCCTTTCTTCCCCAGCAAATGTCTTCTGCAACTTGTGTGACACTCAAATCACAGGTTTCCTCGTGCTGTTGTCCATGGCTCCTTCCCTGTGTCAGAAGAATTCCCCTTGCACAAAAGCTTTTTAGTTTTCGTAATGGATTTTTCACAGAAATCTTCCCCATTTGAAAGCATGGTTCAGGTATCTTCTCTGAAAGAAAAGAAAAAAGCAGTTGATAGAAACATAGATCTGGTGGGAATAGTTTAAATCATTGATCTGGACGCTTGCAAACATAGAAGCTATGTAATAAATGTTTAATACCAAAAGCACAGTTCACTCATGGTATCCACAAAACATTTCCCAGCACTCCAGAAAGAGAATAAAGGTTGTATAAAGCTCCAAAGTTAGAGGCAATATTCAAATACAAACCCACAACTTCTACCCGCTGCTTTACCCCATTTTCTAAGTATCAATCCTACCACAGCCCTGTAAAGCAAATGTTAGATAAGTAGCCTCTATTTCACCTTTCAATGATAAGGTCGTTCCCAAAGTTAAATCCCTGCCTCTTCTTTGCATTGTTTGTCAAGGATACATAGAGAAAGGAATAATACAAAATCATCTTAGTTTGGAATTCCCTGAGAGCTCACTGGGAAAGATGGACATATTATTGTTGGCCTGTTTTCAATGCTGCTGAAATAATGCTTGTCACATTTCTTTTCCTTGCGGAAGCTGAGACCTTGCAGCATCCATGGGATGGTCACTTTCCTTAAAGGAACTTTTTAACTTTTCTCCATGGGAGGAAAAAGAGCTCAGAAATTTTTATCTTCCAAGAACTTCCCCAGAGAAAAGGAGGGAAATATAAAGATGAAGAAAGACGAGATTTAGACAGTTGTCAGAAAAAGACAAAAATGTTATACCTCAGTTATACCTCATAGCTGTTGGAGTAAGAAGCATGCAACCAATATAATGCAATTGTCTGTATGTGGCCACCAACCCAGGACTGCAGCTGGAAGAGCAGAGGAGCAGGAGGTCATGGGATGTCTGACCTCCTTCTTTCAATGATGCAGAAATACTTTGCAGGCTGCAAAGCTGAGAGGCAAGAATATTGTAATCATGGAAGGACAATGCAGTGACCATGTCAGCCTCACACAACAGCTGGAATCATTTGGTGTGACACACAAAGTCAAGAATATATAGAAAGCCCTACCAGCCTTCCAGCTACCCTTACCCTTGAACTACACTCAGGTCCTTACCTTCAGTAAATTGCAAAATAACACTATGGGTATTCTCCAAGTCTGAGCAGCTTCTGAAAATGAGTTGTAGCCTCAAAAGTAACTTCCACCTTGACACGGAGTTCTAGCTGCTTGGATTTGAGTCTGCAACTTCCATGCTTCCCTTTACTGAAAACTTGACATTGTTGTCTGAGGAGGGGAGACCCCAGGAGAGTTGATTTTTTTGTTTTTTGGTTGTTATTTTTTTGTTTTCCTTTGAAAATACTGAGAATTGCAATGTTTGAGACCTCAGCAATTAAAGTTACCAATTTACAGTTATTTAATAGTGGATGGATTATGAGGGTCTGTGTATCAAGACAAATTAGCACTCATTAATGTAGAGAGGGATCTGCATTAAGTGTTGGGTAAATATTCCTCCCATGAAGGAGGAGGAATGCAGTGTGCTCACTGCAAATGCATGGCTTTAAAAGTGGAACTAATAATTTTTCCTTTTCTTCATAGTACAAGCTCACCTAGGAGCTGGTGTTCAGTTTCTCAGATACTATAAACCCATACAGTTTTTTAGGCTGCTCTTTGGGACACAGAGGCTTCCAGCCACTCCAGCTACTGGTGCCATTTATTCTTGACTCCTAACTGCATTTTGCCACAATCCCCCTCTTCTGCTGATGTAAGTTATGAAATGCTTTTAATTTGTATACCAAATAAATAAAGTGATTCAACTCAAAAAATTAATCTTCAAAAAGAAGGGAGTATTGCTTTCCTGAGTGGTGTTTGCTGAAAAGCAGTTTTTTTCCTGGGAAGAGGGTAAGCCCTGGAAAGGTATGATTCAGCATCAGGCAAGGGTAACACCATTGCCTTAATGTACCATTCTAGCTAATAAACGGAGCAATTGAAAAGATAATGAAAATTAGGTCTAATCCTAAGTAAATAAAACACCTGGCTACTTGAACTGTCCCCAGTATATTCTGACCTTCTTACTTTGTGCTTTGCTTTGAATTGCCTAGGACCCCCTACAATATCCTAGAAACCATGGGTACATTGAGGAGACTAGCCAGGCATCCACAGCAAAGATCAGATTAGTCCAACATCTCTCAAGAACGGTTTAGAAATAATTGATTCTCCTTTGGGACCAGGGAATGGAAAAGAAGCCCTCTCAAGCTCTCTTTGATCTTGTTATCTTGTTTATTGTATTATCTTGTAGTCAGTTCAGATGTAGCACAAAAGAAAGCAGACTCTGTCACATATTACTTCTTTTGCTGCTCTCTCAACTTACACTCAGATAAAAGCAGCTAAGACTACAATTCTTTGATTTTAGTCTAGAAGAGAGATTCTTTAGGGGCAACTAAGAATCAGAGATTCTTGTTGCTAAGTATTAAATTTGGGGTTTACAGGCCATATCTCACAGTCATAGCCTTCTGGTGGCCAAAATGACTGGGTGACTCTCGATGTGAAAACTTGTTCTCTCCTGCTTACAGCTGGGCTCAAATGGGATTTTTTCCTTTTCCCCAGCCAGCGTTTTATTCCAGGTCAGCCCAATTCAAAAGTGCAGGAGGGTCCTGAATTATGCTGTGTTCAAAAATGAGTCTGAAGAAGAGGTCTGCAGGGGAGAAATAGCTCAGTTATGCAAATGAATAGAGATATAAATGGATGTTGATGGATTTCTCTTCTTGCTCTAGAAACAAGAACTGCATGAGCAGGGGATGCAGCAACACCTGTGCAGAGACTACTCTGTTCCTGACAAAATATGAAGGACTGAAGTGGGAGGGTTGGGTTAGGTGTTCTGGAAGGAAAGATAAAAATATTATCCTTATGGTTTTAGGGAGGTTTTATAGTGCTTTTGTCATTGTTGTTCTCATTGCTGATACACTGCCCATGTAAGGAAAAATGAGTGAGTTTTCAGCCTGTGCTCCTGGGGACAGATATGGCAATGGAAGAAGAGGGAAATTCAAAACATGTCTGTATGTCTGTAGAGGAACTCAAGCTCCAAAACTGCTTGTTGCTGCCATGGAACCTACATTTAGAATAAAATGAAAATATGAGATAACATTTTCTCTGCTTTTAATCTATTTGCTTTTCCTATGGCATGTGTCATCTCAGCAAGGTCAGACTTGCCTGGGAGCATCTCAGCCTAGATGCTTTGCCCTCTCTGCATCTTCTTGAGTGCCTGCCCTCCAGCCCAGATATCTCCTCAGGGGGTTTTCTCAGCCGTGTGGAAGCACTTCCACCTGTGTACCTTTAATTTTTCTGCAATGAAATCATCACCCTATGATATGCCCCTTCTTGATACGGATATTTCTTGGCAATGCTTCCACCAAGACTGTCCTTTCCTTTCAAACAGCCCAGGTTCGGAGTTTAGATAAAGCTGAAAGGAGGAAAGGAGGGGATTTCGAGGCTTTAGATTTTTACATTTGCTCTTCTGAATGTTTATGTGCAGGTAGTTAGCTGAACCCAAAGACACCAAGAGTTCACTTTTGCTTGAAGATGTTGAGGTACATCTTTACCATCGGGCCTTCAAGTGTTTCTGCCTATGTTGAGTACAGGAAGGGGGGTTTAGGTGAGAGACAGCTGGGAAGAGAGAAGCAGCACAGCTGTCCAGAAGTCATCATATATCTGCACAGTCTTTTTTTTTTTTTGCTACTTAAAAATTGGAACCTTAATGGAAAATGGGGCGTCATCGTGTGATGCAACATAGAGATATGATGTACAGTGAGGGAAGGAAGCAACATTACTCCTTACCATCAGGGTGGAGGGGTTTTCAGCCACTGGGAGCTGGCAGAAGGGGTTTTACCCCTCGTGTGCTGACACAAAGAAGCCCGGAGGTCAACGCTGAAACCCCTCTGGAAGGCGGCACTCAGTACCCATCACACAATGAAAAAGGGGTAGAGCTCCTCACCCAAAGGGGCTGTATCCTTCTGTCGCTATTAAGCTGGCACGCAGGCGAAGGCAAAGAAGTAAAGAGAGGGGCCTCTCCTTATGTGTTCCATACAGGCTTATTCCCGAGAAATCACAGGGATGAAGAGGTCAATTGGTGGGAGGATCCAGGGATCTCATACTGGGTACAGAATAGGTGGGGAAAGGGATCTCAGCCCATGGGATAGAGACAAGCGGGTGGGATTGACAGCAAAGGAACCATTGGGAACAACACATAAAACAGAGCGACAAACTATTAACCACTCAGGGGAAAACATGCAAAAGGCCAAACAAGGGACTCATGGGTTCTCACCATAACTGAAAGTTACATGCTAAACTTGGGTTGCTGACCACCACAGCTGGCTGGCTGAGTTATGCTCAGGATGAAGAGTAGCTGCAGCCACCTGCACCGCTACGTCAGGGCTGTGTGCCAGCAATAGCTGCACAGTATTGCAGCAGCAGTGAATTGTCCTGCCACAGACTAAGGCCACCAGGAATGAAGGACACAGGGCAGGACAGACCTTCCTGTCTCTGACTTTTGCCATCAGGCAAAGGCTGTTCTCAAACTTGCTGCCCTTCCTGCACTGTTCCCCAAATTTCAACGCCAGCTGCAACTAATCTTTTACACACCACTTTAATCTAGCAATTGGTCTGGCAGGCTACAGAAGACTAAGGCAACCAAAATATCACTGAAAATCAGCATGATTACTGTCTGTGAGCTGGTCTCTCATCTCATTTGGGCTTCCCATCCTAAATTTTTACCTAGCAGGCTATTTTCTTTTAAGGTTGGGGTTTTTTTTCTTTTTTTTTTAGTATTTTTTGAAACCTATATGTGGAGCTTACTTTCCACTTACAAGCTGATGCAAGGGCTTATTTGTTCATAGCAGGCAGGGCAGCCCTCTTTCCTTATTCTAGATATTTTCCTAATTAGTTCAACAATTTAACCAGCTCAAATAAAGGTAGTTATCTTCCACTTTGATAAATTTTACTCCACAACATAACAGTATCAGAAAAAAATTGTCTCTCAATTTACCTACCTCATACATTTAATGTTGTCAGAAACTCATCTAAAAGATACAATAAGAAAAACTATACTGACATTCAATAAGAGTTGTTCAAAATTGCAGTAAAATGAATTTGTTGCATAGTTTTAAATAAAAGCAATTAGAATGACTCCTGAAAATGCTGAAACTTCATTTTGATTTTTTTTTAAATAAAATATTTCTTTTTTTTAAAGCTGCCTGATATCTTTTATTGGGGGAGCAGGGATGATTTTCTCCTAGCTATAAGTAAAAGTTGAAGGAAAATTCTCAGGCAAAATTTTAAACTAGGCAGTGTTATCAGAGAGCTCAAATACTTGCAAGGGCAAATTCAAACTACAAATACAACAAAAACAAAAAAGCTTGTGTTTGCAGTCCCATTATGCAGATATTAATGCACTGGTTTACTGTTACTTTAGGAAAGTAATATAAACGCATGGGTGAAAATTCTGGGGGACAGAGTGACAGGTAAAAGCAACTTGTAGAGAGCAGTAGCGCCCGTGAATGCCCAGGCGGGACCCCTGCCTCCTGCTTCTGTTTGGAGAGGTGCTGCTGCGTTAACATCTGCTCCCGCCGCGCTCACACACAGCTGCTCTGCCCGGCTTTGCAGACCTCAGGTGCTGTGGGTTATGGGTCTGCAAGCACACAGCCTTTCTTGGGTTTGGAGGAAGAAGGGCAGTCCCTGACTCGCAAGAGTCTGATGGCAGCGCTTTCCCGCAGACTTCCCAGCTGTGGTTTGCCCTGCCCCTGCTTTGGCTACTTTCTCACCCGGATCTGCCATCTGCCTGGCTGGGTCTGTGGCATTTCCTGGCACACACCGCAGCCTCCTCGGGGCTTCCTTTTGGGCTTAGGATGCTTCCTCCACAACCATCACAACGGCCGTGCCTGTCTCTCCTAAATGCTGAATCTTTTCTGACTGCTTTCCTGCAGCTTCTTGCGCAAGAGAAAAGTCTTTCCCAAAACATTATTGGCACTCTTAATGAGCAAACAGATGTTGTCAGGAAATCCCACTCTTGTCAAGCCTGCGTGGCTGGGTGTGCACAACCCAAACATCTTTCCTTCAGCTCACAAATTGCTTGTCTTCTCTGCGTGGGCAGTTCTACTTCCCATTGATTTTGGACACTGTTACCAGGGGTTTTAGCTTTGTTTAAAAAAAAAAAAAGTTTAACCTTTTTCTGTTCTGTAAGAATAAGCTATGTCAGTAGTACCTATACACTACAACAGTTTTTATATGAGGATTTTTTTCTTCCACGAGAGGGGAGCATGCAGAAGACAATGTTAAAGAGACCTCTCTGCCCACAAATCACACTGCAGTGAATTTCTGTGTCTCTGCTCTTAGACTGGCTAAATATACATTAATGTAATTTAACCTGTTTTCTCTGAAGTTTAGATTAAGGCCCGTTACATCACAAATAAAACAGACCAAAACTGATAGAGGCATTTATAAGCAGTTATGGTTATCATCCAATGTCTGACGATTTGTTTTACATCCCTAACTCAATTTTGTGTCCAAACCTAGAGGAGGAACATTTTACTTGCAGCACTAAGGGCAGTTTAATGCAATTTCTGTCTGTAAAGTAGATCTGAAACTATTTCATTCACCTTATCTGGGAATACACAAATTGTCAGAGGGTCCAGGACCCTCTAGTATAAGTCATTTGTAGTTAAACTTATATTTTTCCCCTTGAAGCAGGTCTCTAGCTTTGATGCTATTAGTGTGGTTTTCTGGTTTTGGAAGACATTTCATTCATTTTGTTGACTTTGGCAAACATTAACCTAATTTCTTGTCCATGTTCTGAGACATTTCCATGAAACAGTCATTCTCTTTAAAAATTTAGGCTGGATGCTCTCACTCAGATGTACAGGACTTAAAACCACTAGTTGAATATTGATTATGGATACCACTCTGTTGAGTTTTGTTGTTGGAATCTTTTTTATGATTGAAAAGTGGAGAATCTAACACACAAAGATTTTTAAAATTATTACACCAGCAGTAGAGTAATTCACGTTTTTCTTGTGATTTCATTCCATATGATTTTTGGGATCATACCTAAATGATTGTCAGTCCTTAAAATCTACAATTCAACCCAATTATATTAATGTAAACCTGAAAAAAGACTCTGACATTAAATAATTTGGTAACCTGTTCATTTTTTCCCTATTCTCCAAGTCTGTTACAAGCTCATGCTGCTCACAACTGGCCCTAAAGCTCATCACTTCAGTAATTTTCCTCACATTCACTTCCAGAGTGCATTTCTGAAGCAAATCACCTGCACTTACTGTACATTGGCATATTTTGTGAGAAAGCAGAAAACTGGTCCCTTTTTTACATAAAATAAACAAACCTGGAAGACATGTTCGAGAAGCACACCTCACATTGTGAGAACCAGGAAGTTTTCATTCAACCTGATTATATCTGGTTCAAAGAAATCACCCCAAAACATATCTGGGACAGAAGCAGGGTGCTCTGCACCATCTTCTTTGCCCTGCAAATAGTGTTCTGCTTGGCTGCAACATTTGGTAAAGACTGAAGAAGTCAACATTTGATGTGGTTTTTTTTCAACTGTAGATGCAAAAACTTTATTATGTAATTATATATCTATATATATATATTCATGCACCAACCTGGCTTTGGAGATGTCGCATGAAAAAAATAAAGTATGAAAATTATGCTTCCCAGCAAAGAAAATTTTATGGAAAAACCATTATAAGTTTTAATGCATGGAAATATAACCTTATAACTTTATAATCCCTTTGGTCTAAGAAGTTATGAATTTATTTAAAATATCACTTCTCATTATGCTATTAATACACATGTGCCTAGGGTTCTACAAGTGGGCCAAAAATATCCTAGGGTGAATAATAAACATTTCCAGAGAACAGTCAAAACTGCTCTGACATCATCAGAAATGTATTATCAGGTGGTGGTGCAGCACTGGCTCTGGCTGGGTATTTAGAAAGCATTATGAAATTACCTAATGCTATCAATGATGTTACATATGGGGATACACAAATGCTTTGGCCAGACTCTCTTTAGGGCAGAGCCCCCAAAATGCATAGTCACTCTTCCAAAGAGCTTCCAAACCAAGAAATAGATGTGATGAGAATGGAAAAGGCCATGGTAGATATTTCAGCAGCTGTCCAAAACGCCACAAATCTTTGGAGAAAAATCTTCCAGAATTTTTTTAGTCTGTACTTCAGGCCTTCTCTGTAACCTGTTAATCCTTCCTTCATAAAGGATTTGAGGAGGGATGGGATATCAAGAAGAAAGTGAAAATACATTGCATTTATCTGTACACAAGCATCTGTAATTATGTGGCTTTTGGTGTTCATCCTTTGTTGGCATCTTGCTAAAAATGGTTCTAACTATCCCTGAAGCAGGGCCACGAAGCTTGGGGAACTGAGCACACAAAAAGATTGACCCATGTGAACAAATTCTAATACACTATTCACTAATTTGTGTAATATTTTACCCAATAAATAATTTATTTGATCAATAAAGCTATTCTTTTTTGTAATGAATAATGAACCAGTATGAAAAGTGAAAGGTTTAAAGACCCCAGACTCTTCCTGTGAGGCTATCTGTGGAATAGACAGTTTTCATCAGGGCTAACAGTGATAGACTGGATCTTGAAGTGAATAGTTAAAGTAATGACTCTGTTACCCAGAAAATTATTCCCCAAAGAGTAGGATGGACAAAAGATTTTATTGATTTTTATTTCATATTTTAATGATGTGTATTTTAGCCATGTCTTCTCTGCCAGGTGAACCTCTGTCTTCTTCTTATGAAAGCGATGATATCATGAAGCAGTTATCACAGAGTAGTTGTTACTTTTCACGATCCCAGCTGTTTCATTATAAGAATAAAAAGATATTGGATACCTGCCAATTAAGTAAATGGAATTGCCATTTTCATTTATTGCAATAGCCAGTTTAACTTGGATTCATAATGTTTTTTGTTAATGTAGACAAAGTGACAGCACTGGCAAGAGAGAGTATTTTTATGAGCAGAATATGTGTGTTAAAATATTCAGTCTTTTCAGAGGATTCACAGATGTTTTGGTTTCAAAATGCAAGTTTTAAATGATCACTACGGTTCTGGTGTCTCCTACCTGTCCACTGACGCCAGATCCCCCACCCCTCTGCTCATCTTTCTGGTGTTTGGTGCAGAATGATCAATAAGAGGGAGGGCTACATGGGCATATTTTCCCACCTACTTCCTATTCCTGCTTTCCAGTTAAAATGCTGAATAGAATTATAAACCCATTAAGCAGTGTTAAAATGCATTAATATCAGAGTGCTCTTTTTCAAAACTGGATCACTTTACAACAGAGCCACATCTTCCTTTAGCGTACATCAGGAAAGGCTTACGGAAAGCAGATATAATCAGCTAGAGAATTTTTTAAAATTATTTCCTCTAGAGAATGAAATGCATCACAGTTTCTATTACCTACACAAAATTTCCATCGGAAAAAGGATTAAAAATTATTTTTAATTTGTTGCACTTACTATCAAAGTGTGATGCTATTTCAAAAATGCCATAAATGTCTATTGCCAAGCTTGGAGACTCCACGTGTGGAGGCCCTTTTTGGGACAGAGGCATAGGTTTGTGACAGAGGATGTATTTGGAGTGTAAGGCAAGGAAGTTTGTGGAAGAGCGGGTGGGTCTTGAAGGAAGAAGGAGGATTCAAGCATGGTGTTGTGCACTGCTCAGTCATGTGCTAAATGTCCAGATTAAGGAAGGCATTTAAAGAAATGGTTATATTCACCTGAAGAAAGGGCAGAGCCTTCCGAAAACCCTTTTAGCAGAGCAGCGCTGTATCTCCTGTTACCTTTGATTGCAGATGCCTTTGAGGAAGAAAAGTAACAACATGGAAGGGAGAAGAGAGACAGTGGGTGTCCGAACATCCTCCTCCACAAGCTGGAGCTGAAGTAGTAGAAGAGTTCTCCACTCCACTGTGTCATCTGGTATTTGGGGTGCTTTGCTTGGCACATGCCAAGACATTTGCAGGAATAAGTGACCAAGATGAGTTCAGCTCAAAATAAACTCTGTTTGAACTGGCTATTTGAGCTCCGAATTAGATTTTTCCCAGGAAAAAAGTAGTGTGGTTCTGAACAATAGTAAGTGCAACAGCTAGGCTTCAAATGCTGAGCCACAATCAGAAAACTCAGCTTCTCGTTAATTAGAAACATACCCCTTCAGCAAAATTACAGACAAAGGCAAGAAGCAGACACACAAAACTATGAAGCAAAGCAGAAAGTAAACAATTAATGCACTTCAGCTTTGTATTTTTCTGTTTATCTTCCTCTGAAATGTTTATACAGATTCCTTGTTCTAATATCCGAATATCCTTGAAAGCACATTTCCTCATCTCATGACAGGCAGAGGGAAAATGGTTATCCCCATTTCACAAGGGGAGAACTGAGGCAGGAAAAGATTGTGATCAAAATGAGTTCCCTGGAGAGACAATCTCCAAAAAGTAACTGGCTTTCTTATGCATCATGGCTATCAGTGGCAGAGATAAAATAAATTCTACTTAAATACTGAATTGGTTTAAGGTCACAGAATTTGGGTGAATTCTCCAAATAATACAGAATTTTTTATTTGTCCTCTCACCTTTATAGTCCTTCAAATGCACTACCTTTCCATTTTCAATGTTTTCTATGCAAATTTGAAAAAAAGGAGAGAGATATAAAGCATATAATGTTAAGTATAATCTATATCATACATATTTAACGAAAGATTATATTCTTAAACAAGATTGCAATTCAGGAAACTGGAGATTAGAATGATTTAATTATACATCTCTATATAAATAGTACAAGTAGAAATTAGCTAAATTTTGTCTATTTCTCTATGCATTTATGTATGTATGCAGATGCATTTTCTGACCTTGAAAAAACAAAATCCATAAAAGTTGTCAGCAGTCTTTTGGATATAGGTGAATGAAATTACATTTGAAGTAATTACAGAAATAAGTGCTGACTAATCAGCTATTCATCACAAAGTAATTTCTTGTTAATGTAAAGATAATATAAAAATGAAGAAAAAGAAAACTAATGTACCAAAAAAAAAAAAAGAAAAAAAGAAAAGTTGTTTCTTGCCGATGAAATCACCTTTGCTCTTTCAGTCCCACCAGAGCTTTATGCCAATGCCCCACAGGCACACCCCTGCCGTGCCCTTCCCCAGCCCTGGGCAGGCAGGAGCTGGCAATGCACCAGCTCTCTCCCGCTGCCAGCACTGCCGGCTCCCTCTCCCCGGGCTGCCCGGCCCTTTGCCAGGGACTGTGGGGAGCTGGAAGTTACCCCTTGCAGGCTGAGGGAGGTAGGAGGCATTGGGGGGAGCAGAAGGGTCTTCTCTGCTCTTCAGACCCTCTGGCCAATCCCTCTACAAGAGACCCTTACTTCAAACATATTTAAATAGCTGCTTTCCAGGTGTCTCCCAGCTGGCTGGTAACCCAATATCCTAAGGGTTCATGTACCTATTTTTCCTAAATTTCCTCAACTTCCCTTTCCTCTGCGTCAACATCTGGCATCAACCTAACCACAAGCTTGAATATCCCTTCAAATGATTTCAGGACTATTTTTCATTAGCAGTCAGGTTTTTTTTTTTTTGAAATCACAGTCACTGTATGCATATTTTCATAGCCTTCAAATTTCATAGGCCTAGCTGAAGGCAGGATTTTATACACGATTGCTTATGTCATTCATGGATCACCAAAAGAAAATATCAGAACTCTGTATCTCCTAATTTCAGTAGACTTAAACTGAGAAAAACACAGCCTGTTATGCCGTGGCATCTCAGAGAAGTGCACTCATTTCAAAGCACTGCGTGTAGTGAATAGATTAGACACAAATGCCATCCAGAAGCAGTAACCTCACTGCTGTTTCCTTACTTCCATTTCAGTGTAGCTTTGACAGTGCAAACTTTTGTAACCAGTGTAATCCTCTCTGATGATAGCAATATATCCTAGCAAATACTTAGCTGAGCTGTTTTGGGTTTTTTAAGAAAACTTTGACAATTTGAAGAATATGAACAGTAGGCTTAAGCACACTATTTAAAAGGCTGGGACAATGCACACAACTTCTGTGAGAGGAGGATTTAAAGAAGAAGAATATCCTGGTAGTGAATGGTAACAAAAATTCTAATAGTATGAGCTAGGGTCAAAGCATCTCAGTTAATTCTACCTCAGTTATCCAGATATTAAAACATGTTTGTCCTCTTCAGGAAGGTTGAGTGGTTGAGGTACATCCCCTCATGGATGGGAAACATACAGTGATTGCCTCGGAATTAAATAGAAGTATACATAGACACAGCGTGACATCATTGGTGTAAATTGAAAAACAAATGCATTTGCCAAGAATTTTAAAAGTGATTAGTGGTTCTGGATGACTTCTAAGTGCTTTGCTTTAAAACCTTTTAGAAGGACTGGTTTCCTAAAGGTGAGAGCTCAGTGTGAGAGTAACTCTCTTTTACATATCTGAAGGAGAGCACTGTGGTAGAGATGTTTTTCCTAGTCACTACCTGTGAAAATGCAGATCCTATTCCTGGATGTTCCTGAAAAGTATTTTACAAATGCTTGGTGTTATTTAGTTACACAGATTCAAACTTACCATATACAGCAAGAAGTAACTCAAGTTTTCCAATTTATTTAAAGAACTTAAAAGCAATCAATATGAAGTTATCATCAATAAAATCTAGGGATGCCTTCAAGATATATTTTAGGGCTGCTGATCTTACGTGTTAAAGCCAGACATTTATTTCTTTCCTATGAATTGACGAGTCTGTTTCTGCTCCTGTTTGAAGTCAAGGAGAGTTTTATCACTGTCTTCAAGGACGGGCAAATTAGAGCCCAAATTAATATCTGGAACTACATACAGTAGGGTGTTCGAGTGATGTACAACTTCTCACCACAATTATAGTAATTTTAATCAACCTTATTTGCTGTTTGCTTCTCTGAGATTTCCAGGAGAATTTGCTCGTCTGCACTTCAGTGTTAATATCTCCCTACCCTTTCTGTTTTACAAGTCATGCTTTTATTCTGTCACTCCTGCTGCAGCTGAACCGGAGCATTTTAATAAACCTCTTGCTACCCACATCTTCTATCCATATGTCATTGACTTAAGCAGAGCAGTTTGTCAGGTTAATATTTTATACATTTTGTATTTAGACTATTACTTAGCTGATCCATAACAGGGGATTATAGTCAGGGATAGGAATATTGAGTGGCTTTTTTTTTTTCCCCACGTGCTTGTCTCCAAGACAACTAGATGGCTGTATTTAAAAGAGCACAAAGACCAGAACGAGTAGCTCATCCAAGTGTTTTAGCAAGTGAATGCTCTGCGGTTTTGCATTTTCAGGCAGGCCTTTCACTCTATCCCCCTGACATTTTTCACCTCGGGCTCTGATGGGTGGTAACTCCAACTGGGAGCCCAGCTGGTAATTGCAGCTATTAAGCTGCTGCTAGTGTAACTCCAGTTCTCTTTCGTTTCTGGTTTTATCTGGTCTAGCTGGAGAGTTTCACTCCTGATAGTCATATTTAAAAGCCACAATGATATTCTTCCTTTTTCCCCTTTCAGTCAGGGCTGGTGATTATTAGGTACATCCTCTGTCCAGTTTAGCCGGCTTGCAGCGATTTATCAAAGCACACACTAGTTTGTGCTTCCTGGATTTTACACACAAAAACCCCAAAAAACAAACAATCAAAAAAACTCACAACGCGTGGCCGTAACAAAAGGTCCCTGGCAATCATAAATTAGCAATAGAGACTGCCGCCAGCCCTGCTGGAAGCCCTAGTGCTGTAGCCTCAGACAGACCAGCAGCCAAGCAGAGGTTGCAGCTCACTATTAACCAACCATGATCTGCCATTAATCTGAATCTGCTTCTGAAATTCAGCTCAGCACTCCCTGAGTTTCCTCTCTCTCCTTGGCTCTGTCAGGAATAACACCGTGCACTGGAAATGCAGTGTTTGAGTGGCCAAGCTTCATTGCTCCCCTGTATATTTTTTGGCCTGATAATTACATTAGGGATGTAAAATATGTAACGTAAGTTTCCTGTGAGAATTTGCTGTTGAGCTAAGTGCTATCACATGTCATGGGGGTTTCAAAGCGTGCTCAATACAAAACCCCAAACCTGTCCAAACAACATATTTAGATGGGCACTGCAAGAAAGATTGTGCTTTTCAGCTGTAGACAAGGCTCGCTGCCACTGCTGCAGATAGCTGGTTGTGACGCCTGTGAGGTGCCAGTTTTTATTAGAACATTTCATTCCTTTGAACATGAGAGGCACAAACTTTTATGATTCAGATAACCTTTCAGGGGTTATATTTCAGGGGCCGTATTCCAGGGGGATAGTATCTTTGTATAGACTCAAAAAATCCAGCCAGCCATTTCCACCCTCTCCCTAAGATGATTTATCTTGCTTAGTTTCAAACAACTCCTTCTGTACTTAACCGTCTTTGTGAAAACAGAGTACTCCAGTCAAAATTCAAACTAGATTTCATGTGCTGGCACTTCTGAAATTTCACATCCTCTTCCTATCAGTTAATCTAGTAGTGCAAGTAAACTTCTGCTGTTGGATACACATTGCAGACACCTTACTGGTATGAACACTAACTGTAAATATTCCTATAAAAGGGATTGTTGTGTTAATGTGATTTCCTGGGAAAATGAAGTATTGGCAATCCTCAGTTCAGAATTCTAGTGCAGCCAAATGAGAGCCTGAGTCATTCATAAGGCTCAGCTGATGTTCTTTGGGAAGTTTTAGAAAGCAAAAAATGCATTAATTAAATTGCCAGTAAAATGAAATAAATAAAATAAATATAAATATATGAAAAGTGCTCCCCTCCCCTCCCCAGCCTTTCCCAATCTTTTCTTTCTCTTCACAGATAACAGTAGCAGAAATAAATCAGCAGTATTTGAGTACACAAGCAGAAATAAAACACTTTTGGAGGTTAAGATGAAACAATGAAGTGCTCCCATCAAAATCTGGTTTTGACAGAAAATATATATTGTAAATAGGTATCTCCCTTCCTGTTTTCCATAGAACATTCTGGTTTTTCTCACATATATCCACTAAAATCTGCATATCAAAAAGGTTCATTCAAACAAAATCTTTCAATCTCACTTTAAAGAGGAATAAAGATTTTAAGGAAATCCTGGGAATAGTAAACAAGCATAAAAAAATTTACAAAATTCCTCCCATTTCGTTGACATAATTCTGTTTGGGAATAAACATATCCTCAACCTCTAAGCTGGGTCATTAAAAAAAAAAAAAAAACAGCTATATAAAAGCAGGTCAGTTCTCATTTCCACCAACTTCTGTTTCAGTCTTGTCCACAGGAGCACAGCTCTCTTCTTGTCATCACGGAAATAGGAAAACTGAAACCAAACTGGTAAGTAACTTGAGGCAGGGAAAAATGAGATAAAACTGGTGAAGAAAATGAATTTAAACAAAGATTAAAAAGATAGGAAAATATTGTGCCTGCCTTTTCTCACATATTCTCTCTGGTGATGACCTAAGGAGCTGCCTGAAATTGTCATGTACCAAAGGATTGCCAACATGACAGACTTCCAGATGAGTCTTGAAGTAAAGGAAATCTTCTCTGCACTGCTTATTATTTTTCCAAATTCTAAGCATCTGAAGGGATGTGGTCTTCATCTTCTACACAAGTGAGCAATTTGAAGCCCTGTCCCTGTTTTATGTGGAGTTCTGAATCTATATATCATTAAAACTTGGACCAGCTTTAGTCAGCTGCCAAAAATCCCTTGGGTTTCACAATGGTTGGGATAAAAATGTATGTTCACACACATGCATATTTTTTCTTCTAAATCAGCACTAAGAAAATATTTTTTTTGTGGAAAACATCAGCATTTTCATTACCCTCTTCTGATTTTTCTCACATTTACAAAGAGGTAGAAGGATTGTTTTGTTAGAAGGTTTTACAGCTTGGATTGTGCTGAGTAAGGGATAATTCAGAATGAACACTGAATAAAACTTTCTGAAAGTAGATGTTATTAGGCTTTGTGATAGTATCCCAAGGGAAAGGAACAACTCCATCAGTTGTGACATTTAAAAGCAGGCTGGACAATGCACTAATAAATATTCTGTGTGGACTGTTCTGCATTGTCATGGGGGTGGATGAGGAGAACTATAAGGTCTTTTTCACATCTAATTTCTCTAGTTCTGAGAAGCAGAAAAATATCATGCAGTTGATGGAGTTCAGAACAGGAGCAGTACTAAGAAACACAAAACACCAGTTTATTCTAGGATGAGTCTTAACTGATGCAAACTCTTTTATAGTTCTGGGGCCCTGATCTCCAAAATATTTGTGGACAAAAATAAGCTTTCTACTTTCATAAACTTCCATTACTGCTATTGTCAATTGAGGTCAAAAAGATCTTTCATGGTATTTGAATTTCTTCTTTTTTTCTAGCTAGGATCTGCTCATATTGATCAATGGAGCTGAATTTCTGCTATTCATATGGACAGTTACTTGCTGTATTATTTTAAATTAATTTATATTTTATGGGTAGAGTTTTCCAACTGTGATATTAAACAATCATTACATGGAGGAACACACTAATCCCTTTGTTCTAAGTGCTAGGAGTCCCTAAATAAGGTAATTCTCACTGCTTATGATCTGATAAATTCAATTGTTACTTTTCAGCTTACTTTATCCTGAAAAAAAATGTTTAGCTCCATGAACCCTTTATGCAGCAACTTCAGCTGTGACAGTTGTAAGGCTGGGAAGGATGGGACCAGTGCACTGCCTTCCTTTGAGCCACCAGCCCTAACGATTTGTCGGGGAATCCATTCTGCCCCAGTGACCTGCTGGTCAGAGTGGTGCTGCAGCACATTGCTCTGAATGACAAATGAGGAGAAAGAACGAGGGTAGAGATGTAGCCAGTGGGTACACGCTGAAAAAAAGCTGCTCGTTTATCATGAGATCTCCTAGTCAACTCTTCTGCAAAGTATTTGAAGAAATGTGGCTGTGAGCTTGTTTCAGTGATCAAAATTAAGTATCATCTGGAAATGTGAGTGTAGTTTGCTCTAAAATAATAAATTATTCAAAATTATCTGCAGTTTCTGCATTCTGTGCATTCATAACTATTGGAAACACAAATGCAAAGAAATGTCTGTTTCTGTAGAGATAATTAAATAACTATTGTTGGAAGACATGGAATGGGAAAAGATCCCAGTAGTTTCTCTGTAAATTAGTTTCTGTCTTAAATCCCCCAGTTTTAAGATGTCCAGGTAGGCCTGTTTTAGTCATTAATTAATACAGAAAAGGGTTTTATTCTCATTCCTGTTTAGTTGTAATAAATCTAAACTGGAAGGGAGATTGATTTTGCTGTATTTATCAAAACAATCAATCTGGTACTGCAAGCACAGAGTATTAACCTTATAAAGAAACATAACCCCAACCTTGTCTGATGTGAGCAGGCTGAAGCAGGGACAGCAATATTCCCAGTCCCTCCAGTGTAATGAATGTCACCCCGAAAAACTTGATTCTTGCTATCTCTTTGCTAGGGGTGTGATTCCCCTGTACCTTGAAACTAATCACTCCCCAGTTTTAAGAAGTACCCCAAAACAGAGGATGACCTTACAAGCACGATGGCAGAGCATCTTTCCTTTCTAAGCCATTTTTTAGAGATATCTACCTGGACTTGAAATGTACCAATGTGCTGTAACAGAGGCTGCTCAGGTCAAACTCAGACTTTTGGAAAGTCAAGTTCTCCACCGCCAGGTCCAAATATCTATGAAGGACCTGACTTCACCACCACATAATCTCCTCTCTCTCTTTTTTCAGAATGACCAACATTCTTACTACATTTTCCCACAAACATATGTAAAAGCATCTGAAGCACCTACAAAGTGCTCTATCATAATGCAGGAAAAACAAACAAACAAACAAACAAACAAACAAAATATTCCAGCCTTCAGGACACTGGCTGAAGAATATTTCTCATTTAAACTAAGGGATGTAACTTCAGGTACATTGGTGATAATACTAGTGATGGAATTATTTCACATAGTTAGGACTGAATACAACAGACAAAAACTGTCCTCTTAAATTCTACCCAAAAACCAACTTGATGTTAGTGCATATTAATATAAGAAAGGAGCCTTATTCAACAAGAAATGCTATTCCCATATGCTCTTACACTAAGCACCAGGGCAGCCTGTTATAGTAATCCATACCTGAGGCAATAAAAACATGCCACAGACTCCACAAATTACCGGAAAATCTCCAGTTTTTATAAAGCAACACAGAATGAAAAGAAATGCACTTGCCAGCATTTGCTACCTGAATAGCCATGAACCTCATAAAGGGGGTGGACAGACTGTATTTTTCCTTCAAGTAAACTTAATTGTAGTTGCACTCTTACTGATTTGGAAAAAAATATGTCATTTCATATTCAAGTTCAGCTGTTCAGTGTAACTGATGACAGTAGTAGTAATATAACAGGAACTGAAGAATAATAATGTACGGAAAAAAATTAACCTTATACAGAATTAGGGAGAGAGGGAGAAATGGAAATAGACAGCTTTTTGAAAGAATATGTAATTAATTATCAAATAATTTATCTCACTATTTTACAGTACAAATAGCTGGAAAGGTTTATATAATCATACCATCAATGCTAATAAGCTTGTAAACTTGAGCACTGTAAAACATGGATTTGAATACGTTAAATTCTACTTACATGTTTGACAGGATGCTAAAATCTGACTGTACTACATCTTGTTATGAATTCACACATTACTGTCGGTCAGAAAACCCTGACACTGACTTCCATTGCCAATGGTAATGGGTGTGGGTGATTTTAATAATAAAGTGTGCGTGCTCATTATTTTTCAGAGACAGTCTGTGGAAAGCAATTCCAAATCAAGAAATATGACAACAAGTGAATACATTTGCATTAAGAAAATATCCCTGAAGGCTGAAGGAAACAGTTTCATAAGCATCTGAAATAAATTGTATGTATAACTTCCACAACTGTAAATGTGAACAGAAATACAAAAGATCAAAGATTTCAGTGCTGTGTGTTATGCATAGCTACACTGAACTTCCACCTAGTAGCTGAATGACAATAAATCTGTTTTGAAGTCAGGTGCTCTTCCCAGAGCTTTCAAGCCAAAAGTTGCACAATGTCAAAGACTACCTGAAAGCTAAGTATCAAGTGAAGGTTTCAAGGTTCCTTTCCCAAAGAGGGGAGCAAAGTGGGGAATTTTGTTTTAGCCTTGTTTGTTTATGAGGTACAGAAGCTAAAAGATCAGGACTTAAAACCACACACTTTTCAGTTCTCATGATGAAAACGTGCTGGAAATTGTTACCCATGTGCCTAAGGATTTTCATTCTCTAGCACTTGTGGTTTATGCTGTAAGTGATGCTGCACTGACTCTGGCCCCTTTCTGGTGATAATGCTTTGGACTGCAGCTGGTGCACTTGAGAGAGGAGTCAGCAAATTTTGGTTATGGTGGGCTTAAGGAAAAGAATCAAGGAAAGAAACAGTCATATAGAGTGATTCTGGAGAAGCCATCTAGCCAATTCACCTGTCCCAAGGCAGGATGTCATTCTCCTGTCACTCATAGCCTACACTTACACAATATGTTCCTACAAACTGTTGCTGGGTGCATATTCCTCAATCTTTCCACACTATCACTTTTAATGCTGCTCTGTTCCTAGAAAGCTTTCCCGAATGTTTCATCTTAAGCTTATATCCTTTTTACTGTGTTTGCCAAGGATTCAAAGAAATTCATTTTTCTCTTTCTTTTCACAGCAACCTACTACACATTTAAAAATTCTTAGCAAGTCTTTTTTTTTTTCAGATTAAGCACTCCCATTTATGTCAGGCAATAGTTGTATATCATGCAACATGGTCACAACTCTCATAATTTCTGCTGCACCCACCTGAGCTATCTGTGATGGGTACTTGTATTCCTTGAATACAAAAATTGAATAGGTGCTTGGTTGAAGCCTTAGCTGTTCTGCAGAGAGTACCAAGAGGATTTCATCTGCATTATAGACTGTGCATGCTTCTGTCAATGCAGTCTGGTATGACACTAATTTTGTCCACAACATCATGCTGTTTAAATTTTCCTGACTAATTGTCCTCATCTTTCCCTGGAATATAATAGCTGAGGTATTTGTATTCCCATGTTTTAGCTCAGACAAAATAGATATCTTATGTTTTTCATTGGCTTCTACTGGAAATCACTCCAAGTTGTTATGAGTTCGGAGACCAAATCACATTACTAAAATGTTAGCTGACCTTGTCTGCGTTACATTTGTTTGCACTTATTCCCACACTGCAAAGCTATGACCACTGTGAATGCCTACAGACTGCAGTAATGATAAATTCAGCTGACAAGCGTATCTGTTGCAGTAACATTCTTTGGTAATATGGATGATTTCTGGGCTGTGTGAATAACTTCTGAGAGTTCTGAATCTTTTAAAAAATATTTGCTATTCAGAAATATGCAGTGATGACTTTGAACAAACAATTTGTAAATTATGAATTATCTTCAATTTCCTTTTTTTTACTCATTCACAAATCAGGCTTATTTGCTTGCCAAATGTCTCAAGGCAGCACTTAAACATTTTTTTTGTCATATCCCACTGATCTGAGAATGACCTGGCACACTCAGTATAAACTTTAGAGGATGAATGTGAGGGAACAACAGCCCAGGGATGACCCACAGGAAGGATGGAGGAAAGCTGGTACCTCATGGCAGGTACTTAGTGACTCTATCAGCCACTGCCACTGCCTTGGAGTGGGCACTGAAGTGCTGTGGGGCTTGGTACTTGCATTTCCCATCTTTTTAATTTCTTTTATTTAATCCTTCAAAGGTATACAGTCTTCAGTTTGTGTCACATGTATTATACTTCTTAAATCGATAACAAAATATTTAAAATAGAGTGATTATAAATAAATAGTAACAAGTACAGGAATAAATGAACAGGATTCCCCAAACGGTAATTTTAAAAAATCATTTTGCCAATATAGTTCTTTATGAATATAGAAAATCAGGCACTTCACACAGGAATTTTGACACTGAACATTTTCTATTAATAAATGTGTACTTTTGCCCAAGATGATAGGTGAGCAGTGTAATTCAAATTTAAAAAAAAGAAAAAAAAGTTTTTAGAATGTTTTTTATCTGAAGTTAGACAGGATCTGGATCTGATTTATCTCAGTGGCTGCCACTACCATTGGGAGAATGACCCTTTTTATTAATCTGACATGCAGAAAAAAAAAAAAATAAATGACACCATGGGTAATAAAAATCACTTTTTTTTCAAGAGGTGAACTCTCTGCTACACTTTATATATGAGCTTTGAAAGACTGACAAATTACAACTGATCAGATTTGCCAAACCTGGACATTTTCCATACAGACTAAGTTTCAGTACTCTAAGATTTTATCGGTATTTTTAATACTCCAAGAATTTATCTATATTTGTATGCAATTCAGCACAATAAAAGCAGACCAGTGGATCAAAGCCCTTGCTGCTGAAGCCCCTGCATCTGCACCACATGTGGTCCAGGGGCTTTACTTTGGACTAAATTTAGTCTAGGCTGAATATCACCAGGACACATATGGTTTGAAGCTGTCTAAAGGCTCAGTCACTACTTTGGACCCATCAGAGGCTGGGGCAGGCTCAGTGCACACCTCCAATAGTGCATCTTATGTCCTTTTGCCCCAAAGGAATCCGATGGGCTCGCCCTGGAAACAGAACCAATGTGCACACCATGGAGCTGACTACACCAAAACCTCACTGCTCCAGCACAGCTTGTGACTGGGCATGCAGAGCAGTCAGCTGAATCTGCAACTGGGCAATTTCAATGTGCTTATTGTGAGTAATCTGATAAAAAGACAAAGTAACATCCAAATTTTGAAAGATGCTATTTGTTCTGAGGGAGTGCATGCTGCTGAAACATTTCTGCAGATTGAATTTCTAATTTTGCTGCCACTAAGGGGGAGGATGGCTGGTCTTAGAGCCTGAAGGCCCCATGATGCCCAGAGGAGGAATCTTCCTGCCAGATTTACCCTGGAACTGTAAACTTTGGAAGACTGACCCAGGAATTCCAAATGTTGGAAGGAGAATGAAGATCATGGAAAAAAGCTGACTTTACAAGCTTCTGACCATGTGTGTGAGACTATAAACTCCTTACAGCCTGGATTCACCCTGGGGGGTTCCTGGGAGATCTAACCCTCTTGCTTAGGATCCAGGAGCCACAGTCAAGTCAGATCTGGGGCTCACCAATTAACAAGTTTGCATCACATGTTGCCTTGAGGTCCTGGGTGAAGAGAGGATTTACCAGTGACCCCATTTGCAAGTCCATGTCACAGAACTGCAGATCTTAGAGTGAAGGAGTCCTTTGTGGGAAGGAAATGTGAAAAAGCCCATGCACTACAAGTTCTATAGCTTTAGAGAAATCACGTTGAATGCAGGAGGTGTCAGTGAAGAGTATCAGGTTGCCATTTTCTAAGAAAAATCACCTTTCTGATTTTTATTTTTCTTTAATTTAGAATTTTTTATGTTCTTCTAGAATTATGGCAATAGTGGGGGGAAAAAAAATTAAACAAAAATCACAGCCAGGCTCTACATCTGAAACTGTTAGTCTGGAGTGTTTCTAAAAGGACCCAAATTGTATATTCATACCATCCCTTTGCTACTTTAACTCCCCACCCGCATACAGTATGCCAAGCTGTTTCTGTGTAGTGATGTGTCCCTGCCTGTGCTCTGTATGTCTATATTAATACACACATATATGAGAAACGGCTGTGATGGTTGGAGCCAGGGAAGGGAATATTTGTGCCTCCACAGAGCTCTGTGGGGAGGGACTGCTGAGAAATGGTCCAGAAGGTTCTTTACGACACTCAAGTTCAGGAACTGAAATTAGTAAACTGCCATTTATGTAGTAGCAAAATGAATTATTCAATCTCCTGTGTGGACTGAAAGTCTAATTTTAAAAGTCTAGCTTGCCTAAAGAGCCCCATGCAAAATGTTCATTAAATGTAAGGCAGTACCAAGTGTTACTGCCTGGCTGGATGTCTTGGGAGGGGTTGTCTGGTACGAACCACCATGGCTAATGTGTTCCATAAACCGTGGGTAACAGCAGAACAAGAATCTGTTTCCCTGTTTTATGGATATTTTGGAAAAGTTATGGGTCTCCTCCTTATGATGCATTCAGGACATTTTTTCATGGATACTGCTCCCGAGCAAGGTCAGTGTGTGGGGGTGCAGGAGCCCCGGGGGAAGGCCCTCAGATGGACCCTGCAGACCCATGGAGGTAGAGCCCTGCTCTGCCCTGGGGCCTTGCTGTGTGCCTGTTCCCAGAGGCCAGGGAAGACAATAGGGCGTGCAAGGTGTCAGCTCATGGCCTGAGGGTGAGAGAGGGTGAAGTGACAAAGCATCTTCCTCTCTCTTAAGGTTTAACTTTGATAAGGCAGCAGAGTGCATCTGAGCATCCCTTCTCATGGAAACTTCTCTCTAGCTCAGCATTCCCCTGTAAGAGGATCCACCTCGGTGCATCAGCACTTTTCTGAAACAAAAATATTTCCCTGAAAAGTTTCTGACTGGCCAGTTACTAGCATGAACATCAGTAATGAGCTCCTCCAAACCAGCAGCCAGCAGATTATGTTTGCGCATGTCAGCCAGAGAAAGGTGTAATTTGTACATTGCGTGGCAGTTTGTCCTCTAGACACTGAATATATGAAGCAAATCACCCTAGCTCAAAATTAAGGAAAGGTGAGTTGTCTTAATGGGCTCTGTGATGCAGGGACCTTTTCTGCCACCTTCATGACATGACTCAGCTTTTTGTCCTGTGGGAAATGTTGTGCAGGTCACCCTTGGGCTCCTTCCCAGGCTAGGATCAGATTCTGCACTGTAAGGAAGAAGTGATAGAAAACAATAAAATACTGCACAGTACTTTCTGTTACCGTTGGCTGCATTTTAATATGTAATGCTAATCTGAAAGAACTAAAACCAAAATACTGTCATATGTCCACAGAATAAAGATACATATAGTCGTTCCATCAGTCAATTATTTTCTAAGTGCATATATGTACATATAAATAAACATTTAGATTATCCAGATGAGTAGCAGGATCTGAAATAATTATGAAAATCTTAACTGAAAAACTGCTGAGAATCTGAAGTAAGAGCTACCAGATGCATGTGTGAGTTGCCCCAGTGAGATCAGGTTCAACCATCTTTAGTCTATTTGCTCATGAATAGCAAAGTAAGGAGATTTAAATCTTCATTGTTACTTCAGTAGAGTCTAATTAACTTCCCTGCTTCCTCTGAGAAAAACAGCTACCCTCAGACAAACACACCCGGATAACATCACCCAATATCCTGAAGAGCTTTGGGGATTTTCAATTATTTCAAAGGTGGGGTTGTTTCTCTCTTTCTCTGCTCTCATGCCGCATCATATATCTTAGGCAAACACCACAGGAAAAAAAACCAAGCAAGATGCCATTCAGAGATGTTTGCATGGCTTACCCTGACGAGGCACAGGAAATAATTGTCAGGCAATTCTGCCTCTGGTCCTTAAGGTGGATGCTTCTCTTCCATGAAGTGCTGCTAGCTCTGCTAAATAGAAAACTCCTGATTTCATTTCTGGCTATCATTTACTGCCTTGTGCCAGCATCTTTCATGCCAATTGCAAGTCCATCTCCATTTGAAGTGAACCAAACTTGGACCTGAAAATACTTGCCTGAAAGCGCAGTTTGGCACATTAAACTGTGCAGCTCAACACAAAGGTCATGCTTCTCAAATCTGTTTTCATTCTAACCTACTTTTTGTGCCAGAAAGTATTCACCTAGAAGGCAGCAGTACATGGAAACATTCAAATCAGTCTGCTGCAAGGCATTTATAGCCTGTGTTTAGCACAGAGTAACTCACCAGAGGACGTGACTTCAGACATTGCCATTGCAGCACCTCTTTCCCACTTTGTGTTCATTCTTGTGCCCCATTAAGATAAGTAATTTTTTGAGTTGTCGGTAAGGAAAGCCTCACATGTGGTCTTATATTTTACTGCTGTTGAGATCTTTGGCTGCCATAGGAAGGGCAGAACTACATTAATAAGCCTAATTTTTTAAATATACTTTTTTTCATATTCCAGATACAAAAAAATAGTTATTTTGCTCTGTCATGGTTTAACTCCAGCTGGCAACCAAGCACCACACAGCTGCTCATTCACTCCTCCACCATCAAGACCGGGGAAAGAATTGAAAAGGTAAAAGTTAGAGAACTCATGTGTTGAGATAAAGACAGTTTTAATACGGAAAGCAAAAACCACACACACAAGCAAAACAAATCAAATCACTGCTTCCCAAGGACAGGCAGGTGTTCAGCCATCTCCAGCAGAGCAGGGCCCCATCACATGTAATGGTGACTTGGGAAGATAAACACCATCACTACAAACATCCCCCCTTTCTCCTTCCTCCCCCCCACACTGAGCATGATGTCATCTAGTATGGAATATCCCTTTGGATCATCTGTCCCAGCTCCTCCCAACGTCTCATGTACCCCCAACTTCCTCACCAGCATGGCAATATGAAAAGCAGAAAAGGCCTTAGCTCTGTTTAAGCCCTGCTCAGCAATAACAAAACCATTTCTACATTACCAACCCTGTGTTCAGCACTAGTCCACCACCTAACCTCATATTAGCCACTGTGAAGAAAACTAACTCTGCCCAAGACAAAACCAACAGCTGGTCTTAGTGTTGACTTAAACTTTACCATAAAAGTAGTTCTGCAAAGAGAAAATAGCTCAGAAAGCAGCACTTGCTTTATGATAATTTGTAGAGGTAAAATTCAGGGCTTTTGAAAAAATAAAAATTCCACCCTATCACATTATCTTGACCCCTTTGCAGTTCCAGCAGGGTTGGGCTACAGTTTCATTGTTACTCCCCTTTTACACTGCACAGCCATTATTAAAAAATAGAAGCAACTAAACTTTCAGTTCAACAAGTTGGACATGACCTTGCACCTGCTTATTCTGGTATTTTACAAAATCTGTGTCTTAAGTTCCATCATGTTAGGCAAGGCCTAAACCCCACACATAGGTATCTATTGGCTGCAAAATCGATCCTCATGACTATTGCACAAAAAGTGGGTTGGGGGCAAGGTGCCTGCAGCTGACAGAAGGATTTTGGTGTGCTCAGAGTACAGCTGGTGAGCTGTGTCCCTCAGGGGACCTGTGCTCTGACCCTCTCCCTTGGCAAAAGCTGTTGACCATGTTTGCATCCCTCCTGCCTCTGTGTTTCTGCTTCAGCATCACAGACTTTTGCCTGCTCCGATTTTCTGATGTAATTTCACATGAAGCAAAGCTGTAAGCCAGACTGCAAAAGTGAACTGTATTGAAGCACTTATTTTAATTTTTTTTTTCCAAAGAGAGGTCATTGTAAAAGTCCCACTTACTGTAAAGCTCACAGACAGTTGCAAGAGAGCAACTGAAAACAAATTGCAATGCTGGGGTAGGAATGACAGATGGGGGAGGAATTTCCTCAGCCATCTGCACCATCAAATTAAACAAAAAACAATACAAAGCTGCAGCCTCAGGCATTTCTCAACCTGAACTTTTCATCACAGTGGCCCTGAAGTAGGAATCAGTGCCAAATCCCCAGCCAGGTGCTCCTGAAAACATGTAGGAACACAAGTTGAGAAACCTTGGGAATTTTCACGTTGATCAGGAAGATTCCAATAAGGTTCAAAAGTCTCCAGGGTTAGGTAATATCACAGGGAAGATTTTGATTTCTATGACATTAACTCGAGATTGGTGCTTAAATTCCATTGGTGGAATGGGGGTGATCTGGACCTTGACTTTTACTAGACACTGAAATAAATGTCAAACCTTTTCATTATATCTGTGGAGCAGGATTGCACCCTCCTTGTATTGGAAGGCAACATGCCAGATGTCATATAACACCCCTCTGGTACATCAAGCACCCTCTTGACAGGTTTAAAGATGCAAGCTATAATTCCTAATGTCTCCTGGCATCATGGTTTGTTCCTTCTTTCCTTTAATTTTTGATGGGTTTTTGGTTTGTTTTGATTTGGTTTGGTTGTGTTGGTTTGTAGGCTTTTTTTTTTTTTGTCCTCAGAGAGGCAATTCTATGCTTTTCCAGCAGATGCAGAAGATTTTGTGATGTGGGCTGATATTTAGAAAAAACTTAAAGTTATCATATTAGACCCCTTTTTTCCCCTGCATTTTTCCAAGAGGTTCTTCATGCTGGTGTTTCTATTTGGTTTTAGATATTTTCTATTAAAATATCTTTTGCAATGAGTTATTTCTGTTGAAGCACATATTGAAATATTTTGATCACTGACATCCTCCCTTCCTACTGAAATTTACCTAAACTTTGCCAATGTCTTTAATGGAAACCATTGATTTCTTCTGACTGCATGAGTTGACCAACCTTTCTCTGTAACTTATTATTTTCTTGCAATAATAGTGCCAAACTTGGCTTTGACATTTCAGAAAAGTCTGGAGAATACCTCAGAAGTGCTGCTCATTTTTTTTCCAGAAAAATGAGCCCCAAACAAGTCTTCATGTTCACAGCAGCCTCTGCAAGGCTTAGCAGAGTGCTCTTGTGGATTTCACACTTCCCAGTTTCCATGTTTCCGTCCGGTGGTGGGGTGGTTTCCCTGCAGAACTTTCTTCCTCCCTACCTTCAAAAATTGTTATTTCTTGTTAGTGGCATTTCATCAATGTTTTTAATTCCCGTCTTTCTAATCCTTTCACCCTTGCTGAACTCAAAGCACGGATGTGTCTATAAAGATAAGATTTTCAAAACATGAGTTACGCAAAGAGAACAATTTTGAAAGTTTAACTCTTGTGTTTCATGATTAAATGAGCTCTGAACTCTTTTGAGGACATGGGTAATTACATTAGTGGGTAAACACTGAGTCCTTTTCAGAACTTGGAGAAAGACTGGAATAGAGAAAAAGAACTGAGACTTTCTACATGAAAAAATTTCTGTTAGTTGATCCTGGTCTCTACTTTTCAGTAGCTGGGGGTAAAAAAAAAAAAGGATAAAGACAACTGGAAAGGAGAAGACCAATCAGAAAATTATCAACAATCTCATGAATGTGAATCTTGTGCAACACACTGACTCACATTTTTCTTGATAGCCTCAATTTTCCAAACATCATACCTTTATGAAGGAGTAACTTTAGTAAGTATAGACTAGCACATGTAATGAAAATCAGAGCTAATTAATCATATCGTTATTGACTACCATGTATAGTGCTTGATGCATTATTTATGCAGGTAAAGATAGATTTTTAAGACCAAAGCTGTCACTATAATTATGTGGTCTGACCTGCTTGACTCAGTCAATACAGTCTCACCCAGTAACTCCTTCTTTGGCACCAATGCCTGCTTGAACTGCAGTCTGTCTTTCAGAGAAGCCTCCAATCTGAATGGGAAATCTTCACATGATGGGCAGTCTACCTCATCCCAGAAAAAACATCTATCAGTTTCAGAAGGTTAAGACAAATGAAAAAGAAATTTGTGTTAAAAAAATGGAATGGAGATGGATTCATTTTTAAAACAATGCTGAACACTAAACTTCTAACTTACGAAACTTTTAGAAAAGTTTAATCTCACTGGATTTTGTTCAGCAACCCTGAATTATTTCCTACATATCATTTAGGAAAAAAATTAATAAAAAAATTATTCTAACTGTCCTTTTTGTGAGAGTTTTTAAGACTGATTTTAAGACAAATTGTAAGGGGTTTTTTGGTTGGTTTTTTTTTTTTTTTTAATTTAATTTTGCCCTCACGAGGCAGACATATTTTTTGAGAACTCTAGTTCTAGTGTTTATTAATAGAAACACAGAATTACAGAATAATATCTTTTGGTAGGGACCTCAGGAAATTATCTACAATTAACTGATGTCATTAAAGAAAAAAAGTAACAACCCCTTGTCCCCTTAGAATACAAATATACTTCCTCTCTGAAGACGTATTTCTTTTCATGTTTGCCTGCTATTGTACCTTCAAATTCAGAAGGTCAGAGTGGTTGTGGGATTACTTATGGAAATATAGTTTTTGAATCACTACATTAAAATTTGGGCCTTTCAGTGGGCTGAATTATGAGAAACAATGAGAAATGGTCAGCTCATTCTCTGTCTTGTGTCTGAAGATAAAGGCTCTTGCAGAAGGCTGTGCAGAAAAACAACTGACCTATGGCTTCCAAATAGCCACAGTCTGCTGTCCTTGTAACGCAGGTGCCCATGGCCCCAGTTTTGATGGGAGGAATCTTATCTACATCCATAGTTTTTCTCCCGGAGCGGCAATAATCCCACAAACTTGTGACCCAAGTGAAAGTTTGAGGAACAAATGGAGAAGACCCATGAGAATTTCTCTGTGAGGGAAAATTTCCTGATGGTCAGGAATATTCAGTTTTTAAATGTCATATTTGAAAGACCATTTTTAAGATTTCTTTCAACTCTCCAGCCGGGCGTCAGCTGAAATGTGTTTTGAACCATCTTAGATTTGAACAATCAGTTCAATGGTAAGTTTCCCTCAAAAGTGTTATGATTCTACATGAACAGTCTTTAAGTTGGTACATTCAAATAGTTAATGTTTTAGCAAGAAAGCTATTGGAGACATCTACCTTCATTTCAGTAAAGTTATTGCAAAGGATTTTGTCATTGGATGTGTGAGCATTGGTGTGGCTTCCCAGCTGCGTTTTGGGCAGCTTCTTTTGGTTGGCAGTGACTATTATAACATTGACTTTGTTAAAAATGGTGTTCACTCTCTAATCACAGAAGTGTATATACATGTAATACTTTCTATCCAAGTATTCATTAAACATAAATGGTGAAGCTTTGTTTTCTTCTTGAGATAAATACCCCTGCTTCAGAAAGGAGTAAATGAAGCACGTTAGGGTTAACTGCAAAATTTAAGCAGTGTCTCAAAAAGAAAGACAGGATTCTTCTAACCAAATATCAGAGATACAATCACCTCTTGGTGTTGAGCCATCACATCCCCCTTTCAATACACATATACATATTAAATAAAATTGTGTGTAATTTAAAAACTCCTATTTTTCCATAGTTAAGATATAAAGCTCAGATAATTTATTTATATATCAATGTTCAAATAAACCCCTCAGAAAAGACAGAACTTAAATTTTCTGGATTCTTGAAAAATGCAATACCCACTGTGTCATTCTGCATTTTAGAGTCAAACATTTCCTGATGGTTATTTACAGGCTTTTAAAAATTCAGCCAGATCATTTCCAGATGCCCTGGCACTCCTCCCCTCTGTGCTTCCTATGCATACCATGTAGAAGGCTTTAAGGTTTTCAGCTGTTTTCTACATTTCTGCCATACTGCTTGAAATACTCTTTGCATTTTTTTTTCTTATTCCTTTAATGTGCTATCTTTGTCTATGAGGAAGATGAGGAGTTGTGAAGCACAACCTTTCTCTGCAGCTGCTCTTTGGGCACCTCCTCAGTGAAGTGCCAGTCACGTGAGAGCACTGCAAACCCCAGGCTTCTCCCCTCTTGCTGAAGCTTCTGTCCTGTTGCTGAAGTGACTCCAGGCCTGGCAAAAGCCTCAACCTCCAATATATGACTGTGCATTAGCATGAAGGTAAAAAAAAAATATCTCTAGAATACTGCTTACACATTTCAAAACTGATGTTATTTACTATTGCCTTTTTCCATCCTTTGGTTTCTGATACACTGAATTTCATGATAAGATTGAAACTTGCCTTTCAGAAACAGTGTGTACCTTATTTGCTGCATCTGAAAAGCAGGTGTTCTCCAGCCAATATGAATATTTTGAGCAAATCCTTGCTTTGAAATGCAAATGACTTTTCAATGTCTGCATAGTTTGAGATAAAGCAGTTAACAATGAATTAATCCCTGCTTTATGCAGTTCATTATCAAGAGACTATGACCATGCCAACAATGTATTTGGAATAGGGTCTTGCCAAACAGGTAGAGACTCTTTAATCAAACTGAGCACTTACAGTTGCAGTGACTCTCATTTTTGAGGACTGTATAAAATAACACAGTAAGGCTGATATAATTTTTTGTGTTTGCCCCAAAAGCTGGTGCCTAGGTACAGTCTAGCCTTATTCCAGAACCGAAGTCTCCTGGATGGAACTAGAACATTGTCATATGAGGAATTTTGAGTAAATTTAGTCTTAAATGAGAAAAGGCTGCATTTCAGGGGAGGTGGCATTTTAAATTTAAAAGATGGTTCCAAAACCATGCTATTTTCATGAGAAGTTCATGTTCTTGGAAAATCTAAATAACTGATAATAAATACATCAGAAATATTCTCTAAATCTGCTACAGTTTGAATCTTTCTTTCCACCAGGTAATGTAGATGGCTCGGGTTTAGATTCCTGTTCCTGATGGAACCAGGGTGATGTAGTGACTGCAATGGACTTCCCACGGCAGTCAGTGTGGACGATGGGAGAAACAGGCCTCCAATGCAAAATTAGTAGTTCACCAGTATAATGATATTGTGCAATACATCTAAATAAAAATTGTGGCCTGTGGTCTTCAGCCCTGTGGCTCTGTCTCTTGGGACTCTGTAGAGGAACGATAGAGCTGAGCACATTTAGCACTCCTGTGTGCCAAGGACACAGCACTGCTGAGGGATGAAGCCTTATTGGGCAGACCTGGGAAGGACTTGCTGAGCTTGACTCTGTGGGATAAGGGGAAAAGATAGTGTGTAGAAAACTGACCCCTTTGTAGCCCCACTCCCACTGGGGCTCTGGGTGTGACCTCTCTCCTAGCCCTGAGCCTTCCTGAGGGCTGGGCTGAGCCTTAGCCATGCACCCCCACTCTGTTGTAGGTGAAAAAGGTCTCAGAGAAGAACTTAACTGCAGGCTAGAGCTTCCCCTGGCTGAAATTTATAGTAGAAATGCACGCCTTCTCCCATTAAGATATGTTATGGTTCAATTAAGAGAGAACAGTCTAGATAGATAGGTGAGGGAAAAACTTTCTGAGTAGCTTGCTGGAAATGAAACTGGTTTTAGCTTATTTTGTTTTGGTGGTTTTTAAACAATATAATGCTGTTATACATCCCCATAACTGTCACAACTTTGCAAGGCACTGTCATAAGTGAGGAGTTTATTCATTTGATTCTTTTTTATATTCTGAAGTTAGCTACTCAGTGTTGAGATGCTGTACAATTATTTGCTTGAATATAGTAGTTTCTTCCCATTGGTGCAGATTTTTTTGTTCAGTAGGTTTTGATGACTTATGTTCATGATCTGCATGCTGCTGAAGTGGAGGACTTCAGTTTTGCCTGCCTCTAATCACTGTAGTATATAATAACAGATGGCAACATTCCTAAACTGACTTGTTCAACAAATGGTATGAGATATATATTTCAATAATTTCATTGTCCTGATTAATAATAATTATTATTATCAAGAGCTAAGAATGAATCTTCATATGATATAAACCTCTTGACCTACATTTTTGTGATTGTTTGCAATTCTGGTTGTCTCCATTTTTGAGCCTATGGAGAACCGACTATAAAGACTTCTGAGTTTCATACCAAACTGAAAAACATGTATTTGAAGATTAGGCTGCTTTAAGGGATATTGTGTTAGTCTAGAAAATAAATAGTTGGTTTTTAACATGTCGACTCTCCTTACATAGTTTCGCTTTTGTTCAGTTCAGATGTTGGTGCTTTTTTCCTTATAGCTAAGATATAGATAAAAATATAAGATATAAAGATATAAGATATATATAAGATATAGCTAAGATAGAGATAAAATATAAAATAAAAATTTGCATTATATTTCAGAAGAGCAAATTTGTCCATGCTTTTATCATGACATATCTGAACTAGTTATGCTTAAAATCAAGGGGCTCATTTCCCCACTGTCTGAAGACACAACCAAGCAGAGCAGCAGTGACAGATGAGAGGGAACACTTCCTCTCTGTGCTGACTCTTTTATTTTACTACAGTAATATACTGTATTGCTGACCTGAAGAGACTTTGGGGGTCCAAAGGTTATTGGACCACAATCAGTATTGGATTTGAGGTCTCCTTCCAGCTAAGAAATCAGGATTCAATAAAAGTTGAGCTGAGACCAGGTCTCCACTACAGCCTCATGGTCTGGCAGAGCAATTATTCTAGTTTAAATTGCAAAGCACTCTCCTATTCTAATATTGATACATTTTGTGAAAGGCAGAGTTTGCACATTTTCTTTGTTCAAAATAACCTTTAAAATATAAAACAAAGGGATTACTTTAAAAAGATTCTCATTCATGAGCTACTTCTCAAATCATTATCTTGCTGCCTGACAGTACTAATGAGGCCCAACATTCAATTTTTTCAAGGTCTTGAAGACAGTGTCCTCATGTATCCCAGAAGGAAATAATCTCTTGTTTAAAAATTAATAAAGAAAAATTAGCTTAACTTCTACAGGTGCTGTGTCAAAGTCGTTATCTAGCTTTTAAGAATTTTAAAGCCAATCTTATAAAATTTTATTTTAACAAGTTTTCACCACTGATGATAGTAGAAGGAAAACAGTTATACCAATGCAAGGAAAAAAGTGCTCAACAATGCTTCAAAAGCATTTTTAACCAAGGTTTCTATCAATATTTCTTAAAGATTCTGTATTCTTGTGTAACAGGCTGAGACAAGTAAGAACAGGTGGCATAGCTGGCTGTAAACAGCTGTTTGTGACTAAAAAGCTTAAAGGACATTCACTATGCTGAATGGAAAAATTGAGTAAGGTGCTGACAAAACTTCAGGCATAATTCATTTCCTGAAGATTTATAATTAAGACCATCTACCAAATTAAGGAAGTCATGGAGCTGCCACAAATGCTGCATTGGGAATCATTCATGTTGGTCTTCTTACATATATATATAAGCAAAAGGAATAGCACTACCCAAATAATCAAAATTTTTTTGTCTAATTTTTCTAATCTGAATTTGCTTGACTTAAAATGCTCTATCACTTTTCCCTGGTTAAACTGTCTTTTAGGATTTATTGTCTTCTTCCCATGAAGATTCATTTGCAATAAAATCAACCTACCCTAAGTCTTGCAATAAGCTAGTCAGAACCATGGGTCTTGCAGAGCAGGTATGTCTGTTTGAATTCCTTGTTCTCATTGCTGTTAATTATTCCATTAATCTGTGGAAAACTTTATCATTGGTATCTGTATGCTTAGAATCACTGGCAAAGTTGTTCTGTAGAACCAGGTTTGACACTGATCCTGGCAGAACTCTTTCACTTCGCTCTCTCTTTGATGATGGGTTGCCATAGAGAGCTACTTTTTCAAATGCTATCAAATAGAATCATTGATCATTAAGGTTGGAAAAGTCCTCCCAGATTATCAAGTCCAATCTTGAACGAACACCAGCTTGTCAGCTAAACCATAGCACTAAGTGTTATGTCCCGTTGTTTCTTGAACATTTTCAGGGCTGGTGACTCCACCACTGCCCCGGGCAGCCAGTTCCAATGCTTAACTACTCTTTCAGTGAAGAAGTTCTTCCTGATGTCCAACATGAACTTCCCCTGCCACAGCCTGAGGCCACTTCCTCTTGTCCTGTCACTGATTGCCTGGGAGAAGAGACCGACCCCCACCTGGCTACAATCTCCTTGCAGGCAGTTGTAGAGAGCAATAAGGTCACCCCCGAGACTTCTTTCCTCCAGGCTAAACACTCCCAGCTCCGTCAGACACTCTTTGTAGGACTCGTGCTTTAGACCCTTCACCAGCTCTGTTACGCTCCTCTGAGCTTGCTCCAGCCCCTCAGTATCTTTCTTGTTGTGAGGGATGCAGAACTGAACACAGGACTTGAGGTGTGGCCTCACTGGTGCTGAGTACAAGGGGACAATCACTGTCCTGGTCCCACTGGCCACACTATTGCTGACACAGGTCAGGATGTCATTGGTCTTCCTGGACACATGCTGGCTCATGTTGAACTGACTGTCAACCAGCACCTCCAGGTCTTTTCCACTGAGCAACTTTCCAGCCACTCTGCTCCCAGCCTGGAGCAGTGTCTGGGGTTGTTGTGACCCAAGGGCAGGAGCTGGCACTTGGCCTTGTTGAACCTCTCACAGATGGTCTCAGCCCATCAGTCCAGCCTGTCCAGATTGAATGTCAATTGGTTGATGTCCAGTTGACACTGAGTGTTCACCAATTAAATGAATTAATTTCCCTGTGCCTTCTTGAAATAATTCAATGCTTTATTCCTTTTACCCCAGGAAGTAAAAATCCTGGCATAACTCTAAGCATGTTGCATCTACATAGGTTCTTTGTCAATCAAACTTGAAATCTCATCAAAAAATGAATTCAGCTTTTTATTACAAGACCTATTTTCGGTTAGATCCCGTTGTCTGGCATTAAATATATTCTGATCCTTTGATTCTTTTTTAATTGAATTCCGTACAACCCTTTCTATTATTCTCCTCTCACTGATATCAGAAAATAGACTAATGGACACCTGAGCTATCCTGTTTGCTGTCTTTGATAAAATACTGGGTTTTGTTCTTTTTATGAGAAACATTCTGATATTTCTTCATTGACACTCTTGCCAATTTTCCCTTCAATTTCAAGCTATTTAAAATCACTTTCTCTTTCCTAAACATTTGGTTGAAATCTGTTCAGCAATACAAACCAAAATGTAGTAAGAAATATTACATCAGATGTGGCATAAAAGCCACAAGAACTTGCAAACACTGCTTGACTTGCAAGGCAAAACACAAGGTGTCAAGGTTGACCTGTATCACCAGCAAACACTAAAAAAACTCTTGGCAATACAGGCCTACTTTTATCACTTCATAACAAAATCCCCAAAGAGGTCAATTTTGTGCTGTCTAACTTCATTGCAAATGCTTCACACAACTCTACTGTTAATTCTTTACATGTTATATCCATACTGCAAAGGATTTTCCAGATTACAGATGGTGACCTCTATCAAACGTCCAATTATGAAAATAGGAAATCCATTTAGATCTGGTCTACATGAAGAAATTTGCTATTACGGTAACTTTATTAGAGAATAATTGTTAAGTTCACAAGGCAGAGCAGAAGAAAAATTATTTTTACTCCAGAAGAGAGTCCTGTCCAAGAGTAATAGGGGTGGGGCTTCCCTACAAGAGCAGAGGCACCAGGAGCCTGGCAGGACAGTGAGGTTAACTTGGCAGGGTATTCATTGACTCAGACTCCATCCCAGAGCCCTCCAACAAGGTGAGCAGAACAGGGTTATTGCAGAAACTCTGGTCAGCCAAGAGCCCAGTGATGTCCAGGCAAATCTGTAGCGGCAGAACTTAGTAGCTGGCAGACATTCTTGCATACTTCTGCCATGCTTTCAGTGAAGGTGTCTCAGTGGAGAAGAAGATTCTGTAGGCCAGCGTCTGTAGTTGTCTAGTGCAAGGAGGATTTAACATCTAACTCCTGCTTGTGTAATGTGTAGCCATGTCACTGGATTTCAGAGAGGCAACAAACTCTGTACCAGAGTCTTGAGCCTCTCACCTTGTAGTTTGCTGTAACTAATGTCATAAAATAAAGTCTCAGTGGGGGCTGCCAAATTTTACCAAATTTTTGAAATCTGTTTTCTTAACTATTCTCAGAAGCTCTACTTTCAGATGAAACAGAAAAAGCAATACTTAGCATGTTTCCATCAATAAGTTAAAAGCTCTTCCTTCTTTTTCACTGGATGAAGATTGAAATTTCAGGAACAAAATTATTTGCTGAAAAAAAAGTAGTATTTTGTAATATGAAAGGATTTGTTAGAGACATAACCATTGTGAGCAATCCAATTCTAAGAACTTAGTTACCACTTGTCAACTGAGATGCTATAATGGCTCATCGGCATGTTTCTCCTTCTTGCAAAAACAAAGTGAGACCAAAGAGGAGGTTTATGCTAATTGATTTTATTTTTCAACTGCAGAAGGCACAAGGCAAGCAGCTCACATAGACTCATACATCATCATCATCATGTCTGATAAGCAATAATTTGCCAACTGTGATAACTGAAATACTTGTAATTCAGAATATATGCTATTATATTATTTTACTTTTATCAGTATATTGTAGTAGTGTACTTATTGCAGACTCAGGAGACTTTGAGAAAATCTAATTATTCAAAAGCTTCTGAAGGTGCAAAAGTCCTTCAGTGTTGCTCCTTGATTCACATTTTACTGTGATTAAAGTTCTCATAACCAGATTGTTCACTAACTTAAGATTTGGGACATGTAGAAAGATTTATGGTCCCAAAATCAGGTGGCTTCTTGAAGAAGTGGTGTTTTCTTGTGTTAATAGTAAATATTTTTAAGAAGTAGAGTAGCTTTAACTCCATCAACTTTGCATTATCTTATTCAACGGCAGTGACTTTCTAAATGCTTTTAGGAAGAAGATACACAAACACCTACTGAAGTCCTTCAAAAAGGCTCTAAATGCATATGAATTGTCCATTTGACTTTTACAGGGTCCTGTGGTTTTGCTTAAATGGACTAGATATAGGCTTGCTTGCTTGCTTAGTGCCAAAATTTTGAAATTTGAATCTGTTAAGGTGAGAGCTTCTAAGCGCCAATGAAGCAACATTGCAGCAGGTTGCTTTAATGGTTCATGTAGCTCTGTGCAAGAGGAGCAGGACACTTCAACAGCAGGCTGATCAGTGAAGAACAGAAGAACAGTGAAGAACATTTGTTTCTGGAAAACAAATGTTTTGCACTTGTTTGTACTGGGACACTCAGAGTCAATAGCTTTGTTTTCTCATTCCACTGAGAATTCAGGTACAGTCTGCCACATTTAAAAAAATGTCATACAGTTCATACAGTTTGTGATTCCTAAGCACCATCCACTTGCGTCTGCCTTTTTTTCCCCCTTTTTTTCCTACTTGGAAAATCTAGAGCTATTATAATACAATAATAATGTTCCTAATGATATTGTTCCTGGCTGTAATAGATAAGTGGTGAGCTAACCATTTTAAAACAGCTGTGTTATATCACTGACGCTGTCAAGTCTGATTCTTACAGCTTAATTATATTTGTCTTTCTTGCTGCATGCATATATATACATACCCACAAGCATGTATGTCAACATATAGGGAGATACTATGCTCTGTACATCTTTATCATATGCCTTTTCCTGGTCTTAAAATCAAGAATCAAACATGGTTAGAAAGGAAAAAGGGATTTTACCTCTATATTTATTTTAAGGATCCTTAGGCGCACCACGTCCAGGTCAAATGCACCGAAATGCACACCACAATGCACAGCCCTGATAGATTGGGTAATAATGTTATAGGTCTTACTAATTAGCATATCTATCAAAGATTCCCCAATGAGAGGCTCGAGTGAGCCCCCCCTCCCCAAGGAACCTTCCCCTGGATGGTTCTATCTCAGTTTACAAAATGTGTTCTGGAGAGGACCTTGGTGTCTGGGGCTTCTAAGATGTTTAGTCTCCTAACTTAACAAATAAGTCTAAGAATGTAGGCTAAAAACCTAAGAATACAAAAGCTATAAAAAAGTATATAAAAGGAGTCTAAAAGAAAAGGCAAAAAATCATCATGGCATCAGTAATACATTACATGGGCACACAAAGTGAAATATGTGTGTGATGAACAGACATATTCCTTCTACAAATACTGATTTATTGCTCTATCAGATTTATTGATAGAGAAATAATGTTAGTAACATCTTACCTCATCACCAGTACAAATTCACAAATAAATAATCACTTAAAATATTCCCAACTCTATAGTTCTCTTTTATCCTTTGTTCTTCCTTTTCCGTTTCACTGCCAATATGTCACCTACCTATATTTGGCTTGACCCCACCTCAAAAGTCTTGCCCTCATGACTGTGAAAGAAGGCATGGGCTATCATATCATGAATATGATATTCTTGTTCTTAATATTTTTTTACTAATATAAGCTATAGACTATTCTCAATTTTCAATATCTGTGCCTCTTTTCCAGCGAAGATAGTAAGAGCTAAATGGTCTGAGTTTGCTTAATGTGATTCTTCCACTAGGAAGTCTATTAGCACCATCTTCAATTGTACAGATAGGTATAAAAGAGGACATATCTCCATAGCCAGAGATACACCTGTAAAAAGGGTAATAAAATTGTGATTATAACTGCATGTCACACCACACTAGTTTTCTATTTTGAGGTTTGTGGGGTTTTTCTGTTTTGTTTTGTTTCGCTGGGGTTTTTTTGTTGATGTTATTTTTTGTTCTTGTTGGGGGAGGGGTTTTTTTTGGTTGGTTGGGTTTTGGTGATTTGGTTTTTGTTGGTTGATTGGTTGGTTTTTTGGGGTTTTTGGGATTTTTTGGTTTTGGTTTGTTTGTTTGTTTGGGGTTTTTTGACTGTTAAAAATACATAGCTATATAAATACCTCTATGCCAATGGAGTAAAACAAAAAGAAGTGCCAGTAAAATATTAAGCCTTCATTCATCTGCCTAATAAATTGTTAATGTAAAACCAAACATAGAATCAGAATCTGGTTATTTTCTTTGACAAGGGAACACCACTTTTACTTGAATATGGATTTTAAACTTGTTTGAGACTTCCTGGAGTCTAACACAGCCTAGGAAGTGTCCTCATGGCAGAGCAACTCAGGTTCTTGTGGGAAAGAAGATAATATAGCTTTTCCCTCTCTCACAGTAACCAGCATATAGCGCTAATTCAGCTAAGAAACAAGAGGGTACTACTGCCTAAGCTTTGCTGAATCTCATTTCTATGATTTCTTCATAGGATAATGCTATTTTTAAATCTCTGACATAGATCACGTATTCACTTTTTTCTTTTCCTGTATTAAATAAATACACTGATATAGAGCACTGTGCTCTACTCCAAGCAGTAATTTGTAAAAGCAACTGCATCCATATTATTATTAACAAGTCCTACAATTTCTAATCATTATGCATTTGTAGTGACTGAATGTTGAGAGGAAGGCATAAGTTAGTACCCATGGAAAAAAAGTTTAATGGATCCAAGGGATAGAGCCTGCATGTGCAATAGGACTCAGAGCAAGCAGAGAGACCAGCTTATTCCTTCAGGGTTTGCATCTCTCTCTGATGAACAGAAACTATGGGTTAGCTGAGTTTTTTTATAAGTATTGTGTTAGGTAACACACGTGTATGCAAGCTAATGGAAAGCAGACTAGACCTACTAATCTCATTCTTCAAGGAAGATGAAGCCGTTACATCAGCCAAAGGTTTTCATGTACAAAATATTAAATCCACACAGACATTGTAGGCTACTCAGAGTTCCAGTGAAACATCCACTTGGGAGTATACACCACACTGAGGAAAAAGAAACCTTAAGTAGGGATGTAAATATTATTTTAATCTGAGCAAAATATTTCCTAAGCAAGAGACTTCTTGAGTTAATACTTTACTATAAATATTCTGTCTCTGAAATCTTTGTTTTCCTCCTTGTATCATCTCCTTCCAGCCCTGCTCCTGAAACAGTCAGCAGCACAGGCTACAGCCCAGCTGAACTTCTGCACTTCCTTTTAATAAGGACAGATATGCAGGGAATCAGAAACTGAGTAATCAGTTTACCCAGCTAGAGTCAAGCACTCTTCTCATCTGAGAAAAGCCTGTTATTTGCTGAGGTAGATATGGTATGTCATTGTTAACATTATTTTAGGCACAATTTTTCTACTTCCTTGATGTCTCTATTTCTCATCTATTTCATGTAACAAAGTGCCACATTTACAGTAGTAAGCATTACACCCTACTTTTGAATATTTTTTACATATTTTACTTCCCAATATTTTAAATTTATATAGTCTGACTTCTGTGTAAAGATCACCAATGCTGAGTCACCTTGACTTGGAAGCAGCATTTTAAACAATTTTCCAAGCCCAATAATGAAACAAATATGCAAATATTACATTACTTCCAGTAAGGATTTCATAATGGCCTGCTCCATGAAAAAGTGTTAAGGCAATTTGAGTTCACTAGATCTATTTATGTTGTCTATTTCTTTAATATTGAAAGAAAAATGCATGGTATAGAAGTCTATCTTTACACCAAGAGTCAAGCCCCAGGCATTCCTTAGAGACTTTTTCTGGTATCTTGAGAAGACAGCACAGAAGGGTGTATCCGTGGCAGCAATTTGAAATTTGCACCCTCTGGCAGATCTCTTTCCATCCACCCACACTGAAATCATCATTTCCCAAAGTAGACATGCCATCATATGAAGTATGATAAAGACACAGCAACAAGACCAACAGCGGGGGTGGAGAGTGGGGGAAGACGAGAGAGAGAAAGAAAACCCACGCAACATCCTCTGCCAGTCACCATAAGAAATGTTGTCTGGGAAATCAATTACTCAAATGCCACAAATGTTCATTGCTTGGTATTAAGGTGTGGTCTGAGCTATTTCTTATAAAAAGAACAGCAGCATAGTCTGCTCTAGGATAAGCTCATGCATATTTTTTGGTGAGAGGAAATTTGGGCTTGGATTTCTCTTGGTTTATATTGAAAAAGGCCAAGCTTCTAGAAGCAGGAAATTACATATGAGGATATTATACTTCTGTTTTCACATCTTGCCAAAGACAAAAAAGTCAGAATTTGTTTGAATTTCTGGCGCTCAGTTTACCATCCCTTGAAATGTCACCATTTCAACTTATTTCTACACCATAAAATGGACAAAGCTTGAGATGCCCAGATGGAGAGTGCTGCAGAACTGAGAATTTATTTTCTGAAATTCCAGTCGCAGCTGTACAAACAAAAAGAGCCTAAAGTTTCCAAACTGAAAGTTGTCAACCATTCTAGCCTAATTTTCATTTACTCTCCTTTATTTATACTTTATATATCATCAAAGTTGTCTCAAGTAATCTATTTTCTCTCCATGATCTCCCTTTTCCTCTATGAGCTAAAAAAACTTATTTATGTGTCAAGAAACATATCCTCCAGACTGCTTATTGAACAAGTATTGAAGAGTAGTACTGAGGGTTTATCTGCCAAACAGTATCTCCTCACAGGGAAATGCCTGTATTCATGGTACTTTCACCACAGCGCTGTGGAACCAGCAAAGCTTGCGAGTTGGGATACTGGTATGAAGAGCAGAGACTGCATTATTTTAGCTAATTCTAAACACATAAGGTTCATTGAGATTCTAGAATTGGTTCATAGGTGTTAAAATTAAGTAAAACTAAAAGATTTTTGCTTTTGTGAGAATCTGAAAAATAAAAGTTCTAAATTACTTCCATGTTGAATTTTCATTATCTATGTCTATTTCCGCTTGTTTAATTTAACAGAATTTATTTCCATCACATGTATGAAAAAAAAATTGCTCTTTTAGGCCTGCTTATGTGCTTATTCATGACTGAGGGATGACTTTATTAGGAATTTTTAGAATATTTTGCTTTGTTCTATCTAATCTCCTACTGAGATCAGTCAGAGTTATACACCACATCCGTAAAAAGAGGCACAGATATAATCCTGGTTTAAAATGTCTGATAACTCATTACTGTGGTTGTCCATGCTTATAACTTCAGGGAAAGAAATAATGACTTGTCATGGACATAGAGGCCACATAACTTTTCAAGAGGCTTCCAATGACTGCAACTTGCAACTATTGCTGTAAATATAGGACACTAATTTAAGCAGTATGTGTGCTCCTCTGCTGACCCTTACTCTGAGATAGCCTATAAATAACTTTTCTGGAGTTTCCTCCAGGCTCCTGCAATGCAGTGGGTGGACAGCAGGTGGGAAGGGGTTGTGCATGTGGGAATGCAGCCTACTTCCCCAAAGCCCACAGCAGCCCAGCCCAGTGCAACCCAGCACAGCCTGCCAGGACAAAGCCAAGTAGGAGCGACCAAGGCAGCAGCCAGCAGCAACACAGTGATGCCACGCTGCAGTTGCAGCTGCCCTTGTTGCTTCTAGGAAGACGGCTCATTTCTATAGGTGCATCAAGCATGATTTGGTACTAAATTTGTGAGAGCACAGGAGCTGAGAAGCTGTACAACTAATATGCTAATACAGGCTGAATTTACTGCCTTAAACTTCCCTCTTCTGTCCTAGAGAAAGGTGGTTGTATGGATCAAATCATAGCCATATTTTGTGTGGTTATGGAGGGTCCTTGCTGAAACTGAATAGTAGAGTTAAAATGTACCTCTTCAAGGCCAAGAAACTGACTCTCCTTAGAACTTGAGTGACTGACAGAACAGTAGATTAAGTTAAAGTTGTCTTTCAGGTTCTCCAAAATGAGGTTTCTGAAAATAATGAGAAGAGACAGTGAGGTAGTGTCATGTTCCCTATTATTCTAGCCAATTTATCAAACTTTTCTACTTAAAAGTAATATTTTCACAATACCATTAGGTAGTGCGTTACCATGCCAAAGTAGAGGAGTTCAGAGTGGCTGGTAGCATTTCTTGTTCCAGCTCCCTCTTTGGCTCAGCATAGCTGTGAAGATGAAATCTCACTTTTCCAGAGAGCTGTAGCCCATTGCAGCACGTTGGGAATGCCTGCCAGTCGCTACCCTTGGCTAGAGGCATGTGTTACAAACGTTCTTGTGTGTGACTTAGGGTGGGGTGTACAGAGGAGGAGTGTCAGGGAGGGGTACAGAGGTTCACTGAACACACTCTCGCTGTTGGATTCTTCTTCTGTTGGTATTGTTTTTTTTTTCAATGTTTTCATTAATGAGGGAGGGAGAAGGACAAGGAGGCCCTGATCGGACATCTGGAGCCTTGTTTTATGCTCCCACCCAATAAACAGGGTATATGCCTGTATATAACCAATTATTTACACTAAGAATCAAACAAAAGACACCAGAGAGAGGGAAGGCAAAATTTAAATATGAAAAATACTATCACTTATTTCCCTGTATTTAGGTCATCACTGTACCACTACTGAAAATTAATAATGGTCAGGATGTCTTTCCTCTAATACTTGTTTTATGCAGGTAAGGAAACTAGCTGATGCAAACAATGACATTTTCCCCTTGACTACTTCTGTTTGCAAGAGTCATAACTATAAATATATTTCACCTCAATGGCTTGGACCAGAAATGCTGGAGGATTCATAGGCTCCGGATGGGATCCCAGCTGGCCAGCTGTGTGATCTTGGGAAAGGCACTTCACATCTGTTTTCTTCCCCCATTTCCTTTGCTTATCTAAGCACTGGTCTCACTGTATGTAATAGGGTGCCTCCCTTTGGGCCTCCAGTTGATGAAACAGAACAAACTTCAGCTTCCTCTCCCCAGTCCCTTGCTTTCATTTTTATCTTTGGTTTCATCTCTAGGAAAATGTGCCTCCTGGCTCCCCAAGGGTGCATGTTTCTGACTGGAACACCCATGTGAATCTTGTCAGCAGAATGGTTGGTCTCCTAATGACACGTAAACCTGGACAAACTTAAGCAACCCAGAATATAGCTCCACCTGGAGAGTTCAGGTGATATCCAACAACACTGCTAGCAGTGGGCCAGCTGGAGCTGTGTACCCTATAGCTGGTGCAAAGGCTCAGGCATAAAGGGACTCCTTGTAAATCTGCTGCAGATCTCTCATATCCATCATTTCACTGCTTGCAAGTCCAGGGGGATGTACTCTAACCTCAATACTCTGAAGCCACTGAGTTTCATTCTCTTATCTCTATCTACTCATGCCAGAGAACTTGAGTAAGATGAAAGCACTTCAGAGGAACAAGACAGACTAAAGTTTCCATTAATGCCTTGTATCCTTGCAATAACAAGGAATCCATTAGAGAGCCTGTAGCAAATACCCGTCAGCCCTCTCTCTTCAGCATTTCCCACAGGCTGCACATTTTATTTCAGAACCTGGATTAACATGTCCCCGTTTTACAACTGCATTTAAACTAATGGTGAATTCACCATCTTCATGTGAAGCAAAACCAGATTCTCACCTTTAGTTACTTTCTCTGTTAAGAAATAACTTCTTATTTTGAGATTGAATTTGTTTAACTTCAGCTTCCAATCACTGGACAGTTTCTGACTTCCATAAGGAACAGCTTCCAGACACTGGCTGAAAGTTGAGTTTAGATAAATATACATTTGTCAGTAAGGCTGAAATGCCCTGGCCTAATTATTTTCAGCTTCCAAATCTAACTATGTATATACTGTGACCAAGTCACTTTTCATCCTTCTCTTCGTCTAGCCAAATAGGTTTGGTTTATTTACCCATTTATTTTCTAATCTCTAATTTATTTTTCCATCTGCTGCTGAATTCCAGTGGACACCATATTTGAGGATTGATGTGACGCAGCAGCTACAACCCTAATAATGACCTATTTACACAAAAAAAGTTGCATTATTGTAACAGATTATACCTGGACAACTTTAAGGTCAATGATTAGCCTTAAAATGTTCATAAATACCTACTACAAATTTTAAAACATATTTCCTAGGCCTTATCATCTGCTTCCCTGTTCTGTCAACAAGAGGCAGGACTGAGTTTGGAGAAAGACTTTCAGTTCTTGGGTCTTGAAAGTCTTCTACTAAAGGCTGAATGGTTTTTTTTACTTTCTGTTAAAGAAAAATTTTAAGGTTATGTATTCTTTTTTTTTTTTTTTTGACACAGGTTTTATGAAGAATCCTGCTAATGAAGTGGTTGTGTGCCACATAGTTTGGTCTTTTCATGGCTGTTGGATAAATGTGCCCAAATGCAACTCTGATAATCTGCTGAAAATGATTCCTTTGTATGGTACAGTCATATAAACAACTCCACTTTCTCTTTCTTCTTTTGTTTGTAATGTAAGATTAAGTCAATTGTAGGTAGGCATCATCATCAGATTCCTAGAAGTGGCATCAGCTACAAAGTGAGTTCTTGTAGGAGATTTTGGTTTCTAAAGTATTTGGCCCTTTTTTTGTTTGTTTTCTATTTTAAAATAGAAATTCTGTAAATGAAGAATTTTACCAGTTGAAGTATCAATATTGGTACCCTCAATTCATTAGATGGGAAAGTAAATGCAGACATTAAAAGGAAAGTGCAAATACAGTCACAAATGTATTATAAATTCTATAAACTGAGCATGAGAGATTAGTTTGGCAAACTCAGTGAATATTTTCAGTGAACACGGCATTTCCTGCCTTTCTACACTTTATTCTAATTAGTTAGTGCATGCAACATTTCTGTTAAAACAGTATAAGAGAAACAATACCAGTCACTCTATAGGGGGAAGAAATCCAGGTGGCCTCTGTTACTTTAATTCCACACTTGTTTCTGAATCTCACATCATGGAATATTTGATTATGTGATCATAACCCTGAAAGATTTAAAAATATTTAGGTGCGTTGGCCTAAAAGTAGAATCAGACCCTAGTTCAGAGCACCACCTACAGAACTGGGCTACTTTTCTTATCTCCTAAGTAATTTGCTGTTTATTAGTAGGATATTTTTTTTCATGAATTAAAGGTTCTGCTCAGCACAGACTATACTGAGTGGAAATTAGGCTGAAGACTCACTTTATGGTTAGTTTTTTCTGTGAATTCTCTCTGTATTCTTCTTCCAGTAATTTCTCCTTCTAAATAAGCATCAGTCTTTTGGGTTGGATTCACTGCACCCATCTTTAGTCATCTAAAAATTAGTCCCCTAGTCTGAGTTTGATGTTTAAACATTTTTTGACACATTTTTGTTAAATGATTAAAATTAATTTTCAGGGCAGTGAGCAAATGCTCACCCTTCAAAGCCACCAGCAGAATATTTTCAAATCGAGGACTAACTTCAAGGAGGTCTTTTGTATTCTCTCAGTCTCCATTACTGAGATGACTCTCTAAGAGTGAAGTCAGATGCCTGCATACACTAAAAATTCCAGTGATTGAGAACAGGAAACATCAAAATCTATTCAGAAATAGCAAAGTTAAAAATCAGTAGTGGGGAAGCAAACCTGTAATGCAAACACTTAACAGTTCTGCACAGCACAAAATACCAAATTTCTGACGCCATATGAGCATGTCTTTGAACAGCCAATTCTGCAGCATGTGCTCTCTAGACTGTTTGGGGTAGTATTTGCTGTGTAAAGTAAAGATGAATCATGGCAGTGAGTGAATTTATGTATGTTGCTATTTAAGAGATAGGGCACTGTGAATGTGTTGCTACGTACAAAGTTGGTTCATCAAGTAGTTAAATCATTTTCTTCCCTTTATTTAGTACCTCTTACACACAAGAGAGCTCTTGCTCCTTCACCTTATCCCCATACAGAACTTATTATGCACACATAGGCCCCTCATTCACTCCATATGCTCCATAATGCTTTCCAAGAGAATTATAATAATGTGGTTCCAACTATCATGCCATTATAATTAACCCCTGGTCTTTTTACTGTATTTTGATACACTTGAAATATTACCTACGTTTTAAAATCTCTGCACATTAAACAGGCCCTTCCTACAATCACTTTTCCTTTCAATTTCTCTAGTTCATTTCAAAATAATCACCAACTTATCAATATGCTCAATTTGCAGAGTTAATGGAATCTCCAAGGACTCTTGAGAATCATCCCTTTCATTATTTTTCATCAAATAAATAAATCAAGGCGAGACATCAGAATGTCCTAGCACCTGCCCAGTGTGCCCATGCTGGGGAAGAGGGAGGGAATAAGCTTCTCCTAACACAGCTCTTCAGTTCAAGAGGCTCCTCGCTGGGTTTCTGGACACCGCTGCTCATAAATCTCTTGAAACTGAATTTCCTGCTGCTGCTTGCAGTCTGCTCTCTTCTGCGATAATGCACTTCCAGAGTGCCATGATACCTGTCCCCTCCCCTGGTGGACCGGGGGTCATCCCCACCTTTCACTGCAAGGACTTTAGCAGTGCAAAAGGTCAGTGTTGCTTTCTCTTATTTTGCTCAGCTTTTGCTTCCATTGTCACCTCATTCAGTCCTGTACTCTGGTAAATTACACATCTGCTGGAAGGGTACTCAATGGTGCATGCTGTTGGCACCTCTCCAAGTGGCAGCTTGATGCCTACCACCAAGCAGTGGTAAGAAAAACAATGACTCTTTTAATTGCACTAAATAAAGCTCTGCTAAGTGCAGATTTGCTGTGTGAGGATCTAATTTTCTCTTACTGCTTTTTCAGAAAGGCTTCTATGCTGATAAAACTGTGTAGTGTAACACAAGAGTTCCCACATAGTGATTAGCAAAAATAGAATAATAAATAAATTTTTAAAAAAAGTATTTCACTAGAGAAAAAAAAAACCAGTGAAAAATAAGGAAAATCCAGTTTAATAACACCACTGAAACAATAAATATTTCATTTCTTTAAGTGAGCTAAAATTATGCCAGATTTTTTTATTCCAGTTGAAACAACATTTAAAAGCACCAGTGAAAAAGAGAATTTTAATAAACAGATGTACAAGTAACACACTTTCTGCCCTCGATTTCACCATTTAATTTAAAACATACTACAGGTGTATGTGACAAACAGTGAGATGGACAAGGAAAAGAGGAAATATGTACAACTTATTGAAGGAGTTATGACTTGATCTCCCTCAGCCATTAAATAATTCTCACTGGAATAAATGGCATTGATTATAGACTTAGAATAATTCTGAGTAATTACAAAATATAGATAGAATAGAGAGCAAGCATTTTGCTGTTGCTTTTCTAAGGCTGGCTTTTGGATATTGTCTCATTACATTTAGATGCCACCAAGGAAAATAAAAGTTTCCTTGTCCTTTGAACTCTGGAAGAAGAATGACGTTGCCCTTTTGGTCTGATGACACTCTTAAAGAAGGAGATAAAAGGTTTCCCAATATCATTCATTATTTAGTTTTGGAAGGCTCGTTTGCTGGCTTTTCATAACAACACATTGAAAAAAAAGCCCTTTTGAATATAGAATAATTTCTAGGAAATGCTCTTTGGGTGTTGCTTTGTTTTTTTTTATTTAAGACAAAACTGCAAAACAAAATGTTTTACTTTTGGCGGCTTTCATTTTTATAAGTTGTCTGCTTTTCTCCTTTTGTGGTGTGCCATTTGTCTTCCACCCTTTATTTTTGAAGCCAAATGGAAAAGATGAAAAGGTAAAGAAAAAATGAATTAGAAAAAAACCTGTAGAAAGGGAAAATTTGAAAGCTAAAGAAGTGTCTTTACAGTTAGTAGGTGGAAGATCTTTCTTTGTAGTCCTTGTACCAGTTGTTGGTGCCTAGGAAGAGGAAGAGCTCTACGGCAGGTATTTCCCTACAGTTGGTAGATCATAGTGAAGCAGATATCCACACTATGGACCAGAGCACCTTGTGCCTCAGAACGTGGGTGTACATCAAAGAAAGCTGCAGCCCATGGAAAACCCACACAGGCACAGGTCTTTCCCGCAGGACTGCAGCCCACTAGGAACACCTGCACAGGAAAGGTGGGAATGAGAAGGAGCAGCAGAGAGGAAGAATTCTGTCCTGACCGTAATCTCCTCCACCCACCCTGTGCCCTTGGGAAAGCAAGAGGAGTCTGGACTTGAACCTGAGAAAGTGAAGAGGAAAGGTGTTGGTTAAAGTTTTCCCTTGTTTCTCACTACTCAAATATATATTAACTGGCAATAAATTAAGTTGGTTTTCCCCTCATTGAGTCTGTTTCATCCATGAGGGCAATTGTTAAGTGATCCTTCGGTCCTTTTCTTGACTAAGGGGTTTTCTCATCCTATTTTCTCCTCTTGTCCTGTTGCAGAGGGGGAGTGACTGGGTGTCTGGATGGGTGTATGGCCCTTGGCCAAGGTTAACTCATACTCCATTTTTTTAAGAGGTTTTCTTACTGAGTTTATATGTCAGAACATCGTATGTGGTAGGCATGTGCCTGATGAATCAGCATGGACACACATTTTATGCCTCCTTTTGTATCCAGTCTTTTAAACTGCTCTAAGACTTCCCAGATCCTGTTTGTCTGGTATTTAGAGATAAATGCACAAAAGGGCATAGATGTCTCAGGGCACAGTGCTGCCATGAGAGTCTTAGCCCTAAGTGAAATGTGGGCTTTCCTACAATGAAAGGAAAACTTAGCTATTGGCAAACAGGAGTCTCCACAATGATGTGATGAATGGGGACACACCTAACCTACATAGCAAATCATGCCAAGAGGGATATCGCAAACACAGTGGGACTAACCCACCCAGACTTTAACTAAACAAACACTAATAACATCTGCACTGAGAGGGCCATTTATACTCTGTTTCTATACCCAAAGAAGGGCAATAGGCATCTGTCAATGACAATTCATACCACCTATTTCAATCATGTTTTATTCCCTCCATTAGCTATTGAGAAAACACAGATGACAAGCTTAGATTTGATGCCTACCATTTAGACTGGAAAAGTAATTTCAGATGAATCCCAGCCTCACAGGAGTTAATATGTTTAAATATGCAATAGGCAGCTTAGAAAAGACAGAGAGTCTTGGATGATATGCCAAAAATCAGAAATATTGGCATGGGGGTGAGGACCTCTTAGTGTAAACTACCCGGAAACTACTGGCACAGATGATCAAAGAAAGTAAGGGAAGTGTACCTTGGATTCTTCCCTAAGTGCTGATAGTCAGGGCACAGTGTCAGTCAAATGTGAGGCTGGCTGTCTTTACACCTGTGCTGAGCCAAGGGACTTTTCCTTCAAAGTCATCTCTTGTCTCATAACATCTCAGTTTCGTTAACCATGACATAGTTTATTAAAGTCTGTGTCTGCTGCTAGCCCAAATGCCACAAAATGCAGCTACATCCCCATGCAGACGACTCCCTTTATGATATGTCTCCTTGTTCTTCTGGTCAATCTTTAGGTGCAGTCAAAAATGCTGGCTTCTAATTTGTAGCCTTCATAAAGTTTGAATCCTGACTTTTTGTCCCTTCAGCATTACAACTGAGAGTAAGGGACCATTGCCAAAATACTGCAATGCAACTGGATCCAGTGTTTAGCAAATGAGCTAATGGTTTCAAGTATAAGCTTGTTTTTGGAACTTGTCAGTGGTTCCTCTGAACAAGAAATCACACTAAGTTCCTGCTATTTTGTAGTGTAAACAGGCCCTTAGAAACTTCAGGCCAAGTCTTTGGCTGGCAACATCAGCAAAGCATGGCTGAGCTCTTCTTTCTATGCAGATGAGATCCTCTACTGAAGTCTCTCAAATTTAATTTTTTTTCCTCCCTTGAAATTTCTGTCATGACTCCAATAGCAACACGTTCACTGAAACTTACAGTTCTCCAGCATCTGATACCAGCTGTCAGGCTGTGTTTCATCAGACTGAACTCTTTGTCCAAGTGCTACCAGCTGGCATTGCTTCAACCATCTGGGATCGCAGTACTCTAACCTATGGACTGAAGCAGCTCCAGCAGAGTCAGGGCTCCCTATCCTTTCCTACAACACAATTTATTAGCAAAGTGAAGCAAAGCAAAAGCCACTGCCCCTAATCAAAACTCAAATCTTCCTAGTGCTCACAGTCTCCAAATGTCCACCTCCATCAGAGGGAACTCAGTGCTTTGCAGCTTTCAGATGTTGGCTGCTAACTGCTGGCATAATTTTGATTCCCAGACTCTGTTGTTTGAAAACATACTGTATAATGTACTCTGAGGGCAGTGCAACAAGATTTCCTCTATTTCCTGCCTTTCCATTTGTAGTTACTTGTGTAATTCAGTGCTATTTGTCACTTTCCAACCTGCACACTTTTATCCTGCAAAATTTTACAAACTTCCTTCTCCTTCCTCCCACTTTTCTTTTGTTTCCATCAGTTGTATAGCAAATCCCTTCTCAAGTTTCTTTTTATGTAACTGCTGATATTACTTTAGGAGGCTCCAAAAGTAGAAACTTGAAAATCTCTATATATAATTAAAATTACCATGGGGAAAAATCTTCCTCCAATTCAATATGTTTTGGACATCTGGATATATGATAGACCTTCCCCACCCCACCAAATTTTGATTCTTTATTTGATCTTATTAGTTAAATTCCTCCCAGTAATCTTATTATTGTTACTGAATGCCAGTAATATTATTGGCACTGTAGAAAAGCCTGGGATTTGCCATACTGGATCAAAGCAGTGATCCATCTCTCCTAGTACCCTATCTCCAAGAGTGGTCAGTACCAGCTGCTGCAGACAAAGAAACACTACAGCTGGCAGTTTGGAGATAATCTGCCTGCAAGCTAAGTTTCCCGTGTTTAGCATTACAGGCTGTCTTATGCCCCAAAACCTGGAGATTTATATCCCTCCCAGAACACTTGCTTGTGAAGTCAGGTACTGTCCTTGCCTCGTAAACTTACAGATTGGGATAAAAACTGAAAAAGCGGGAAAAGAATACTAATGCTTAGGTCAATGAGACAACAGCTCAATAACCATTATACCTCATGCTGCAAGCTTCCCCAGGGCTACGTAGTGGACTGGTAGCAGGGGCTGGAATAAAACTGTGGACCTGCTCACCCTGAGCTGGTCTTAGAGGATGATGTTACATCTTAAAGCATTTAAAATGTGTTAAATGTTAAACTCTTTTTTTCCCCTTTGCTTCACCCAAGTACTTTGCAGAGGTCAGTATACTTGACTGTTTTCATCCAAAAATACTAAACTTCCTAAAAAAGGGTAGATGGTAATTTTGATAGTAATAAATCCAGCCTGTACTACTTCTGAATTAAAATCTGTGTTAACTTTGGGCTAAGACAGCATGGGAGACCATACCTCCCAGTAGAAATTGCTTTGGATACATAGGGGAAACTCCAGATTTCCACAGAATTATCATAAGGCTATAAATAATAGACTTATACATCTTGCACAATATGAGAAAATATTATTGCCTTTTTTTTTAACTTAAAACCTCTTAGTTTTTGACTGAAAAAAGTTCTATTAAAATAGAGTTAGCAAAATTACCTTTCTCCTCCTAGCACAATGAAATGTATTTGAGCTTCAGCAGATTAATTTGAAAACTAGTGATTTTATTGTCAAAACAATTTCCTGTTTCACTGGTGTCTGATCATGGGAAGAACAGGGCCTTATTCTTATTCACCGTACACTTGCAGCACATCCCTATTCCAAACCTCCCCCCACACTAGATTCCATTTATTTTTCAGAATCAAATGCTACTTCATCTATGCTTCTGTTACATACATTTAATGGTTTATGCATTGCTTTTTGGTAAATAACACATATTAAATAACCATTCATTTCCAATATATAAAAGACCACATCATTGCTATGTATATAAATAGAGGATGCATTTGGTGCATTTGTTGCATTTCTCAGCCTTTTCTGCACTATCATGTCCTGTAAATTAAGGGAATGTTCAATTAAAAACATTTTCTAGCTTTCCTGAGGTGGGAGATGTAGAAATCAATTCAACAGCAAGCTGGCTGATTCAGCAAGAAATCAGCCAGCCTCCAGGAGTCCCTCTTTAAATGTTTTCCTCTCTAATAAGGTAACAAACCAGACAAACGTACCACACGGACTGGGAGATAGGGAGAGCTTATGTAGATCAGCTGCTCTGCTCCTGCAGGCTGCAACCCTTGATTTGATGCAATTTTTATCCTGCACCCATTGCTGCCCAGTTAATTTGTCATTAGCATATTCTGTGTGGTCAGTACTATTCATATACTGCACCAGGGCCCTTAAATTTTCTATGTTCCACAATGGAAAGTGCATTCGATTCCATACAATTCTTTTCAGTTTACAGTTTCATTTGCATGAGGCTTCATTCTCTACATTTCAGTCACCACTTTGAAAAATAGGCACTGTAAAATTTTAAGAATTGATATAAAAAATCCAAACAAATGAAGTTGTGGATATGAGAATACAGAAAAATTAGCTCCAGAAATGATTCTGCCAGTTGAAGAATACAGTGTATTATCTCCATTTTCCTCTTTTCATCCTCCATGTACCTTATATCCAGAAAAGGATTCCTACAAACAATAAAAATTATGCAATATTAAAATACTTAGACTGAAAGAGAATAAACATGGGACCATATCATTGAAATAATGACAATTTTAGAGTTTTAGTTAACACAGTCTTGTTTTCACAAATACGTTTTACTAGTTGAAAGGAATTATTTATTCCTTTTTTGAAACATTTGTATCCTTACTCAGTAAGTTGATCTCCTAGCACTCACCTTGTTAGCCTGCTTAGCCTGCTTTTCATTATAGTTTCTTCTTATTTTATTTGATATAAAAATCCCACAACAGTTAAACATATAAGATAAAATTTAGTCAATTTTATGTGTTCCTTTTGATTTAGTGAAGCAGGGGTGTCTGTATTACATCTAGCACTGCCATTAAAATTTAACAGAGCCTCAAATGAAAGAGAACCATTTTCTGGCTTTTGATTCATTTCTCATTTGCCTAAAAAGTTACAAGCCTTTGTAGAAGCTGTAAATCTGACTAAAAGTGGGACTACATTTTTTTCTCTTTTAGTCCATGGAAAAGAAAAAGCTGTGCCTCCTTTCACCTAAGTGTGTGCTTCAGCCATTGTGTTTCCTGAATTTTTAGCCATTTGGTACAGTGCTAATTTATTTTACTGACTGAGCACATGAATCCCCGCTTCAGAGGAGCACGGATGGTGCTTTGGCTCAGAGGGGAGCTTGCATAGCAAGTGGAAAAGGGGTATCACTCTGAATGATTAATTGTAGTCCTCAGAAGGGTCTCAGAATATGGTCATTCTTTATAGAAAATTGGATTAAAATTTGACACTTCTACAATTTTTTTTCTTTGTAGTGAAATTTTCATTTTTCATCTGTTGGCCAAATAATTCCATGTGCAGTCATCCCTAAATTAATCTTGAATTAATTTTTAAATCCACTGTCCTCTAATATATAATTCAACATAAGAAAACCCAGAGCAGTCAATCTTTCATTAGACATGGGGTGAGAAAGGGTCAGCAGACACTCCTGCAGTACTAAAAATAAAGGCACCACATCTGGTATGGAATGATGTCTGGAATTGTAATGCATATGCATCCACTTACTCGTTCTGCTGAAAACACAAACTACGGAGTGGCTGCATGTTGAAACACGAACCAGTGTAATAGGAGCTTAAACCCTGGAACAGACTGTTTGTATATGTAGTCAGTTTATTAGCAAATGTGCAGGCCTGTAGAGTACAAGGACCATCGTTTCAAGCCGATCTGTCACACATTTAACAAGCTGTTTGTAATACAGTCCATTTCAGATATAAGAGAAAAATCTTTCCCATAGGTATAAGAAATATACGATACTTTTAGCATATGGTGAGCTCTGGTTTTGCAGGTATCCTACATTAGAAACTGCTGTAACATGTTGCCTTAACTTTTTGTTTGTTCCCAAAAATCCTCCTTTCCTTTGTTGAACACTTTACAATGTTATAGCGGATGTTAAAAATGAGATTCTGTGCAAGATGTGTTCCTAATGTCAGGCACAGCCATGCTCACCGAGAATAAATCTAACCCTGGTGCAAACAGCTCACACTAAACCTACTTTATATACCACAGCAGGGCTGAATGGGCAGGAATCAATAGCAGAGGGGCCTCCACTACTCAAGCACAGCTGTGCCCCTGTGCCTTTCCACCAAGCAGGAGCAAGATGCTGGGGTACCTCCCCAAAATGATACACGCTGGCAGTAACCAGCAGGGAGGTGGTGGCGAGTAAACACCCTGCAGTGCCTGCACCGTGCCTCAGCTTCTAGCTGGATTTGCAAATGCTGTGTGGGATTCAGGGATTTCACTTAGAGAGAGCTGCCAATGCATCAGTGCTTCTTGATCTCACCCCCCTGCCGGCAGGTCCATCCGGGCTCTGCCACAGCCCGGAGGCCATGAATGCCCACCCCACAGCAGTGTCTGTGCCCCCAAGAGACAAAGCACAGAGTCCCAGTGGAGAGGAAGAGGAGGGAAGGCTGCCTTCTCCATGCTGCCCAGCCTTGCTGGTGGCCAGCAGAGCCAGCCCCAGGCCTGCCCTGTGTCTGGGCCTGTGCCAGCAGTGCAGGAGCAGTGGTCTCTGCCCTGCGGTGCTGTGGGTGCCCATGCAGGCCTTCCTCCCTGGGGGCACTCCATATGCTGCCCCACGGAAGGACAGGGTGGGAAGGATGTTTACCCCAGCCAAATCTCCAGATGACTCCTGCCTTGCCTCCTTTGGGAGGAGGCGAGAGCTGGGCTCCATCCACACTGTCCCTGCTCCAGCATTTTCCCAGCTGCTGTCAGGCTGGCTTCAGTGTATAAACTTTATTTAAGCTTTTCTGTCTGCCGTGGACAAATGCTGAGCAAGGAGGGCTGTAGTTTGCAGACTGTACCCAAGCTGGGTTATAATTTGAAACAGATTCAGTAATTGTGCTGTGTTTCACCTCCAAGTCAGGAATTAAATCTCGCGCATGTCAGGTGTTAGTGGTTACAAGCTGACTTTCCAGCCCCCAGCAGGAGCACAGGGACCACAGCTGCTGCCCAACACCCGGAGGCTTTGCTCCCCCAGGAGCAAAAAGAAACTCCTCATCCCAACTGACAAGGCTTAAAGCTGCTTCCAGCACCAGCTGTACCCTGCTCTTTGCCTCTCTCCCCAGCAAAATCACTGAAAAGATTTCATCTTTAACCACATATTCCACAGTAACTACCGGCCCTTGTCAACAGTCTTAGAGAAGTAGCCAAAGGCTGCTCAGCATGACTGTGTTAGTGGGAATATTTCCCTACATTTGAATGGGTATTGTCTCAGACCAGGAATGAACAAGCCTGTTCTGCTTCAAGTCCGTCCATCTGAGGACAGAGAGTCAGCTCTGGAAAGCTACTGCTCTCGACACTGTGAAGCTGCTCCTCCTGTCCAGAGTCATTCTGCTTGTTGGCAGACATCCTCCTCCAGGTCCAGCCATGCAAGGGAATGAGATTTCTTGTCTCCAGTATCTCCCAGTTACTCTTCTCTTTAAACCTGCCAGAGTTATTGCCCCCATAGTTTTGCTGGCAGAGCAGTTGGTTTTAACTTTCCTTAATCTCTTTCAGACAGAATCAAAGGGGTTTAGCTCCCACAGCTTCCATGGGTGATCTGAGAAAGCCCAGGGTAAACTCTACCACTTGCGTGGCTGGATCCAGAAGAGGATGTCTGCTCCCACTGCACACTCCAGAGGATGCAAGTTTTCCTCCTTTGCTACATTAATTCCAATGTAGTGAAAATAGGCAGGTACCCCATTGAAAATTGACAAGTGGTGGAAATATTTAGAGAAATGTGTTTCCATGCAATATCAATGCAGATCATGTGAACTGACCCACTAATCTGTTGCCATCCACATGTCACAGAATCTTGAAGGCTTCATACAGCTTTGATTACAAAAATGTGCCTTTTCTGTCATCATGGTGATTGAATGCAGAGGGAATGGGTTTGTCTTTAGGTTTGTTTATTTTTCTTTTTCAGGCATAATGGAGTTTTGAACAGTAAAATTGCTTTCTGCCTTTTCATAGCTCTTTGACTATTTGAGTGAAAAAAAGACACACCAGACGGTGCGGCACTGCTAAAGGGAGAGGTATAAACACAGTAAATAGCAACTTTAATGAGCATGTTTTAATATTAAAGGAAAAATGTGTTTTCACTTAAACTACCTGAAAATCCACAATGAATCCATTCAAGTTAGTGGCATTATTTACCATACCTTAAAGCTGAAGAACCTACTCCTGAAATGTCCTTCTAACTTAGTACTTTTAAAATAAGTAAATGACTACGTTGTCCTGTGCCACTCTAAATTCTTCAATACATCTTTCATTACTTGAAGATGGCTGACTATGAAAATTACACTTTCCCTTAAAACTGAAATCACACAGTGAGTGAGATACACTTGATGCACCCTCTGAACAATTTTTGGTGTTGATGAATTTTTCCCCATAGTTTTTAATATTTGCTTTGGGTATACAACTTCAACAAAATGAATTGAAGCAAGCATGAAAGGAGAGCAACTGAGGCAGAGATTATAAACAAAGCTGTTTCTTTAGGAGGGTTGCCAAGGCATGGGGAGGAGTCTGTATTCTTCAATTTGTTTATTTATATTAGTAAACAAAATTTGACACTCGGGAATTATTCTGTGCAAGTTGACAGCTATGACAATATGGAACTATCATTCATGATGGCCAGGCAAAACCAGCCATATGTTTCTGAGACCCAAATACAGAAAAGGAGAAAAGTACTAGTGCTAGCAATTGAAAAGCACAGCTCGTGAGAGGTCCTGATCTTGTGCTGAGAGCTCCGTAAACTTTGAGGACCCATGAGAGTGGATAGGCAGAAGGTTGGAGCCATAACAAAAACTGAAGTTTTTCATGGTGTCGTCAGAAGGTCTTTCCTTTTTTTATATACACATAAGTAAACAATGGCTTTTTTTTTTTTTTTTTTTTTTTTTTTTTTAATTGCAGAGCTGTTTGGGGATGATGAAGAGAAACACTCTGACAGGGCAATTCATCTTATCTGTATGTTTAACTTGCTCATGCCATCTTTCATGTCAGCTCTAAGTGTCAAGCAACCATTATGTAGAAGTAATACAAAGGTCCTAGAAAGCATAACGCTGCCTGTTGCTAGTCTTGTTTTTAGTTTCTGGGGTTTTTTTTCTGAAAATGCTTAAAATTACATTACCTTCCATAAATACCTGCAAGTTTTGACTCTTAAAGCAACTGTGATTTCCATAGTATTTACAACTTTTGGTAAATGGTGAGGTTGGCATTTGTTATGTGACATTCTCCCCAGACTGCTGCAGCAAAACTGAATTCCTTTAAATCACAGTCAAGTCAATCAGGGATCTGAGAGTGAGGGAAAATAAAGCAGCAGCCAAATAACACGTTAGTTCTTGCTTTTGCTAGTCTGACCAGAAAGCTAGAACAGACAGCAGGGGATAGGCTAAAGACTCTAGGTCTGGCTGAAACAATGATCATCTTGTTTTGCTTTGCCATGGCCCCATAACTGCATGGCAAATAAACAACAATGTGAGCACAGCCAATTCATTTGCTGTCTAGTTTTGATTTATGAAAGCAATAACCAAGTGAACAAGGGGATTCAAACCTTTTGGTTGCTTTTTAATTTTAGTTCCTTTCTGTTCTATTTTAAGCTTAATTTGAAATAGTTTTGAGGAGTAAGAGCAGCAGGGGGACCCTCTTACATCTTTATAAGAAGTGCACTACAGAGTTTTAGTTTTTGCCTTGTGTGAAGAAGTATTTTTGCTTCTCCCTATTACCTGATTAAGACATTCTCCACAATATTATGTTAATACTGTAATCTGGATCTTTACCTTTTAGATATTCAGCTGAGGGACTGACTTTTCAGACTAAGAACCCATGGCTCCAATTAGAGCATATAGAAGCTATCTGTTCCCAGTGCTTCTGTAAATCAGCCTTACGACTGATCTGTGAAGCTAATTGAGGCTCTAAAATTAAAACCACTTTGCCATTTTTCAAAGGAGCTCTGGTAAACCCTCAATTCCTCAAGGAAATGCTTATGCCATTTTACTGTTAATGAAAAGACTCACCAAAAGAGAAAGTAAAAGTATTAATGTTGTCCAGTCAAACTAATATCTGCAAGCATAGCTGATGTGCATTGAAAGAGCACAGGCTAGATTTGTCATTGCCCTCAATCTTGTGTGTTCATTTAAATTACTGCAGAATTTTAAATGCTATTGAAAGATAAAGCAGAGCATTCTTCATCCATCCTGTGCTGGTGTAAGCAAGCACACAAGATGTAAAGCAGCAGAAAACCTGACTCCATACGTGTACGTGCAGTGCTCCAAACAATACGGAACGATGCCGATCTCGGCAAGAATCAGGCTGCCCAAGAACTGAGAGTGGCTGAAGAGTGACGCATAGCTGCCCCCCTCAGAAAAGATCTACTGTCTGTAGTTGGTACAAAGCTTTATTAACTCCCTGAGTAGCCACAAATTCTGGTTTTATGTCAGACTGAGATATTGGAGATCAGTGTCTGCTTCCTGCAGAGATGCCTGCAGTCAGCTGAGCAGCCTTATCTTCAGCTGCGGACACAGCCACCAGTGGGGACCAGTTCCCTCCCAGTCCAGCAGTGGCATCTCCATGGGAGCCAGATGACCCTGTCACTGGGGTACTGCCCCCCAGCACAAGAGGTCTCGGATCCTGCTGATTCAGAAGCCCTGGCTTTTACAGAAGAAAAGTACAACAAGCCAGCCCTGTTTTTCAGCTCTGAGAAGCCGTGTGTAAGGCATGCTTGCCTGCTTCCGAGCACTAGCGAAACCAATTGTGGTGGGCTCGTAGTGTGCCCACCTTGTCAAAAAAACCATGACTCCAAAACCATGTCTCTTTGTGTCCCTTCACAATAGTGCATCCTGTCATACTAGCTAGAAGGCCACTTGCAGATAAGCCCATTGCAAATAATTACTGAATAATTTCTTAAGCAAATATTTTAATAATTCTTTAAGCATAAAATTGTTTTTCTCAAATCACAGCTGTGCAATGAGTAAAAGTATATGTGGGTTTTAGTTAAAAAGGGAAATATGCCAGAAGGACCGTGCAACAGTAAGTGAACCTAAAATCAATAGGGTTAAATAAAGGTAGAATGTGCCAAATCATTGCACACTGATTCCCTTTCCATGGAGGCAATTCATACAAACCTCATTCTATACAGAATGGTGTAAACCAGCATTTTGTGGAGAGCACTTTGGGGACCCCTAGCTCTTGTGTGAAATTGAATATAAAGTTCAAACTATGTATAAATCTATTTTAAAACAAATAAAAATTTAAAATATTAAAATATGCACACATCCAGCAGTTTTTTACTGTTTACATGACATGTCAATGTTGTGATTTCAAACATTCAAAAATTATTAATTAGGTCTCCAAAATTTCTGACTGCTTTAATTTTTTTTTCTATTTCAAGTTTTGTCACTTTGTAATGTTTGATTACCTGGACCATGGTTGTACTCGTTTTTATTTTTGACTTTGGTAACACAACTTCTTTTTTTATAAACGTGCAGTGTAAGAATCTTATATAGACCCCAAGAGGAACATCTACTTCCACATATCACAAGACTTAGAATAAAGTAATGAAATTTGGCAATAATATTTTATGATCAAGATATAGACGTGCAAGTGTACTTAGGGTGTACTCATTTATGACTGTGAACAGTATAATACAATCAGTTTTGTACATGACCATGGCAGCCAGATTTTCATGAGGCCCCAGCTGAGGACCCATCAAGTCGGGCTGCACAGATGATTCCTGAAAAGTGTCTCATTTAGGGCAGTCTTAGCACAGGCTCCTTCTTAATCTGTTTCAGGGGCTCAGTTCCTTGCTCAACACAGACCATTAATTTGCAGTCTAGCCTATCATTGCCATTAAAGTCACTATCTGTTAACAGTTATTACTTGTATCACCTCAACACAGCAACAGTTATTTTCTGTTCTCAGCTGAATGATCACTAGACCCAAAACACCTTAGTGAGAGATTGAATGGAAATTGCTGTTACAATCAGTGAATTAAAGTTTCATGAATATAAGGCTTAGGCTAAGGCAGATCAAAAAAAGATCTAAGGAGTCATGTCACGCCACTGATAAATAGCAACACCACTGGCAGCATCTGCAGCACTGGGTGAAAGCCTTGGTTTCCAGGCAAGACCTCAGAAGACTCAGACACTTCAAAACAAGATTGGCCAAGCACTAGAATAGGCTCTGCAGAGAAGTGGTCACAGTACCAGCCTGACAGAGTTCAAGAAGCATTTGGACAATATTTTCAGGCACATGTTGTGTTTTTTGTGGTTGTTCTGTGCAGGGCCGGGAGAAGGGCCTGATGATCCTGATGGGTCCCTTCCAACTCAGGACATCTTATGCTTCTTTGAATCTATCTCCATTCATCCTAGACCTACCCTGTTTTGACATGTAGTACAAGCCACCACTGGTGAGCTCAGGTTGTCCTCAGCACCTGGTTGCTTGTTACAGAATGACAAAAGATAACACTGATGTACTTGGGCGTTGGTTCTCATGGGTAACATACATGTTTTGGGAGGTGACTGGAGCTGTCCTGCTGACAGCACTGACAGTGGCAGTACAAGAGTGCGGGTACTTTGTCTGTGATGTCTTTAATGCGGTGCCATACCATATATACGGCCTTATGCAACCACAGTGGCCTCCGTGAAGAGTTCAGCCACACCCTCAACTACACCCCAGTGCCTGCCAGGGGCATGTGTGGGAACTTCAGGGCCCATTGTCACGTCTGTAAGATCAGCTCAACACTACATGAGAAAAGTAATCAAGAGCAGTTACTGTGTGCCTTACTGCTAACAAGAGGAGGAACAGCCTGTCCAATCCTTTTGGCTGAGCATTCACAAGGAGCAGTCCAGGACCAATGCTGTCTGAGCAAAGCAGCCATCACTTAGCCATCAAGGCCATTTTGACTTCCCAGTTTTCTGCCACATTCTTTTTGTACTCTTTGAACTGCTATTATGCTTCCTTCCCCTATCCATCAGAAGCATTTTCATATTGGAGAAAATAAAAACCTACATCATTAGGAAACAGGAGGCTGACCTCTCCCACTCCCCATTCTGCCTCACTTCCACATTAGTTTTAGTTCAGGCATCTAAATATGGTAATCATTTGACTATTTGGATGTTAATCATGAGAGAGAATCCTTGTACTTCAGTGGACAAATGTAGGGAGCTAGTACTAATCTAGAAGTGCTCATTAGCTGCAACACTGTATTAATAAAATATAAGACAGATCTGAAAGCTGAATATCCTTTTTTAATTTGCAGTTACAGCTACCACAGAACTGAAACTGTCAAGTTACAAATTCCAGGGCTTTATTTTTTCCAAGTGGGAATCTGTGTTTGGAATAACAAAAACACATTGAAAGATCATATTTTAAACTTCAGAGATCATTTTCAATACTATTTACAGTGAGCCTATGGTTCAAAGTTAAATATTACTCTGAAATCATTTATTTAATCAGGATGAAAACAGGCTCATGTCTTACACCTCAGGTGCTCAGGTGCACCTTAGGATGCTCAGTTTCAGGTGTGGAGTAAAGCCATTGCTCTGAAGAGTCTACTTTATTGTCTGGTATTATCTGTAGAAAGAGGTGGAAGCCCTGGAAGGCCTCTGGAAAAAATTAAATTAATAAAAAGAATTATATTTATTTGACTTTGCTTAAAATTTGGCGGATTAGAAATCTTCAAAGACATGCAACAAACCCCATTAACTACATAAAAATCATACTCACTAATTTAAAAGGATTACTTTAATTGATGTTTAGGTTTAGATGCTAGGTAGGAGTCTCCATCTTTGCAGTATAAAGAAAGGGAATATCTCCTTGGTTATACGGTATAAGATTATTCATGTTATGGTTGGGCCTGAGCTGTAACCTTTTCTGCAGGGGGTACATGATGGAAGAACTAGCTGTTCCTTTGTTTGGTGACAGATGAAGTAGTGGAAAACTGTTTTCCAAAGAATAAATGCTGTCAAGAGTCCTATCCAAGTGGTCCAGCACTGAATGGACAAACGGTGGGGCTGATTGAGTGCATCTGTGTATCTGTGTAGCAGAATGAACAGAGGAAGTCGAGGAAGACCAGAGAGCATCTAGGAGATGCCTGGGATATGATGCTGAAGAGCAGCTATGTTGGTATTTGGGGGCAAACTTCCAGTTAGATGAGGTTTAGAAATTTGGTTACAGAAAATACATTCTGCTGTTTGATTCTTGTGATGTCCAAGGGCAAAGAGTCATTCTCAACATTATTATAAATACAAAAAAAGGCTTTTTAAACAGAATAAATGAGAGATTAATCAACTCCATTATCAGCTTCTGATCTTGATTGCTATAACCAGATCAAAATGGAATATTATTGTGAACAGTAAATGACATATTTTTGTTAAAAAGAAGAAATGGAAATGTTTCAAGAAGACCCCACCTTTCAGATGTCTTAGTTTGTTATAGAGAAATCAATTTATTTTCTCTTTTTCTCTAACAAAAAGTGTGTATTGTGACACCACACAAACTCACAACTAGGTGAATTCCTTCCCGGAATTCCTTTTCCTTTCTCTCTTCCCTTACAACTCAGCATATTCTGTGGTTCTGTGATTATCTTTGCTGCAAATCTTCTGAATATCTCTTTTATAGTTATGTACAGGACCTATAACAAATGTAGAAAGCATACCAGAAAGAGAACATTATCTTTTTTTTTTTCCACATTCACACTGATCTGTTATTATTGCCAGTCTGATTATTGCCGGGCTTGTAGTGCTAGTTCCTTTCTACTTATAGAGAAGCTGATCAGATAAGATAAAGAAAGATACATCAACATGAGCCTGGTACATAGATATTATAATAGCAATAACAATACACTTATAATGGTTTTTCATTCAAATATCAATTGGGGGAAAAAAGAGAGAAACTGGTTAGTTTACTTTTTCTATGAAGACCAAATTTCTATGTCAAAAGTTCAGGAGGTGTTTGCTAAATAAAAAAATAATGCAGGTTTGCACCATATTCTACACTGGTTCTGCTCCAACCCTGGATCTGTGTCAGGGTCATGAACCTTCTGTGCAGTGTAAATAATTAATTTTTCACTATGGCTGTGAATGAAAAAAAAAATCAGATCAAACCAATTGTTGCTTTCTTAACTCCCTCTTCCCCTAAAATTACATTTAAGAGAAATATTCCAGACTACCTAAAGCAGAAGGGATCAAGTTTGCTTCAGAAAAGCAAAATAAATAGTCTAAAATTATGAAACTAAACAGAAATTAGAGAGCAAAAAGCAGAGAGTGTTTCCTTGTGTTAACTTCAAGATAAAAAAGATACACGCTAAACTTCTCCCTTGGCTCCTAAAGGAAAAAAATCCGTGTCCCACTGCTGAGACTGTACTCTATTCTCTGGGCTCGTGTGGGCTGTGCAAGAGCAGGACATTGTCAGTCTCCATCCCTGGTGCTGCTTCACTTAGTGCAAGCTCGTGAGTGCGTGGATTGGCAGCCAGGCAGCCCACATGGAAGTAACAGACTTTCATGTCTTAGTACATTCTCATGGTACTTTTAATTTGTCTCAAAGGTCCTTCCTGGGTTTTATAAGAAGTAGAAAAGTTCTAGGGGGAGGCATTATTGCGGTAGCATGTGGTGGTTTCGAAGATGCTCCAAGCCACAGCTAGGGAAGGAGATGACCCAAGCTCTCACCTTCTCCTTCACTTCTCATCCCATGGAAGTGGCCGAGCTTTGGCCAGCTGGAGCCATGCTGGGAGCTTGACTCAGACTCATAGGGGACAATCAATTTTTGACTGAATTTGCTCCTTTCTAAAAGTATTACACAGTTCTATTAGTATGCCAAAACCATACTTGTTCACCACACAGACTGGTTCTTGCTTCTCCACTGTGAGAGGTCTGGCTGTTGCAGACTGAAAGCCATGAGGTTAAGGAGCCTCAGCAGAAGAGTACTGTAACAGCAAAACTTTGAGAGACCAGCAGACAATTCTTACCATACCTATTGAACCCAAAACACTTGAGCTTATCAACACTGACTTTTGGGGGGAAAAGAAGACAATTTTTCCCCTTTTCTGTGTCCTCATTCAGTTTTGAAATGCACATAATAACTTTTATTCACTGAAAATGATTAAACTAAATTAACTCCTGGTATAACTAATGAAACCATAGTATTTACCCAAGTGATTAATTTGTCTCACTAAGAATGGACATTGGCTCATCTACAGGCTTCATCTAAGAAACGTATTTAACAATATATACCTTCAAATTTGCTTTGCCAATATTGAGAAAAACTTAAATAAGATGGATATGCCACTGAAACTTGACTAAATAGCATTGAATTTCATCCACTTGGATCCACCTGCATGCAGCCCGGATCTGATTCCTTAATACCTATAATGCATGGATGTTCAGAACATGTGGATGCAATCTACTGTATTATAAGAAACATTTATATACAAAGAGGGAAACAAGCTGATCACAGTTCCAGGGAAAGTCACCACAAGAAAAAAAAACCCTCAAGAATTAGTGACTCCTGACACTGTGCTCAGATAAGTGAACCGTGTCTTGGTTTAATTTCTCAGCAGGAAATCAGAGATTCTCTAAATTGCTCTGTAGCTGAATGTGAAAAAAAATTAATGATATTCCTTTTTTTTATACTAAAAAATTTCTTCCTGTTAAATATATTGTGCTGTTATTATTTGATATCTAAAATTAAAATCAAGTGGAGAAGAAAAGTAGGGTTAAAATGCATTTTCTTGGTATGAAGACAAATTATTATATCACTTTTTGTAAACAGAGTAAGATGCACTCAGGGCTCTCTGTATGTGCTGTGCATTGGCCTGGAGCCCTTAACTCTGCAGCCATTATGCTGAAAAAGCTACCCTCAGCTATAACAGAAGTTTTACCTTTCCACATGTGTTCTTAGCGTGTACACATCTGCATCGAGTGTGAATGAGTCAATGTGCTTTGGGATTCAGGTCATAAGTAGTAAATTAGATTTAAATAAGAAGCTACCCAGAAAAAGAATTCAGTGTAAGTGCATATATTCACAATATGGAACAGCAGCTTTTCAGTGCTAGGCTTATCTTCTATCTGCAGCTAGTTACATTAAGGCATGAACATTCATTCACATGAGATGTCTGATGCCATAAATCTCAAATTCTCTCCTTGCTTCCACTCTTGCCTCCATTGTGCTGGCTATACTAATGAAAAGCAGGTTTTCATTTTCATATGTACGTGCATATGTGCAAAAGAAGGAGGGGTTTTGTCATATAGGCACTTGTCCTGCTCTGCACAGAGATAGAAGCCCACTGAAGTAGAAAAAGTGTAATATATGCAATAAATCTGAGGGAAAGCATGTAGATGCTTTTTCTGGCCTCATAACTATTTTTATAAAAACATAGAGACCAATATATCACTGAAAATAAAGTAGTGTGTTGTGTTGTATTACACGGTGTTTACAGAGAAAAGCAAGCTTTTTAACCACCTGGCAAGTATTTCAGACCAAAAAAAAAAAGAGATTTGAAAAACCGAGGACAAGCATTAGAAAGAGAGGGGGAGGGGAAGCTGGGGACTTCTCATTTGCACATGTAGAAATGCAAATTTGATCCATCTCTTTCTTATCTAGTAGTAACAGACTTAGCTGGTGGAGCACAATAGCACCTACAGTTCTATGGCCAAAAATAATGAAGTTTAAAAGGAATTGATTTGATTATAGAAACACTTCTATAGAGCCACGTGTTCATTAGCAGATGCCTGCCACCTACCTTGAAACCGGGAACATAAAAAGCCTGAAAGCAGGATGTAGCCCCCTAATTTTAGGACACAGATTTTGGGATACAGACACATTTAGGGGCTGTAAGACTCCTTATTGTTAAGCCTTTTCCTAATGCAGAGAAATGTAGGGACTCTGACAGTAGCAACTGATTTCCTGTTTTTCTACCTATTATCATATAGGTCCGCAGTTTCCTTTAAAGCAAAGCTCATTCCTTTGACTTGTGCCAGATTAGTTTACCTCTGTAATAGCTGGGACCCAAATATTGTTGACACAGCTGCAGAGATGGATCGGATAGATTCGTGTTCCCCAAATGTCTCTAAAAAATCAAGCATGATATTAACAAACCAGATCAAATTACTCTTAATTATCAGAAGTGATTGTTAGGAAAGTTTGCCTTGTGCAAGGGTTTTAAGAATTAGACTATAGCAACTCAGGACTGCTGAATTAGAAGCAATTGGACAAGGTCTCTCCAGTACAGATTCATCTGTCAAAACTTTTGTACTGCATGAAAAACAGTGGAGCTTTTATAAAACTGAAAAAAATGTGTTTGCCTTTCCTGTCTCACAAGCAAGTGTGCTGAGGAAAGAGAGGGTTGGAAGTGAGCATAAAATCAGAGTTGGGGGTGGAGATGGCAGAGGAATATACACAGCTGTAGTTTTTTACACAAAAAAAAAGGGAAAAAAACAAACTCTGCTTTTGCAAGGATAGATCTTCAGCTGGGTAGCAATGCTGGGCAAGGAAAAAAAGGTTTCACAGAGTCTACAAACCACTTGCAAGTAATTTGCTATCCCTCTACCCTTCCATATGAGCTGAAATCAGATACAAACTAATTACGGCGAAAGCAAAGGCGGGCGCAGCCGCCACAGCAGCGAGAGCTGCCAGGTGCAGCCGCCGGCGCTGCCAGATGGGCACAGTGTGACTTCCTACCTCAAAGAGGGGCTGGGAGCCTGGGCGGGCTGGGGGAGGCAATTTGTAAAGAGCACAGCATATGCCACCTGATATTCAGAGGGGTATGTATGGGTTGCACTTTACCTGTCATTTTTGCGGGGCTTTCTACCACGCGGCCCAGTTACTCCATGCTGTGGGAATTCGGCGGCGGATCAGATGCCATGAAACTCTCACATGCTTCCACATAATTATCTTCCCATGTGCCCTTTTTTATACCCATTCAAGGAAACCACTCACCAGAAAACACAACCTGAAACTCTGCCTGTGGCCAGCCTGTTCCACCAAGAAAGTTGTGACCTTGACTTCAGACCTTGTCCTGCTGCCCGGGGATCCCCCGCGCTGCAGCCCCTTCCTGCTCATCTCCGGATGCTCGCTGCGGAGGGCTTGCCAGTACATTTTGCCCTCTTGCAGAACTGGGAATTCTTGCACTCACTATGTACTCAATCATGATGAAAGATACTTCTGGCCTTACAGCTACAGAAAACCTGAGACAGGTGTCAGCTCCCAGCTCTGTAAATGAGATCAAAGCTCCCCTTAATATCAGCAGAACTCCTCATTGGGGATCAGATCAGAAGTAGGCAAAAGGGCCCACTTGCAGTTAACAATGGGGCAACAGGAGATCATTTTTGTTCCATAATTCTAGTTTTGCCTTGTAAAACTTGAACAAACCTCATCACTTTTAATTTCATGCCTGCATCTTTTTTTCCTTTGACGTTTAGGACTAAATGTACATACTGCTAACTCCATCATTTAAAAGGTGCTACCCCTGTTGCCCCATTCAAACACTCTTCAGTAAATCAAATCTCCTATATACTTGAGGTTGCCTGGGATATTTCAGTGCCGTATTCAGTTCTGAATTTGTAGAACTGGACTGAAACCTTAGTGTAATGGAAAAGACTGCTGAAAACTTTGCTAAACAGATGATCACATTCCTGAGTTTGTTTTACTTAGTTAGCATTTTTGCCTGCTGTGAGGTGTTTTCCTTGGATGGTTACCTACAAATACAGCACTGACCTCAGTGTGCATGAAGCAGGCCAGCACAGGCAAACAGAGCCAATTGGACATGCTCTATAAATCATCACCCACATGCTTCCAGCAGCAAAAATAAAAAGGAAAGGAGGAGGGGGTAAAACAACTGGTGAGTGTTCCACATGAGAAAATGGAGGCTATTTGGTGTCACCAGCTGGAAATACTCAGAGTGCTAAAGAGAAAGGTACCAGCATGAGCTAGCTCTGTGCTGGATAAAGTATTAACATTATAAATAAATGTTATCATCTTACAGATGTCTTGTATGGGCAAAATAATAGGCCTAAAAATGCTCTCAGCTATAAAAGGCACCTATAGCAAATGGCAAGTGCCGAAATGTAATACTATGACTTATGAAATCAGACTTAAATCCAACATAAAAGGCTGTCTCTTAGCATAATTCACTCGAATTCTTCAACTCTGAATGTGCCAGAAGCGATTCCTACTGCTCTGCTAGGCCAAATCCTAGAGAAGCACCTAACTTACTGCCTTCTTTCCCCAGTACCCAGAGAGGAAAACTCATCATGGGATGAAGAAGGTGAAGGGGTCCTGCTGCCCTTCTACTGCAACTTCAGTCTGGATGAGCCACAGGGCAGGATCTCATCACACTCCACTGCACCAGTCAGCTTACATTTAGGCTAAAACATGATGGATTATGCATTATCTGATTTAGGAAAGATAGATTATTTTCTCAGAAAAAAACTTGAGGAAAATGAAGATTGTTTTTTCTGGCGTGATGGTTCTCTTGACCCTTTGCATCAGTGCATTTGACAAGAGACTGAAATTTGACTTTACTGTGTACCTAGTGATTTTTCTAATAGCCAAGTTACAGAATCAAACTTGTTCTGTGTCTAGTTCAATCAAAACTTCTGCATTCTGTAGAAATAACTATTAATTAAGGACTGAGATACTAATCTGCATTCTCAGTCTTCTTCCTGGCTCATCTGTTATTTTGAGTTCCTTGAAAGTATTCAGCATGACCCTTTGTAGGAAAAGCTCTATCCTAAGGGACCTATCTCAACAGGAGGGATCACAGCTGAAAATCCCAAGTGAAAACACACATTTAATTACTTTTAGAGATCTGGCCCAAGTCTTACTCTGTTCCTTTGCATGTCCTGCTGTATAGCTCTAGGAGTTCTTTGATCATTCTCTTTGCTAACACTCCTTTTGCTTTGAAGAGAGGGCCTTGCTGTTTTCTACTTGGTGATAGAGCACATATAATTAAGGGGTACAACAGGTAAGTCCTTTTGGCTGTACTTGCCTTAGCAAATACAATGTGCCAGTAACTGTTCTGCAGCCCCAAGGCCAGCTGCCATGTCACCACTCACACCCATACAGCTGAATTGTCTTGTCTCTTCCCCACCACAATCTTCATCCGAAACAGGGAGACTGCATCCAAATTGCCATTGAAAACAGTCCCTGGCTTGTGCTAATCCCTGAACTGTGCCCAGGCACTGGCCAGGACTGCTGGCCATGGCCAAAACTACGTCAGGGATGATGCTGAAAGGTAAACTGTATGGATGACTGTGTGCCAGGGCAAGGACCCATATCCTGGTTCATTGCAGTTCACTCATGTCAGCGTGGTCCTTGTGGATTTAGCTTTCACAAAGAGCCCCAAAATGTTAGATTCCGCTTCCCTGTCTTTAGGCTCTCTTAACAGTATAATTATGCTAGGCTCTCCATGCAGTAGGTGGAAAGACACTTCCAGAGGAGAATTCAGATCTCCTTGTCTTACACAACACACCCACAAGAGAAGCCCAGTTAAACAAAAAAATGTTTGATATATTGATGGGAAGGGGCAGTAAAAACATCAAAAGACAAAGAATCTACCACATAAATACAACATTTCTGCTTCAAAAAGATTATGTATACTAATGATATGCTTGGTTTTTGTAGGGCTGAAATGCTTTCTGTGGGTAAATGTTTCTGACACTGTCCTGGGCAGATGCCTATATCATAGTTGCCAGGTGGCTTTAACCTAGGGGAAAGATTACAGACTCGTTCCCTTCATAAATCACTAGGTATAGCATTCCAGTGCATTCACCTCATCAGCTGGTACAAGCTGAATATAAAATTGTCCAAAGGGTTTTGATGGAGGTCATTTTCAAACTACTCCTAGATACACATATGAATTGACTGGGGTGAACTTGTAAACACTGAAAATAATTCTTGTCCATCAGCAGAATGGCTAATGTCCAGAAAGCCTCTCTTAGAGCCATTTGTGCCTGTGTCCGGTTTACCAATGACCATCTTTGGTTTCACAAATCCATGACTATTGTCAAATTGGAGTGATTTACAGAGCAAGAACCCTACTCTATGCCTGCAGGCAGAGTTGTGAGTGTTCTCACCAGAAGCCTCTAAATTGGTATTCCGCTAAGTTCAGCTCAGCAAGAAATATACTAGGAGGGAAACTCCCTTGGCTGACAGTAATATAGTAACTTATTTAATAATAGAAATTATGTCTTAAAACAAAATCTTTGGAAAATCTTGATTTCCATCTTCAAAAGAAATGAGATTGTTTTTCCTTTTCAGTTTTTTCTTTCGAGAGAAGGAACAAGCAGAGAATAAAACCTGAAAAAAGTCTGTGAGCAAAATATACATTTGCTGCTTTATTTTTTGTCACTTACACAAATTGTAAGTATAATTTTCTGCATAGTACTAGTTTAAGCATTTTCTGAGTAACATACTAAAAGCAGTTCCATTTATTATTTTGCTCTCGAAATTCCAAAACCAAAACCTTGCCTTGAAACCTGACATTTGCTATTTCAGAATCTAGTTTTTCTGCATGAATCTCTTGGGCTCACTTTTGGTTTTCTTTTTCTTGAATTATCACCTGTATATTAGTTGCACACCATGCTTGCATCAAATATTGTTACTGCATATTCTGTTAATAGTGGTAATGACTTTCAAACATAATTCAAAAAATGGAGAAATCAGTAGTTGGTTTCACTAACTTAGCTGATAACAAAAAGTTAAAACTGTTAAATTTATTGCCACTTTTACAACAAAAGCCTGGCTGGAAATATAATCATATTCATGTTTGTATATATATATATATTTGTATACATATTTTATCCATATAGCTCATATGTAAGTATGGGTGGAATTGATGTATGGTTTCCAGACTGATTAGGCACTAAGCAAAAATGACAAATTACCTCAAATAAAGAGGAAACTAAGAAGTCAGGCATAACTATTTTATGTAGAGCTTAATAAACATGTGGAATAAGTTAGCAGGAAAGGCAACTGCAGCAAAGCACAGAAATGAGTTGAAAGGCGGTCCTACAGATCTTTTTGTCCCGCTCTGCTCTGCAATGGGGCTGCCTCACCTTGAGTGCTGGGGGCAGTTTTGGGTGACACAAAATAAGAAGCATATAAAGATCTTAGAGATCAATGAAGATGGTGACGTTTTATATGAGAAGCCGTATGAGGTGTGGCTGAGGTCACTTGGTCTGTTCAGCCTGGAGAAGAGGAGACTGAGGGGAGACCCCATTGCAGTTAGAACTTCCTCGTAAGGGGAGGAGGAGGGGCAGGCACTGATCTCTTTTCTGTGGTGACCAGGCACAGAACCTGAGGGAATGGCCCGAAGTTATCTCAGGGGATGTTTAAGTTGGATATTAGAAAAAGGTTCTTCACCCAGAGGGTGGTTGGGCACTAGAACAGGCTCCCCAGGGAAGTGGTCACAGCACCAGCCTGACAGAGCTCAAGAAGCATTTGGACAATGATCTCAGGCACATGGTGTGACTCTTGGGGACAGTGCTGTGCAGGGGCAGGAACTGGACTTGATGGTCTTTGTGGGTCCCTTCCAACTCAGCTTATCCTGTGATTCTGTGATTTTCATAGAGGAGCAAAGGATTACGAAGCACAGTGAAAAAGCAGGGAATTAGGTTTAAGATAGACTAAAAAAAAAAATGCATGCCTGTGAGGCCAGATGGCCTTTTCCTGTTCCTTAAAACATCTTATACTCTTGATATGGGCCTCATTTTCAAACTGAGCTACTGGCCAGCAAAACCAACTTTTACTAGGGAAATCATCCATCTCCCTAGTACTTCCTAGTCTGTGTACTGGCAGACACAATGACTTGTTCAGCTGAATCCCAGTCTTCAGTAAGGCAGCCCGATCGGCAGCCTGACTCACACTCATCCTTTCCATCCCCACAGTGGGCTCCTTGCACAGATCACAACCCGCATCCAAAACACTTAGCTGTGTCAGATGGCAAAGTGCCTTTGAAATGCTCATGGTGTGGGTGTTGTGCTGATTCCCTGAACTCCCACGTTCCACTGCTCATTTATATCTCTTTTCTGAGTTGGGATTTATCACCTTGTTCACAGATCCTCCCTGAGTTGTCCCTGCTTGTAGCACCTCCCTCCTCAACATAGTTGTTGTGGGGGACTTTGCCGCTTTGGTGCATAATTCCTTAAACTTTTTTATTGGATTCAGCACCATGCGGAGCTGAAGATTTCTGGATGCACAGAACATCTTCTTGTTCACAGGACTCTTCACACTTCTTATACTGCTTAATAATCCTGTGTCAAATCTCCAACCCATGTATCTAGGACAGGTTTACATTGCACAGAGGCACAGGTTCTGTTGGTTAAGCTGAGTTATCCACTATTGTTTAATACTGTTTTATGTTTACTTATTTGGGCATTCCTTTAGGGACATTTAAATGAAACTCTATCACTAACTTCTGCTGCTATTTTACTAGCTAGTGTGCCCTGCACATTACAGCTGTCGACCATGGGATCAGCAATTTCCACGGCAAGGGATGTGTCCCATACGCATTGGATTCCCAGCTATGAGCAATGTAGCTATGTTTGGCTAAATCACATAAAAGACTTGCAGTCTGAGTCACATTTTTAAAATAGCTGAAAGATTTTATCCTTACCACAGGAGAATTTTCACTTCTGGACAGTTATGAATAATGATATTAAAATACACATTGGTCTAATCCTCATCACAGATAAGAAGATCTTGTCCATCACATGGCTGCCTCATTCTAGTCCATCTTCATTCCTCAGGAAATCTTAATATAGACAACACTGAAAATCTTTTAAATATATCAAAGTGATTACTGACATCTCCCAAGAAATGGAACAGTAACACAAAAGAACAAAAATTGAAAAGTCCAGATTTTCAGCTGTGGTAAGCTAACATGTCTAATATATACAGCAATTGAAAAGTGTATTTTAGGGACACACTGAACAGACCTCTGTGTAAAGTAATTTCTATCCCAAATAGCCTTCAAAATTCTCATTTAGAGAGCTCAATTCTCAAAGTAATCACAAAGTAAAAGATGATGGGTCCTGTTAGTCTGTGCTATGTAAACCAAAGATTTACCACTATAAAGTTTATAACCATCAAAAACAATGATAGCAATAATGATTTTCTTTCATTGCAAAACTTTGACTAATTTTAGATGGAAGGATATTCTGAATGAAATGTCTCCTTATTTCAGAAAGGTAGTGGTGGCACCTCAACCCTCGCAACAGCAAATAAAAGAATGTTAACCTCACAGCCAAACGTTTATGTCCTAGTGTCCCTTAACCAGTGGTCCTGAGGAAAGTAAAAATGAAAACTGTTATAGTAGCATCAAGCAACTGTAAACACAGTCTGAAGAATTAAATTAGCTGAATGCAGAACAGAGAAAAATAAATTCCTGAGCTCCAATTCTTTGTAACCTTTACTAGTCTGTCCTTCCTTTCCCTGATGTCTGTCACTCTTTTTGTCTTAAGACATTTAGTAGAAAAAAAACCCCATAAGCAGATTAACATGAACAGTGGTTCCTAAAATGAACTTCAAGTTTGGCATATCTTTTCCAGATCTAAAGAAGAGTCTTTGTGCCCCAAAGTTTCTCTGGTTTTCTGACTGGTCTAAAAAACGATAATTACTTCTCCCTACAAACCCTGCTTTAGGTGGGCTTCTTTAATCCAGGGTCCAATATTATTCCTATTGAAGTGAATGGAAACTGGCCATTACTTTGAAAAGACAGCTGTTCCTACTGAGCAAGATTGTTGATTACTCAGCAGCTTCATTTCTGACTTGGGAATTAGAAAGTTGATAAATTTAGGCATTCAAAAGAGATTATCCTAATTTTAAGAGTAATGGTGACTCTAAGAGTAAATGTTCAGCTCCAGAAAATAAACAACTGACCACAGAGAAGTAAAATGAACTAAAATATTATTTACATTTTGATGCAATTGCTCAGCGGAATTTTGGTGGATGAAATCATCCCAAAAAAGGGGAAAGAAGAAGGTTTCCCTCCCTTCCTCCAGAACAGAAGACAGGAACAGGCCCTACATTTTTATGTGACACCAGTGTGTTCTTATACAGGGTGTAACAACAAAGAAACAGTAAGAACCACCCCACCCCAAATAAACCCCTAAAATTCAGGCAAGACTACCTGTAGTCCTCCAGGGAATCCTACAGGTCAGCAAAGTGCTTCTTGAAGCTTTATTTTTCTTCTGGGCCATGTAGCCATGAGCTGTGGGATGGGATGAGTAGGAGTTACCTATACACTAGCTGCCATATTTCCAAAGGACTTGAGATGGTTTTTTCATCCCATGTGGTGAATGCTGCAGGATGAAGGTGCCCAAATTCCTCTGCCAAACCTGTCTCATACCAATTGCTCCTCACACCCACACAGGGAAACATTTTCTGTTTTCTATCTCAGCCTGGGAAACTGTGAAGTTACATCAGTGCTAAATCTATCAGAAGCATCGTTTTGCTTATTTTAGATGCTGCAGTCCTGTTTGTGCATTAAGTGTTACCTGTTGGGGTTTTGGTCTGGTTTGCTATGCTGTTTCCACAACTGCAGGGTGTTGGTGGTCCCTATGTCATATTTGTGTAGTCGACTACTTGACTTTGGTAAAGTATTTTGCACTGGTCTTCAGTGACTTTGATCCATGTTTTCCCAGGCTTGTTCTCTAGCTTGTAGGGATCAGTTTGATATGCTCAGTTTGATATGTATAGAACTATTTCTGTTACAGTCACCTTGACAAAGTGGTAACCAGCTCCTTGGTCTACATCATCCTCCTTATTAATGAAGGCACCAAACAATCTACCAGACATGGGACAGATCTGTAGTGACATCCTCCTCATACACCCTTTCAGTTTAATAGCAAGCAATTGAAAACTGCTATTAAAGGACAGTTTTTAAAGAAACCATGCACCCAAATCAGAGTAGTTTTAGTCAAAAGTCGGTGGGGTTTAGGGCACAATTCATAAAATCCTTAGCATGTGTCTAAAACAGGCCTAAAGAATCTCATCGAGATGCCAATTTTTTTCTATTGATTATTCAGATATAGATATCTACTCTGTACATGTCTAAAACTAGATAAGGCAAATTTTGGCTGTTTGCTCCTTTTCAGTTTTCTGTAACCTCACCTGTTTTGTATAAAATGGTCTCAAGCAGCCCCTTGTGATATCATCAGGCTCAAAGCAACCAGCTTATCTAGGTACCCTGTTACTTGTTCTTTTTTTATTCTGGCTTGAATTCTTATCCTTTGAGTGCAAATGAGGATCATGTTATCCAACTGAAGCAAAACAGCATTAAATATTTTTGCCTCTTTGCAACTGTCGTACTTGTCCCCTTGAATAATGGGCCCATTGTTTCCTTCCCACTTTCCACTTGCTGCTAATGTGCTTATGAAATGTTTGACTGTTACACATTTTATTGCTTGTTAGTTTAACTCCATTCCATGTCTGACTTTTTTGATTTTCTGATCTTTTCGAATATTTCAAGGGTTAACAATTGTTGCAGTAGTTGGTCGTTGCAAAATGGCTCTAGAGGCTGACCCAGTACACATCAGAAGCTCGACTTGAAAAGCTCTGTAGGATATAAAGGTGACAGTTAGCTGCTACATGTTGGCTGGAAAAATAATTATTTAGATAAAAGAACATAATTTACTGTAGTTGCAAATCGATGGCATGTCACAGTCCCAAGTGCTGAGAACCTCAGATCCTGTGGAGCACTATGGAGAACTACACAAAGAAAACTGCTTCCACTGTTTGGAGTGAGATTGCCATTTGGCAATGAAGACTTCCTTGAAAGATATCAAGAGCAAAGAATATTTCAGCTGTTGATACAAACATTGAAGTCTGGAACAAGCTGAAGTTTAAGCCACAGTACAGCATAAGCAGCTGACAGCACTGGTACCTGTCTCTGAGGGTTGCAAAGTCTTCAGGAAAGACTGCTGCTTTGGCAGGTAGAGAAAAACCAACCTGCAATGGATTGCCGAGAATTAGAAAGGCAGCTACCTAGATAATGATTCTCAAGCTAGTAATGGACAAATAATAAATCCTTACACATCTTCTGCTCTTAGGAAGACCTATAAAAGCTTTCATATTTGTAAAAATCTTTACTATAAGCAACAAAGAGCAAAACATCTGTTGCTTCAGTTTGACATTTATCTACAACAACTGTCAAGGTTCTCTCCTAGATAATGTAGCAGTGCTCCTACTTAATAACTGCAATTACTTTAAATCTGTCATAAAACTGTAGAGTTTAACTAGATTATGAGGGAACATGTTATAACATTTAAAATATATTTTATAAGATATTTCATGATAAATTTTAATGGTGGGATTCTCATAATTTCTGCTGTGTTTGAAATCACACTAAGGTCAATATTGCATTTAAATATACACCTGAAAATGCAAATATACTGGAAGTAGCCAAAGGGACTTTTTGTTCAGACCAAATCATAAGGACACTAAGGTCTGGAAGTCAAAACAATAAAGAAAAAGCAATAGACAAGAAAAGGGAACAATAAATATCACTCATCGTCATCTTTTTATTAATAATATGTTACAAATGCCCTTCTTTTGGAGAGTATTCAATGACCTCTTCAAGTCACAGATACCATCTTCTTCCAGACAGATTCTCCAAAATATAAAATTCAGTCACTTCTCTTTTTACAAAAGTAAATCAGTAAACATGCACTTGTTTCTATTCATGTATTTCCATTAAGTGAAGAAGTTTTCTAAAATAAGAAGTTCTCTTAGTTTGAGAACTCTCTGAATGAATCATTAGATGCCAGAAAATAATATTCCCGCTCTGGGACTATTTGTCAATGCAGACCAGTTACAATGACAGTAATGGTTGCTTTACTTTATACAGGAAACTAGCCAAAACCAAATGATATGATACATTGATTTCAAACTAGATACACATCAGAAAAGCACCACAAAAAATCTTTCCATCACAAAATATAAGGCTTGAACTGGCATGGCTATAGAAGACACTTTGTTTTTTTCAGGAGAAATCTGTGTTGTTCAGGGTTCTTGGGCAGAATCATATAAAAAGATCTTGAGCTTCTCAAACTAGCTAGTCCATTCTCTGTCAAATAAATGGTTCAGAGAGACAAATAAGCAGTTTCATTAATGTTTACCTCTCATGAAAATAAACAAAAAATGAATCAAAGTTCAATATTTAATTCATTTTTCCTGCTTTTCTTGGTAGCTTTCTCTTTCCTTTTGTTCAGCATGTGCTGACCATTCTCCTCAGCAGTGCCTTTAGTGGGAGAAGTTACCTTTTCCTGGTATTTGTAACATGACTTGGCTTTCTGACACTGAAAAACGGACCACTAAGGAAGCCACTGCATCTCATCATCTGCTACTTGGTGCCTGCCACGTGTATTCCTGATACGTGTTGAGGAGGTGAGTGCACAGTGATTCACAGAGGCTTGGCAAGAGACATGAGAACAAATCCCAGCCCTGTTTCAAGGAAATGCTTCAAGAGTTGTGGCTGAAGGAACTCAGAGATTGCTGGCCAGGTGAGCACTGGAGTGAGCACTCAAAGTATTCCAGGTGTTATATTTTTGCATTGAAAATACACGGGGAAGAGCTGCACAGGTGGGGACTGTAGCTGTAGTTGTAGTAATGGGGTGAGTTCTGAAATGCTTTTCCTGGGAATCAGCCTGGCTGTAAAAAGGTCACAGGTGAATGCTGCCTCTTGCAGGAAAAGCCAAGGGTATTGCTCCTCATGCATATCCCTGGGAACCATTCAGGGTGTGCAGGGTTCATATCTGTGTGCTGTGGCCCTGCAGACTCTCACTCATAGTCCCCACCTCTTGTAGCAAAGAAAGGCATGCAAAGGCATTGCCTGGCCTGACCAGCACAGCCTGGCCACATCCACCCCTACAGCCCTCCAAATCAGGCTGCCCATACACAAACCTTCCTACACATACAGGCTCTGCTGCCACATGCAGAAGGTCTGCCAGAGCTCTTCTATCAATCCAGCAGTACAGCCAGCTGCTTCCAGGGCCAGCACTGGTGCACCAGTGCCAGTACAGACACTCTACACTATCCAACACCAAGTTCACAATGAAGCCAACAGGGAAGGGTGATTAACATCCTTTAATATTAGAGGCTCCCTCTCATCTACTATTTAAACGATGTCAAAAGTGAATGAGTAAGATATGACGCCTTCTTTTTACTGTTTCATATGAATATCATATATGGTAGAGCCAAATTCTCACTAAATACCAAAAATTACTTTTGGTGACCACAGAATATATAAATGAGATCATGGGGAATTATTATGAAATGGCATCAGAGCTCATGCACCTGACACAGTGATGCCTAACAGACACAGGCTGTCTCCAGTTTACAGAGAAGTGGCCAAGGTTATATCACAAAAAGCAACATAAAGGGAAGTGATCACAGAGCAAGAAAATGGGAGGAGGGAGGGAACAGCCAAGAAAAGGAAATGTAATATCCTGTAAAAATCAAAACAAGGCAAAAAACCTTTCCAAGGTAAAGAAAGCACAAAGGGAAAGAGAATAAACAAAAGGAAAAGAACATACTATGGATTAAAAGAAAATTATCAGGAAGGAGAAAACAAATGAGACTACAGCTTGGGGAAAGGAAAATATCATAAAAGAGTCTGCATTTAGACTCATGGAATTGATTTTACTTGCACACCTAATAGTTAAATATACAGTCTTTGTCTGAAAAAGTTTCATGAGTCAGTGTAGAATGAGAACAGAGCGGAAGATGATAATTTCATATAATGGTTGCTGATGTCACTTGAGAAAAGTCTTATTCCTCTGCAGAAAATTCAGCCACTGACCTTTTGTAGTTAAAATAAAAATACTTTCCACTAGACTTTTTTTATAGTGAGTTATAAAATCTACAAGAAGAAGAACAAAAGCCAATGCAAGAATTATGCAAGACTGGGTGATGTGTGTTGCTCTACAACTGCTGTTGTGTTTTTAATTTTATTCAATTCATTTGCTTTTACTTGTTCATTTCCCTGTGTATATGATCTTTCAAACATTTACTGACAACAGCCATAGGCTAACCAAGAACAGAGCCACTGTTACCAGCAGGGAAAATAGAGTGTATGAAAACAAGCCTTTTACAAACAGAGGAAACATCATTGCAAAATATATGAGCCAAAAGGGCTTACACCTGTCTTACAAAGGAGCCGGTTGGTAGCCTAAATCAACCATAGGCAAATCCAGTTTGTGACAGAATTGAGAGATGATCTTTATGAAGTGAGGACTGACAGGGGACCATGGGTTTTAGCAAATAATCCAACTTCTGGTCCACAGGAGATACACATTTGAAAAATCTGTAGACGAAAAACCTCAAGAAGGGTGGCAGAAAGTTTCAGCTCCTGCTGCTTTTTGTGAACACTTGAACAGTGTCAAGGGCACGGTTCCCAACACACTGGGACCTGCCATATGCTGGCACCCACTATATGTGTAAAGATATTCACCTTTGGCATGAAACATCTTGGGACAATGCAAAGTGTTATAATATCAGCTCTTGACTAGAGGATTTTCATGTTACTGTCTGCATTCAAAATGCAGAAGTGCTTCAGATTTACAAAGATGAAATAGTAATGGCATGTATGGACCAGAAACAACTGGGGCTCCACAGTGCCAGATGTGCCATCATACCATCACAGTCTAGAACCAGGACAATGGCCCAAACCCTGGCAAAATGAGCAAAGCTCCACCAGCCCACCTGAGCCCAACTCAATACCTCCCCACAGAGCTCAGCAGTTTGACCCAGCACACCCTCAGTCCAGACACTTTCTGTATAACTCACCCTTCCTTTTCCTGCTTCCCTGTGGTGACGCTCTTGCAGCATCTGGATCTGTTCTTAGTTAAGGACAGGAAAAGAATGGAGTGAAGCTGCTGTTATTAGCTTTACATATCAGTGCCACGGAAGAGCACAAAGAGTTTGCCTGCATTTTACATTCTCAGTCTGCATTTTCACTGTTTTCTGTCTCTTCCAGTTCCTGCAGAACTCCCAGCTGCAAATAGGACCACAATAAATGGAACTTTAGCATCAGCCACAGAACTCTGAAACTTGTAAAACTTCTCAGACTTTCCATTTCCATATAAGCTACAATAATTCTTGCTAAACTTTGTATTTAAAATAACTGTACTCCGTATGTATTTTTCCCTGCATTACGTAATAGGAAAGAGAGATCTGGTATCTAACACAGGGCTGAGTGGTTGTTGGTTTTTTTTTCAGTGAGCTACAATAACTCCATATGCCAAAACATTAAAATAGCTCCAGTTTTTTTGCAAGTGGGAATAAGGCATATGCAACTT